>NC_138046.1:63170267-63732623 GCF_964194185.1 Rhinolophus hipposideros
CACTGATATTTTCTACATTTTACTACATAGACAACTCTAAATATTAAGTATTGGTCTCACTTTATGTACTTTCTTAAGTGCACTCATAAGGATTTAGTCTTTATTTGTGAAATCTGAGACTGACTATGTAGTATTACAGCTCCTTATAACCCACACTTGACCTCTGCTCTCTCTGCAAGGATACCCTTTATACAGCTCTGGCACATGAGTTGTCTCTTTATGCTGTGAAGACAGAACAGTTTTAACCACCCTACCCCTTTATGAAAAAAGTATTATCCTGCTAGAAATTTGAACTGATATGCAACATCCTCTACCCCCCAAAAAACACACTGAAGCCATGCACACATGTTTGCACACTACCATGACACTATTTAATGTCATTCTCCAGGCATAGAAGCTTTGTATCTTAACATTTCATAACTTTATGGCCAAGGACATGGGTTTGGACTTTTCTGATATAATTTAATGCTAAGACATATGTAGCTATGTCGTTTAGCTTCAGTTTAATTCTTTAAACACAGGAGTGAAAATGAAGGCCATTATCCTTAGGTAATAGGGTTGGGAAGAGCCATCATCCCAAACTTGTAAACATTTAGCATCTGGTTAGCCCAAATTCTAATAGTCAAACATATGAAAGGGTGTGTACATAGAAAGAAAATATTCAAGTCAGAGTAAATAGTATCCAATCCCTCTGGATGTCAGAGTCTGGCCAAATATGGATAGCTTTTAGTAGAGATAATTTAACTCAAGAAGTACATTTGCATTGAAGCCCCTAAGAGCCACTGGAAGAAGTTCATCTGGAAGGATTAATAAGCAAGAAAATCTATGGACAATATAAAGCAAAAGTTCTGAAGGCAGGCTGCTGGTGCTTGAATCTGTAATATGAATAATTAACTGTGTGTTCTTTGCCGAGCAGTTATTTTTTCGATGCCTGCATTTCTTCATCTGCAAAAGAGTGAAAACATAGTATCTTTTTCATTATGCTATTTTGATGACATGTAATATATTAATACATATAAGATACTTATAGAAATACAGAGCTCTCAGAAGCCAATAAATACTATAAGTTCGTATTCATATTATTACAATCGTCCACATCAGCATCATAAGTGTCTCCAAATCCAATAATAAGAGGTGTTCTGTGTTACCAAAAATAGCATATATTATAAATTAACACTAAGCAAAATAACATGAGATCAGCACAAAGCGAGATCAATGAAATAGCATAAAAAAGCATACAATGTTGGGGGTATATAAATTGCAGCCAATATGAAAAACTGTATGGACGTTCTTCAAAAAATTAAGAATAAAATTACCATATGACCCAGCAATCCCTGTTTTGGATATCTACTCAAAAAACCTGAAAACATTTGTCCATAATGATATATGTAACCCTATGTTCATTACAGGATTATTACCTCTGGCTAAGGCACAGAAACAACCAAAGTGTCCTTCCATAGATGATTGGATAAAGAAGATGTGGTATATATACACAATAGAACACTAGTCAGCCATAAGAAAATATGAAATACTGCCATTTTCAACAACATGGATGGATCTTGAGATTATCATGCTAGGCAGAATAAATGAGACAGAAAAAGTTGAGAATTATATGACTTCACTCATATGCGGGATATAAAACTGAATGCAACAAAGGAACAAGACAAACAAAGAAACAAAAACTCATTGACACAGACAACAGTCTAGTGGTTACCAGATGGTAAGTGGGGAGGAGGTGGTAGCAGAGGGTAAAGAGGGTCAAATATATGGTGACAGAAGGAGAACTGATTCTGGGTGGTGAACACACAATGTGATATATAGGTGATGTATTGCGGAAATGTACATTTGAAACCTATATAATTTTACTAACCCCAATGTCACCCCAATAAATTTAATAAAAATAAGCCTAGATATATTAGTATTTGATAATTGAAGCATCTCGTATCAGTGAGTAATGAATGATTTAGTCAATTTATAGGGCTGGCAAACTGATTAAGTATATGTAAACAAAAACAAATTTAGGTCTCTACTTCACAAAATGTACAAAAATAAATAACAGGTGACTGACTTAAAGTGCTAACTATAATTAATGAAGACAAAAAGCCTACAGCTGGATATATGTGAAAATGTATTTGTCTCAGAGTGGAGAAGGTATTTTTCTACTCCAAAATTTGGTATACCCAAGACCACCCTTACTTCTGCTATCAACTTTGCAACTTTGCAAGACTGAGGTTCCCCAAGACTAACGTTACAATCAAAATTTGCTAGAAGGACTCATAGAACTTGTAAAAGCTCTTATAATCATGGTTATAGTTTATTTCCATAAAAGGTTACTGATTAAAATCAGCAGTAAGAAAAGTCACATAGGGCAGAGTCCAAGAGAGTTCCAGACATGAGGTTCTCATTGTCGTTTCCCAGTGGAGTCCTGTGAACATTGCTAACGTCTCCAAGCAATGAGGTGTAACAGTATGTATGGAGCATTGCCAATCAGGGAAGGTCACCAAAGCCTTGGTGTTCAGAAATTTTACTGGGGCCCCAGTCACATAGACATGGTTGACTGTCTTCATGGATGACCTTAGTCTTCCGCCCCTCCAGAGGTTGAGTTGGTACCACATGGCCTGAGCACCCCTTACACATATATCATAAATCACATTATTAGCATGGATTATTTGGTGTGGTCCAGGGCTATCACATAAGCAAAAATACCCTTATCAGGCAGAACATTGGAAGGTTTTAGAGGGTACCTCCCAGGAGCAAAGATCAAACCACTTTGTGCAAACCTTCTTTTGTTCAAGGTTAATCTTTCATGGCACATCTATATGAAAGAGAACAAGGCACCTTGAGTAATAGATTTGGCTACAAAGAAATTTAAAAGTTTTGTATATTTAATGACATGGGGAAATAAAAACAAATTAAACAAACTGAAAAATATATAGTCATGCACCACAAAATGACATTTTGGTCAATGATGAACCATATATACAATGATGGTCCCATAAGATTATAATGGAAATGAATTTCCAGAAGAAATGGAAGGATATGTGGCTCGGGAGGATTTTATTCTAAGACAAAAGCAATATCTGTGGGACTTGACAATAGAGTCCCTATTAGCCACAGCACCTTAACTTTGAGTGCATAGATTACATCCCAATCAGTCAGCTTGTTTCAGCACAAAGGGACCTGTCCCCCTAGTGTGGTTGCTACAGCCCTCCCAGAAGATGAAGGCTTGATGGCCTTTATTGTATATTGCTTTAAATTCGTTGTTGAGGCCCTAAGATCCTGTACACGGACACAGCCACAGGAGCTATCTTAGCAAGTATTAAGTGCCACTGCCACTTTAGTAGAAGCTCTCTGTGGTAGTGTAGAGCCAACCTGTCCCTTTGGAAATATTTTTAGGTTGTAATGATGTAAAGCATAAATAAGTTTCATTTCTTCCACCAGTTCAATGCCAGAGAGAGCTCTATGTGCCAGATACAGTGCATGGAACCAAAAACAAATTTCCAAAGTCAAAGTATTGAGTCCTCAGTTCTACACCCCCTCTGTGTTAAACATCCTCTTTTTTATGAATAGCACAAAGTTCCTTAATATGACCACTGCTCCAACATTAAATAGCCAATCCACATTGCCATGACAGTCTCTTATGTCCCTATAGCTCTCCATCTTTATTTCTGATTCCTACTGATCTGCAGGCCCACTTCTCACTCTCTTCCGACAGACATTATTATGGTGATGTACACCTTACCCAGACAGTTTCTCCTCCCTATTTCCAATCAACCCAGCCCACATCTCTGTTAATGGATTAGCATCGACAACTTTAAAACCTCTATTTCTGATGCTGTCAGAAGGAAGCAGGGGGAAGGCTTGTGAGAAGGTGTTTATGAAGTCTACAGCTGTGTAGAGTCATGCCCCAGGCCTTCACATTCACTACCACTCACTGACTGACTCACCTAGAGCAACTTCCAGTCCTGCAAGCTCCACTCATGGTAAGTGCCCTATCCAAGTGGACCATTTAAAAAAATCTTTTATGTAATGTTTTTACTGTAGCTTTTCTATCTTTAGATGAGCAAATACTTACAATTGTTTTACAATTGCCTACCCTGTTGAGTTCAGTAAAACACTGTGCAGGTTTGTAGCCTAAGAGCAATAGGCTATAGAATATAGCCTGAGTGTGTGGTAGGCTAGACCATCTAGGTTTGTGTACGTGCGCTCTATGATGTTCACACAATGATGAAATCGCCTAAAGATGCATTTCTCATAATGTGTCTCCATTGTTAAGTGACCCATGACTGTACTTGCATAAAACATGGCAGATAAAATGTGAAGTTCATAATATGTAAAAACTTCTTACAAATAAAAAAGATGAATAACCTGATAAGAATATTAATGATAATAAAATAGCTGACATTCAACAAGCTGTGTGATACCCACTGTTTTAAGTGTTTTACATAGAATTATTCATTTAATCCTCACAGAATACTATGAGGTAGGTACTATTATTATCTCTTTCTTATATATGAGGAAGCGGAGGGAGAAAGAAATGCTATAAAATGATATTCTGAGCAATAAACAGGAAATTCATAAAAGAAGGAAAGGCTATTAAATATGACAAAATGTTCAAAGAACTGAAAAATCAAATTCTAATTAGAAAATCTTTTTTTCCAATTAGATACACAATGATGAAAACATTGATAATGCTTAATCCTGATAAAGATTTAATGAAATAGGCCTTTCCTAGACTGCTGAAAGGAATATGGTGATAACATGATAGTGTAATTTCACAAAAACATGTTACAAACTTTAAATAAACATACTCATTGTCCCAGCAATTTAACTGATAGATATTAAGCCTAAGGAGATTATCAGAAATGAAGGTATGTATATACAAGCATATTCATTAAAAACTTTGGGAGAATATTGAAAAGTGAAGAAAACTAAACAGGTCAGCAGCAGGGGCTATTTAATATAGCCATATCCTGGAAAACTGTGCAGCCATTAATCATGTCTTTTTTTATTAAAGTATAGGTGGCATATAATATTTTATTTGTTTCAGGTGTACCACATGGTGATTCGCCATTTATATATCTTACAATGTGAGCACCACACCACGTCTAGTAACCATCTGTCACCGTGCAAAATTACCACACTGTTATTGGCTATATTCCTCTTCACTTCTTTCACCCATCCCTCCAACCCCCTCCTCTCTGGCAATCATCAGTTAGTTCTTCATTTCTATAAGTCTGTTTATGCTTTGTTTTTGTTCAGAATCATGTCTTAACACATGAAAGCACACACTATATAACATTTAATGAAAAACATCAAGATACACAATTGCGTACATTTATATGATCCTAATTTTGCAGTATATACCCATATATACATAAACATATTCACATATATGCAGCTGTATATATTATTGATGTATGCATAGATCAGGGACTGCATACAAATATGCTAAATGCTAACAATGTAATCCCTAGGTGGTGGAATTGCAGGTGACATTTTGTGCACGTTTATGCTTTCCCAAAATTTAGTAAACACATATTACCTTTTTAATAAGGAAAATATAATATGCCAAATTTTAAAGAAAAACAACTAAACCTAGTAACTTTTTGGATTCAACTACTTGATGCCAAGGATAAAAAGAATAGTCTGTATCTAGTAAAGTGGCATAAACTATGGTGTACTGAAAATATAACATTCATCAGTTCATGGACTCAAAGGAAACCTCATTATTTTCATCTCCATGAATAGCAGAAACATGGTTAAAAGCAGTATCTCGCTTGCAGCTGTCCACTCATTTTCTGGTGTGATAGCAGAGTTGCACTGCTAAACACTACAATTGCTATATTTCAGTCTAGACTTTATATTTGTACATGTAAATTTATTTTCATTTTCATTGTGTTATCAAAATTGCAATTTTACTGAATATACTTTTGTAGCCTACATTTTCACATAATGATATTGATATTTTCCCATGACCTGAAATATTTTGAAAATGATTGATTTACCATGACCACACAATATTTACATCATTGGATCTAAATATTTAGGCAGTGTTTTAAAATTGTCTTGAAACATAAACTGCGCTTTATCTTTCCTTTAGATTATAGCTGACAAAGACAAATGCGTATTTTGAGATATGGCAGAAATGGAAGTGCATGGAATGATGTCAAAACTCTTTTCCGTCAATAGGCACACACTTTCTCATGTTGTAGGACATAAAAGGAAACCTAGCCCATGGATGTCTCTCCGATCAGATTTCATTTTTTTAAGGTCCTCTTTTAAAACACTAATATCCTTAGGTAGGCAAAAATAGGAGGCCACTAATTTTTCACTCTAAATAGATTTAGCATATGCTTTTCTCTAAGACAGGCTAGCTTGGAATACCTTGTGAACTTAGGTGATAAAAGTGAGAAAAAAAGAAAGGAAATGACTAAGCAAACTACCTACTTCACTCATTATACTAAATTTGATCCTGTTCATCAGTCTTCTGTACTTATCTTGGTTCCCCTTAGGGTAAAGAAGGATCCTGTGATAGGGCCAAAGAGAGGCGGGGAGTACTCTGCACCATTACTCTTGTTATTTGTGTAATGGGAGCAGTGAAAGACCCTGCAATATTCATCTTTATTTTCTTAACCCATCATTATACCCATGACTAGTTGCTTTTCAACACTAATAGGGGTGAAATAAGACTAATTAAATTGTCGTCTATATTCCAGTGCCTCTTTCTCAAAAAAGCAGGGTCACATTATAGAAATATTACCCAATGGAGTGATCCTGCAGTCTGCTTTTTGAACTTCATGTAAACAGTCCTCATTGCTGAAAAATCTTTTTCCTATTTCCGTCCTCACTGTTTTCTTATGAAAATACTAAATAGAAATATTCTAAAGCTTACCTATTATTGATTCATCTGACATAAAATACAGTTGGACCACACCTTTGGTCAAAAAAGTCCTATCTGCATTCTTGCAAAGTAGTACTGTCGAAAATCATTTTCATGTGTTCAGCATGACAACTACTGTTGTTGCTACCACATTGTATGCATGCATGTTGAAAACACTTCAGAAATAAACTTGCAGCATCATTTCTTTATATAAAAGGTCAAAGAATAACAGTGCTCTTTAGCATGGTTTAACTTTGGAAATAAATCCATTTTGTTTGCCGCTTAACAACTTGAAATCCTCCAGGTGTTTGTACATTGATTTTTTTAATCAATTGCTCAAGAGTCTTTCTAAGTGTGAAAGATGGACTGATATCCAAGTTCAATACCTATTTAGATCACTGTTCTAACATGAAACGCAATCTTTTTTCTTGTCTCTTGAAATCTCAGTAGTCCTCTAGTAGTCCCTATCACATAAAGTCAAAGGGCTTCAATATCAAGTTGCATTTATGTACTTTAAGTCCGTATAATTTGATTTCTTGCTTGTACTATAGTCCAATATTAGTGGTTGAATTCAATTTAGATTTGACTATAACTGTGTGCTGCTTCTGCATTTTACTCAGATGCTGCAGGGAAAGTTTTTGTAGTAATAAATGACCATTTCCTTGAAGGCGTGTTCATTCTTGAAGTACAAACATTAGGGAATTGTTTTCCTCTCTAATTTGGGTGCTTCTGGGGTGAACATTCTACCTTCATTGCCTCAGGGAATGGAATGGCACAACCGGAATGGAGAGAGAAAAACCAGAGGCAATATTCAACTTTTTAAGTTTTAAAGTTCTAGACTTTAATAGGACTCAAGTTAGAGAAGATTAAGATTGCCTATCTACTATTTTGCTGTCCATTTCGAAAAAAATTTCTGAGGATAGGGGAATGAGGTAAAAGCCAGAGGGAAAGACACAAGGTGGTTCTTGGGGTGGAGCTTTGTTCCTTGCTATTCCCCAGACAAATGTGGATCAGGATGGGAGGTATATAATCAAAACTTCTCATAGATTTGTGGAGTATAAGGGTAGAGGAAATATGTGCAGCTATTCTCAGTTAAATTTTGAGAAGGCAATAAGACATCAACGTTTTGTATTATTTACATTGTACAAGAGTGATATACATCAGTACTGTGAATTTGGACCAGTTTTCACAAAATCAAATACATACATGGACATGTTGCATAATAAAAATGTGTGAGGTGAGCTTGCCTAAGACAATAAAGTGTAGTGAGACTGGTAAAGTTAAAGCATATGTTCTATTTTTTTAATTTATTAAATTTATTAGCGTGGCATTGGTTAGTAAAATTTTATAGGTTCCAAGTGCACAATTCTATAATATATCATCTATATATATCACATTGTGTGCTCATCACCCAGAGTCAATTCTCCTTCCATCACCATATATTTGACTCTCTTTACCCTCTTCTACCAACCCCCTACACACTTACCCTCTGGTAGCCATTAAACTGTCGTCTGTGTCTATGAGTTTTTGTTTGTTTGTTTGTCTTGTTCCCTTGTTGCTTTCAGTTTTATATCACACATGAGTGAAATCATGATTCTCAACTTTTTCTGTCTGATTTATTCTGCTTAGCATGCTAATTCAAGATCCATGTATGTTATCACAAATGGCAGTATTTCATCCTTTCTTATGACTGAGTAATATTCCACTATGATCCATTTTAAAAAGTAACTACTCAGATTCAGTCAGCTGTTGTCGATAACAATATACACTCACTGTTGCCTGCTCTTGCAATTTTATAAAAGAAGCCTGAAATTTGACTTCACATGTTAACTGTCTCAATGTTTAGAAAAAAAATGAAAGCCAAACAAATAGGTACATGGTTTAGATGTGGCTCATAATTAAACAGTGAATGACCTCTGTTTTAGGGAGAATAGCCTAAAGTAGTCTTAGAATATCTTTGCCAAAAAATGACAAGAAACAACCCTGAGAGCATCTCAGATATGCTACAGAGAGATAACAGTTTTGAAAAAGCTTTGTGGTGAAGATTTTAGAAAATGCAGCTGTGATATATATCTTCTAGTAGTGATACTGGCTGTCTCAACATATGCCAACATGCAGAGATAATACCAAAGACTTTCCCCTATACGTATATTTCATCAAAATATTAGCTCCATAGAACTTACATATTACTGAAAAGAATAGTGGAGAGAATTTTAAAATAAATGACCAAGATTGCATTATGATCATCTAGGGAACTGGATCATTAAATATGATTATGGTATAGTGTTCGAAGTCCTCACCAGAGCAATCAGACAGAGAAAGAAATAAAAGGCATCCAAATTGGGAATGAAGAAGTTAAAGTATCACTCTTTGCAGACGACATGATGCTATATATAGAAAACCCTAAAGACTCCACCAAAAAGCTGTTAGAAACAATCAATGAATACAGTAAAGTTGCTGGCTACAAAATTAACGTACAAAAGTCCATTGCATTCCTATATGCTAACAATGAAATCTCAGAAAAAGAAATACAAAAGACAATTCCTTTTGCAATTACAGCAAAAAGAAAAAAATACCTAGGAATAAACTTAACCAAGGATGTGAAAGACCTATATGCTGAAAACTACAAGTCATTTTTAAAAGAAATTGAAGAAGACACAAAGAAATGGAAAGACATTCCATGTTGAAGGATTGGAATAATCAACATAGTTAAAATGGCCATATTATCCAAAGCAATATACAGATTTAATGCAATCCCCATCAAAATCCCAATGGAACTTTTTGAAGAAATAGAACAAAAAAACATCAGATTTGTTTGGAACCACAAAAGACCCCGAATAGCCAAAGCAATCTTAAGAAAAAAGTACAATACTGAAGGTATCGCACTCCCAGACTTTAGCTTGTACTACAGGGCAACGATAATCAAAATAGCATGGTATTGGCAGAAAAACAGACACATAGACCAATGGAATAGAATTAAGAACCCAGAAATGAAACCACATAAATATGGACAGATAATTTTTGACAAAGAAGCCAAAACATACAATGGAGAAAAGACAGCCTTTTCAATAAATGGTGCTGGCAGAATTGGAAAGCCACGTGCAAAAGAATGAAACTGGACTACTATCTGTCACCATGGATCAAAATTAATTCAAAATGGATCAAAGACTTAAGTATAAGACCTGAAACAATAAACTGCATAGAAGAAAACATAGGTAATAAACTTATGGACTTGGGTTCAAAGAGCATTTTATGAATTTGACTCCAAAGGCAAGGGAACTAAAAGATTAAATAAATGAATGGGACAATATCAAACTTAAAAGCTTCTGCACAGCAAAAGAAACCATCGACAAAATAAAGAGGCAACCAACTGAATGGGAGAAGATTTTTTCAAATAGTGTCTCTGATAAGGGGCTAATATCCAAAATATACAAGGAACTCATGAAACTCAACAACTGAAAAACAAACAACCTAATTGGAAAATGGGCAGACGACCTGAAGAGACATTTCTCCAAAGAGAACATATAAATGGGAAATAGACATTTGAAAAAGTGCTCAACATCACTAATCATCAGAGAAATGCAAATAAAAACCACACTGAGATATCACCTCACCCCAGTTAGCATGGCTATCATCAACAAGACAAACAGTAACAAGTGTTGGAGATGCTGTGGAGAAAAAGGAACCCTTATACATTGTTGGTGGGAATGCAGACTGGTGCAGCCATTATGGAAGGCAGTGTGGAGGTTCCTCAAAAAATTATGAATAGAATTACCATATGACCCAGCAATCCCTCTCCTGGGTATCTACCCAAAAAATCTGAAAACATTTATACATAAAGACAAGTGTGCTCCCATGTTCTTTGCAGCTTTATTTACAGTGGCCAAGACATGGAAACAACAAAAAATATCCTTTGACAGATGAAAGGATAAAGAAGTTGTGGTATACTATGGAAAACAGTATGGAGGTATCTCAGGAATCTGAAAATGGAACTACCCTATGATCCAGTAATTCCACTCCTAGGCATCTACCCGGAGAAATCCAAAACTCCAATTCAAAAATCTGTATGCACTCCTATGTTTATTGCAGCACTTTACACAATAGCCAAGATATGGAAACAACCGAAATGCCCATCGGTAGATGACTGGATTAAGAAGCTGTGGTACATTTATACAATGGAGTATTACGCAGCCATAAAGAAGAAAGAAATCTTATCATTTGCAGCAACATGGATGGATCTAGAGAACATTATGTTAAGTGAAATAAGTCAGAAAGAGAAAGACAAGTACCATATGATCTCACTTATATGTGGAATCTAAAGAAAAGACTATGTGAATGAACTAATCACAAACAGTTTTGGGGACACAAAGCAAAAACCGAGAGTTGTTAGATGGGTGTGGGGGGGGGGTGGGGATAAGGGGAAAGGTGAAGGGATTTGGAAGCAGCTGGTAACCACAAGATGGCCTCAGGGTTTTTTTTGAAAATTAATTTGGGGAAGGTATTCAATAATGTTGTAAAGATTTTGTTGGGTATCCGATGGACATGCGTCCTATTTGGGAGACCACCTCAGGGATACTGTGGATACCTGATCATGGCATTGTACACCAGAAGCTAAACATTAATGAATGCCAACTGTAATTTTATATATATAATGTGATGGTTCAGTGTGAGGTCGGAGGGATAGTGGATGGGGGGAGGGGGGTTCACAGTTTGAGGGATATAAATGATGAACGTCTAAGTAGTACCTTGTCTTGTACACCTGAAACTAATAAATAAAAAAAAAGAAGTTGTGGTATATATACACAATGGAATACTATTCAGCAGTAAGAAAAGATGAAATAGGACCATTTGTGACAACATGGATGGATCTTGAGAGTATAATGGTAAGCGAAATAAGTCAGACAGAAAAAGCAGAGAACCCTATGATTTCACTGCTATGTGGTATATGAACCAAAAACAACAAAAGAACAAGACAAACAAATGAGAAACAAAACTCATAGACACAGACAATAGTTTAGTGGTTACCAGAGGGTAAGGGGGTAGGGGGGTGTTAGATAAGGGTAAAGGGGATCAAATATATGATGATGGAAGGAGAACTGACTCTGGGTGGTGAACACATAATGTGATTTATAGATGATGTATTATAGGATTGTACACCTGAAATCTATGTAACTTTACTAACAATTGTCACCCCAATAAACTTTAATTAAAAAATGATTATGTTAATTATAGAAAAATAAGGTTACGTGTCTCGCCTTCCTGAGTTTGAAGATGGTGACTCATATTGAATATACAAACAAAAAATATCCTCTCACATTGAGTATGGGGTCCTATCAAAAAGTGAATGGAGACTTCAAGACATAAAGTTTCAAGATGGCAGACTAGTACACAGTGAAATATGTCCTCTCTCACCCACATGAAAACCAAGTAAATGATCAGATGTCATTTAAAAAATCAATGAAAATATTTCTACACTTGAAAATAAAAAGTAAAATCTCTGTGGAACAGAGACTGTGAGCCATCCCTAACAGAAGGAAGTATAGAGGATGCTATATAGGCATCATCAGTACGAGACTATAGGAAACAGGGATAGTCACTAAAACCACCAATGTAGCCTAGAACATGTACATGAGGATTATTTCACAGAAAAGGGATCCAAACTCTAACAGCAAACATCTAAGGAAAACCAACTGTGAAATAATGTCACTAAAGTCAAGGACCTTAAACTTAGTGAACTTAATATCCCCATCAAAATGAAGGAGTTTGTTTTTTAGACAGAAACGAATGTCTCTGAAAACAAACCAAAACAATTAGACACATTGAAAACCATTTGAATTAAAAATACCAATAGATGGGCTGAATAGCAGGCAAAAGATCGCTGAAGGGCAAAAGATAAATAAATAAAATGAGCTGCAATATCATACTGAGGAATTCTTCTGCATGTGTCAGAAATGAATGGAGAGATTGAAAATATGTAATAAAAATAAAGAGACATGAAGGCCAGCTCGATAAGTTTTAATATCTATGTAAAAGGAAGTATAGTAGAGGAGAATAATAAGAATAATGACACACCATTTGAAGAAATAATGGCCAAGAATTTCCTAGAACTAAAAGAAACTGCTGAGTTCTAAGCTTGATAAATTACGTTTTAAAATCCCACACCTATACACATTTTTAAATGAAATATGCTGTTAAGCATGAAAATAGTGCTGAACATAATAAAATAAACTTATATATTAATAGTACAGATGGTAAAAAATAAGCTATGCATTTGTAAATTAAACACACATACACACATACATGCACATGCACACACACATGTACATAATTCAACAGTCAAAGAGTAAATCCTGATGGAAATAAGAATGTATTTGAAAATGAATGAAAAAGCATATCTAAACTTAAGGGTTATAGTTTAAATTTTAATTTCTTGTTTTTCATTAATAGTTCTTTTTAAATTTATTTTGCTAATTTTATTAGCATTTTTCCAGCTGCTTGTGTTCAAACAGTCCACTTTCCCCCAATCTTTCTTTCTTCTGGTAAATTTGAGGTTATACATTTAAAAAAAGAAAAGACAGGTATAAAGATAAGAAAGGAAAGAACTGAACTGTCATTGTTTGGATAATATGAAATTTTAACTAGAAAGTTTAAGAGCATTAATTAACATCTATTATAATTAATAAGAGAGTTCAACTTTTTTGGCCAGCTACAAGATCACTGTACAAAAATTACTAACCTTCTATTTTCATTCCAAAAACAATAAAGTGAAAGTTAAATAGAAAACAAATAGATCACAATCAAGAACAGCACCAAAAATTATTTTTTAAAATAGAATTAGTATATCACAACTTTGCAATACCTAAAAAAATGAATGAATCCACACAAAAATCTTCAATAGTTGATAACATTACACACACACACACACACACACACACAAACACACACACACATATCGCTACTTATGGAAATATATACCACTACTTATGATATAGTCTTGCCAAAAACCAAAAACATGAAACCAGAATCTGATAACATTTCTAGCTCTAACCGTAAATGTATAGGAAGTACAAGGAAAAAGAGAACACATATATTTGAGAACACCCCGGGAAATGGAATAAAATGAATTCCAACTGTTAGAAAATCTTCAGGATAAACAATCCCATTTCTTCAACCAAAAATTAAAAGAAAATAATTACAGATGAAGGAGGGACCTACAGATTTAAAGAGACCTTAAAGGCATATCAAACTATTAGAACATATGGACCTTGTTTGGATCTGGATTTAAATAGATTGTTTAAAAAGGTTTGTAAGGGATGGCCAGTTAGCTCAGTTGGTTACGGCGTGGTGTTGGTAGCACCAAGGTTGCCATTTCGATCCCTGCATGGGCCACTGTGAGCTGCACCCTCCTTTAAAAAAGAAGAAAAAGAAAAGAATGTAAGACAGTTGGGGATAAGTAAACAGTGACTGTATACTTGATATTAGGTATTATTGTCAATGCTTTTACATATTATGGTTATTTAATTTTAAAGAATCCTTATCACTTAGAGACACATTGCAAGATATACAGATGAAATGGCACAATGTCTGGGATTTGATTCAAAATAATGAGGTACAGTAGATGTAATGAGGAAGACTGACCCTGTGTGGGTGAAGTAAAATAAACACAGAGGTTCATTATACTATTTTATGTTCTTTTGCATGGTTTGAAATGTTTTATAATAAAAGTTTGTATAACTTACAAATTAAAAAAAAAAGAACAGGACCAAAAATTGTATAAAAATAAACTTAACCAAAATAAAGTATAAAAAATAAATGAAGGACACTATAGAATATTGAACACCAGCAATCTGATATATCTATCACTGACATCCAAGATTATGATAGCCTAACTTTATTCAAATTGTTAATATTAATACACCAGTCAAATATCACTTTTAAACTGAATATTTAACTGGATCAATATTTCAGGTATTGTGTCTGTCTTTTCTCTTCAATTATTTGTTTTGGAAGGAATCATCTACAGATTAGGAGTTGACAAATTTTTTCTATAAAAGGCCAGATAACAAATATTTTTGACTTGGTGGGTCACACAGTCTCAGTTGCAACTACTCACCTTTGCTACTGAGGTGCCAAAGCAGCAATAGCAATGAGCAAAAAAATGCACATGTCTGTTTTCCAATAAAAGTTCACTAAAGCCAGTGGGCTGTATTTAGCCCACAGGCCATAGTTTGTCAATCCTTACTATAATGCCTATGAACACTTTTATCTCTACTTCAGAAACAAAAACCAAATGTAATACATACAAAATTATGTTCAGACTTCTGAGAATGATATTCAAGCCGCACAATACTCTGTTTCCAACGCCCTTTTCAATCTTGTGCCCCGGTACACTCCTTTTGTCCAGTCCCCTTTCTACTCCTATTCACTATATCCATTACACTTGAACTCTTTTGAATTTTTGTCTTGCTACAAACATTCCCTGAAATTTCCTTTAATTCATTCATACTGTCATTAATTTAGAAAATATTTGCCGAGTGCTTTTTATGGGCCAAGTACTTTGCTAGAATGCTGAAGACACACACAGTAGGGGCAAAAGGTGACATTGTCCCGCCTTTCAAAAAGCTTACATTTGAGTATGGTATACAAATAACAAGCAACTGCAGTATCATTTGATAACTTCTATCATAGGACAACAAAAAGTTGTTATGGGAGCAAAGAAGTGAAGATATGAAACCTTGGACACTATCATATTTCAATTGAGTAGGTCTTTAGACCTTATCGTTTTGACAAATGGATATTTTGATTTCAAATTTATAAATCTTACAATTTGAATCAAAATTATGTCCACATGCATGGATTTTCAATAGGAAAGTAATTTCAAAAATTAACTTTATTTAGCTGTATTAAAGTCTTGAAACATTGTTTATATAGTGTAGTTAAACTATGTGCAGTTTTAGCCTTTGTTGGTGGTATTCAGTCTTGTTTTTTACCTATTTTAATTTTTCATGAATCAACATTTGAACTTTTAAGAATTCAGCTTATATTCAATAATAAATTTTACTATTCAAAGTAACTATTTTAGCTTTTGTCAATTTTATTTGGTATTGTTTAATAGCACCAGTAATATTTATTATGAATATTTATAGATAATATTTCTTAAGGCAATTACATGAACAGTGGAATCCAAACATCTCCAACACCAAATGACAGGGCCAGGCCTTCCCAAAACGTGCTTTCCAAATTGAGACCTGAGGAGGAGCAAGAGTTTGCCAGGTAAAGGGAATGGGGGTGGGGAATGAATGGAGCAGGTAGGGAAATTGTTCCGTTCAAAGAAACAAAGATGAATGAAAGCATGGTTTGTCATACATTTTTGCTATTACAATTTTGCTTGTAATTATCTTCCTCCTCTTCCCCATCTTTTGAGACCCTTAGCCTGTTACAAAACACATTCACATTATTTCCAGTGGGATTATTTTTATATTTGACAGACATGACAACTTTTTTCTTTTATTTGTCCAATGCTTGCATTGCAGGCAAATAGAGATGTTAGTGATAATCCATAAAATAGATTATTAAAATTTGCTAGAGATACATAAGATTAATTGGAGAATATAAGCTTATCTGTCATGATTCTAAGTAAGATTCTAAGATTGTTAAGTAAACACAGAGAACAAAGTCACATCATGTACAATATTTAATTTGTATTTGTCTCCTGCTCTAAATAAATATAAGCAAACTTAAGTCTTAAATTTGTGCAGAGGATTTTGAGTTAATGTGCTTTGTTATATACCGTTTCATCTGCTTATAAAAGTGAAGATGAATAAATATGGAACTTTTATACCTGTGGTCAGTGGTTGATTAATTTGGTGATCTAAATTAAATATTTTCTTTCAATAGGGCTGGAAAGGACTACACCAGTTCAATCTGAAGCTGATCTTATATTTCACTGATTTGGGCACTTTCAGTAGAATTTTAGTAGATAAATGAATGCCAAAATGTATTCAAATTCATTATGGTCCAAAGCCTATATGAATACTGTTAACTTGTAAGTAATCTAAATATGAAATAATATGTCTGGAAAAAATAAGTAAGGGTTCTTTATTATTTAATCATGAGCTCAAAAAAAAAAAAAGCATTCATTTTTTTTTTTTACAGTGCTTTTAAAACCAAACAAGGCTATAATTTCATATATGAATAAGTTGGGTTTGGTTAATTAAAAACAAGGTCACTTATATGCATTGTTTTTTTTAGCTTTTGTTAACCTCTAAAAATGGATTAAGTTAAGTTATTTTGCTTTGATACCCTCTAAGTTTGAGCAGGTCTAAAGCCCCTATGCACGACTGGTGGAAAATCCAATGATTTAAATAGTATAAAACCCTTTATGCTATTCTCCCCTAAACTGTAGATTTAATAAATGACTCTGTAGCTTGCATTGCTATATTCCAGGTGACTTCTGTGCACATCCAGAGGACAATTGCTTATTCTGCGACAACTTCTATGAGCACTATATTACAAGATTCTATGATGTATACCTGAGTCCTAAAATGACATTCTCTTCCGTTTATATCACAAGTCCCAGATGACTTGACTTAATTCATTTTCACAACCGTCTTGTTAAGAGAGAACATTAGAGCAAAAGAATTCTTTAATAGAACCAGAGAGCAATGAAGTTCTCAAATAGAACCACACCACTTTAGTTGTCAATTATATTTCCTCATGAATGAATTTTTGAGTTGCAGCCAAATTTAAAATTGCAAAGATTGTGGCCCACATGAGAAAGCTGAGTTCCTCATTTCTTTAAGAAGAAGAAACACAATATTGATTATATTTATGTATTATACTAAATAAGGTCTTTAGTTAAGATCACAACCTGAGACAGATCATTAGTGAACTTTATTGTTTCTTATTTATTTATTTTAAAATTCCGTTATACTTTTCTTTCAATAGCCTTTGAAGCCTGGAGCTAAACATCTTCTATGCAGGGTTACTGCAGTATTATCGTTGCAAGGCTGCTGGCATTCCTGTTTCTGATTAAAATTCATGTTTTCTTTAAATAGCATAAAATATACTTCTCCAGACCCTTTTGGCCTTGGTCAGAAATGTATAACCACTGAAAATTTTTCAGACAGGAGACTGGTAATTAGGCACAGCTTGAAAAGTCAATCAAACTCAGTCTACTTTTGCTTCTACATAGGGAGAGCCTGGTGATTACCATTGCAGTGAGGGAATCTCAGATGTGGTTCTGCAGAGCTCGCCTAGCTCTCATTACAATCAAACAGCAAAAATAATTAGTAGATAGAGCTCATGGATGTAATTCACGAAATCTTTTGAGCAGGAAACCTATTCTCAACTAGATACTGAGGAGAGTATCTGAGTGATAAGGTTAGCAGCCTGGAATTCTATTATGATCAATACAATATGTCATTTAGATTTTTAGAATTTTCCCTAATTCTAAATGGTGGGTTTCATTTCTTTCTTTCTTTCTTTTTTCTTTTTGGTCTCTTTTTGTCTTCTACTTTTTTTCAGAGCATCCTATAATAAATTTAACTATATTGCATACATTTTAGGTACAATTCTTTCACATTTTTCACATTTTGTTAACAAATGTATATTTTTTCCATTGGGGGAAGAGCCTTAATTAAGCCTTTGAGAAAAGATATATTAAAAATTTACTAAGCTCTAAATCAGATGGCATTGGTTGGCATTTCTTGATACATACTAATTAAATTTGTACCATATTATATGTGTACTCACTACATTATAAATATGTTGTCATCAGCATAGTTTATAAACTTCATAGATAGTTTAATTCTTTATAAGAATATCAATATTTATATAATCAATATAAAATAAATATCAAAGTCCTACTAAAGTATCTCTGCATAATTTGTACAAATTACTGTATGTAAGAAGTTCGTCATCTTTGCCTAATGTTTGAGACTTAGTCAATTCAACAAATATTTCCTGAACACTTGGTGAAAGTATCACGAGTGGGATGTGGTTATCAAAGTAGCGGTCTCACACACGTTTGTGTCTTTCCACAATGTCAGACTTTATTAGAATAAAGCCATGGATCTAGTCTTACTGACTCAGTTTACCGCAGACATTAACCAAGGCTCCAGCCAGAGGATAAACCCCAATAGTCGAGGTAGAGTGGTTTCACACAAGAAGGTCACACAGGTTTGCAAGCAATAAGGCTAGGCGAGGCGAACAGTCTTCTGAAAGAAGGATGAGAGAGAGAGTCTGGTGCTCAGCGAGAGGCCCTTCGGCGCTGGGGTGCAGAGCGTCAGGCGTCAGGCCCGGCTGGTGAGACGCTCAGGACGCGAGGCTTCAAGGGCTCCGTCTGGGAGGAATGCAGGTGCAGCTGTCAGCGTCAGTTGAGGCCTGAGCGAGAAGCCCTCAGGGAGCTCTGATCTCATGCCCAAGACTGGGTGCAGTGCACCCATCTGCAGTCCCATAAAGCCGTCCAGATGGTCACACACCACCCTGTATTTGGAGTTACCTGCTTAAGGCGGTCACAGGGTACGCCTTTCACGTGTTGCTCTGGCATGAGGGTCACTTTGTGACTCACATAGCTATCAGGATGTTTAGAGTCCGTTGTGTGTTCATAATTAATGCTCTATACAGAAAGGAATGTAAAGATAAAAATAATTATCACAAAGTATAATAAGTACCATAAGCTCTATACATTCAATGTGTTATTGAAACAGGGCCCGGTTGGGACCCCTACAAAAGTGGCCTTGCAATGTCCCTGGCCTCGCATCTCCCTGTCCTAGAGCTTAACAATTGATCAACCCCCTCCCAGCAGTTTGAGCTTGGAATATCTCCTGTCCCAGTTCCTGCTTTTAAAAATTACCCAGAAAACTGTGCTTGCTGCTGATCATAATCTCTATGGCCTAGCATTCTTTCCAGGTCACTGTCATCACTGCTCTGGGTTGATGACCACATTGGAGAGCCACATCGCCAGAGGGAGGAACCATTATGTGGCCTCTGGAGGAATGCTCAGATTTTCCTTTAAATACCCCCAGCTGGTCTGAGAATGTGAAGGCAGTTTTTGGAGGTGTTCACCCCCTGCCTTCTCAGACCACCGGTGCTCTGATAATGAAGGCTTATTCTATGACCCAACTCCTGTGTGGGTCTCTTGGCTGAGCGGGGGAGGCAGCATGAGCCCCCGACTCGGTTGGCCTCCAGTTTCACTATTAAGATTCAGAAGATAGATAAATCATATCCAGTTAGGGGAATAGAAGCATTTCATGGTGGAAGTTTCTTTTTAGATGAATTTTGAAGGATGCATTGGCAATTGACATATAGAAATAGAGAGGGACATTTCACACAGAAGAAAAAGTTTGGAGAAGTGAAACCATAGTGAATGGTCAACAACATTATGTAGTAAAGTTTTTGTAGGAAGAGATTATTTAAAGTACATTGGGACCACTTTGTGTTAGATTTTGAACTCCAGAGTTAGAGGTTTATAATGATTGGGAAGGATATGGGGAGCCACTGAAAATGTCTGTTTTGTTTGTAAAAATGGAGAAATGTTTTCAAAGTGTATTTAGGAACAATTAATCTACAATTAATGGGTAAAGTCGATTGACAGAGATAGACTCCAAATGAAGGGTCCAGTAGGCAAGCTAAAGCAATAGTTTAGTCAAGAGACAAAGAACACATGAAATAGAATGGTTGCAGTGAGATTGGAAAGAAGAAGGTACAGCTGAGAAATTTTACGCTAGTAGAAACTGCAAGATCTGACAACTGTTTGGCTGTAGGATTACACTTCATGATTAAAAAGGGAGAAATAAAATGACTGAGGTTTTAGGTTAAGGTTACTAGGGAAATGATGGATCTCTGAACCAAAAAAAGAAAGAGAGAGGGAGAGTGAAAGGAAGAAAGGAAGGAAGAAAAGGAAAGAAGCAAAAAGACAGACAGCTGGGGTGGGGTGCTTTTAGGAAGAATATTAAAAGAGTAATCTCTGCTTACATATATATATATATATATACCGTAGATCTACTAGCAAAACTATCTCAAACACCTCACCATCCCCAAAACAAGACACTTAAGAAAAGAAACAAAAAGTTACAGTTAAACATTTCTGTAGTTAAATAATCTATTGAAAATTTGGTAGTTTCTACCGACAATTCTGGCCAAGAAAATGAATTGTATTAGGGAGTGCAAGTTCTCAACTAAAGCTCAATACCGACTTCCAGGAAATGCACTACATCCTCTGACAGAGTCAATTTTAATGGAATGCCTAGATAGATTTATATTTTAAGAGTATGTAATAAAATTGCTTAAGCCTTCATTATCTGAATAGAACTGTGATTCATGTTGGCAAGTCACTAAGATAGAAGGCAGAGAAATAGCAACCAGGACAATGGCTATTTAATGTTTCAGTTTATAGTATGAGGACATACTGATAATAATGATGATAGCTACTTTTAAAGCCAAGTGGTTAATAGAGCAGCATCTGGAGTCAGCCTGCTGGGTTTAAATTTCTATCTCTTTCATTTATTATGTGTGACCTTGGGCATTTTAATGAACTTCCTTGAATCTCAGTTTATCTGTACAATGAGAATAATAGTAGTACCTACCTCATATGGGGTATTGTTACAATGCAATAAGGCAATACATGGAAAGAAAGCATCAGTAATGTTCCAAAAACATTTGGCTCCACGTGTGAATATAAGTTTTAGTGCTATGCATGTGTTTCTCTGCACAGATATTACGTCCTGAGAAGGAATGAATCTATTTCCTTCAAATCAATTGTATGCAGAAAAATTCAATTAGCATGGTGTTCATTTACACTTCATGTGACACTGCATACTCTGACTTGGCCCGAAGTTGTTCTTTGCTCTACAATAATGGATAATAACCATTAATATTTATTGAACACTCACTGTATGACATGAACTGTTTTAAGAACTTTAGAATATCTCAGCAACCTTATGAGGTAAGGTCTGTATATCTGACAAATAAATGGAAGCACAGAGAAGTTAAGGAATTTTTCTAATAATGCACAATAAGAAATAGAGCATGAATTTGAACCCTGGCAATGCATCTGACTCTAGAGCCAATACTCTTAGTCACTATGCTCCATTGTTTCTCTTTAAGAAAGAGTTTATCAAACCCATTAAAATGTTATACAATATCATGTGGCATGTTTCACCAATTCTAAAGAACAAATAGTTAAAAATATTTAGCTTTTTAGTAAAAATAACCTGAAAGCAGATGATTTTTTAAATTATGTATAAGTTTTATCTATTCATTAGAGCAAGGCCTGTATTTGTAAACATTGTAAAGAGCTAACTTAAATTGTTATATGAACTTGAAATATAATAAGATGACTGCTTATCTGAAATTCTGGTTTACTAAACTACCCTGCTTTGTAAGCCTTATAATTCAAATCCTCTCTAACAGCTCATTTTAAATGTAAAATATTTCTGCTTTGAAGAAGACCTAAAGAGATCTTGTTAAATTCCCTTCTTCAAAGAGATGTGCATTGTTTAGCTAAATCCATGAGATGATGCTTCCACCAAGTGTGCTCCATTTACTTGCATGCAGTTTAAATTCAATCTCAAGCAATTCTAGTTTCTGAGTGCATTGTAATAACCACATTTCTTTAAAAATCCAATGTGGTCCAACCCAGCAATTACTCAGATTTACAAAGGTTTTATTGTAATGCTAAACCTTTGAATCTGTTTCTTATATGCATCAACAATGCTCAAGATTATAATGAAGAAAGAGCTAACTCTGGGTTTCCAATTGCCAAGGAAAGACACTTCCCTTGGTTTATCTGTCGACGAAAAAACATTCAGCCTAAGAGAAAGTTTATAAGAGTTTATTTCAGCCAAACTGAAGACAATTGCTGGGAAGCAAAACCTTAACAGATTGAGAAAATGCTCCACAAAATGATTTGCAGCTTATTTTATGCGTAGAATCAAAGGAAAGGGTTACATGAAATCCACTGGTGGTAGATTAAGGGGGTGGGAGAAAGCAAAGCAGGGAATTCTCTGGGATTGGATAAAAGTAAATTGGAGAGACACACTTCTTTTACATAGGTGGGTACAGATTAGCTAATAGTTTACTTTTTACAGCATATAAAGATGGTGATCAGGAGACAAGCATAATAATGAAGGATTCTGTAGTTTCCTGCTATGGTCTGGAGAAAGGGATTACTGACATTCCAAGGTCATGTTATCCTAGGTGCAAAAATAGACAGGCTCACTTAAGGTAAAGATTGATTTTTGTCAAGAAAGTTACAGGCCAAAGATGTGACTTCCCGCCATGGCCCACCTTAGTTAAGAATATTTATGTTTACGCCATCCTGTGTGGTTATTTTCAGTCTCCTGAGCTTTTCAGGTTTAACATATGGCCCCTTTCCCATCCACATGTCTAAGACTTATAATATCTTGGCTGTGAATTTATTTGGAATTATGGAAGTATTATTAAACCTAAATTTCTCAAATGTGTCCAAATATTAAAATGTAGGCTACATACACTACTGCATTTACATTGCTTTTTCTCATAGTCCTCTTTTTAGCTTTGTTTGGCATATAACATCAAGGGACAAAGTAACACTATCAAGGACTTTTGAAGACTATTTTAGACTGGTATTTCTCATTGTCACTTATATATTCCATCTCTTAATGTTACCGGGAAAATGACGTTGAACACCTCAGTTCTTGTCTTCTTGAAGGAAAAGCTTCAATCAAGAGATAAAAATTTGTGCAACATGAACAGCAGAAGTTTATTAGTAAATAAAAGAAAGTACACTCCTAGACATGGAGGGGCTGGCCCAAGGGAGGGAAGCAGCCCCGCCTTACATTGTGTGAAAGCTTTTATTTCTGTGGGTAGAATTGCCTCCCCCACCCCTTCTCTGATTTCTCATTCTTCCCCTGAGATGCCTGGTCCTCTGGCATTTAGCAATGCATTTCTTTGATTTAGGGGCATGAGTAAACACATACCTTTGATTCAGGTGCTGGGTAAACATATCCCCTTGATTTGGGGGCATATGTAAGCATGTACCTTAGGGGTGTGTGTAAACCTGGGATCCTGTTGGGCTAGTAAGGTGTTGGTGATCCTGACAAATAGGATGTTCCCCCCCCCCCCCAGCTTCTCTGACATCTAATAACACGTCTATGATTTACAAGTATGTGTAAGCCAGGAGTCCTGCTGGGCAGTTGCCAGGGGCCTTTACCAAGTAGGAGTTGCAGGGAGGTGCTTTCTAACCGGGGATAAATCTCTCCTTCTCCTGCTCATCTCTATCTGTCTACTTACCCTACGATTAATAGAGCAGGTGGATTAATTAAATGTACCTTGGTGTTATGTTAAAAAGAAAGGGCAGTATTTGGAAGTTGTAGCTGCTTCAATCTAGAACAGCTAGTTGTTATTAATCAAGTTGAACACTGGATGGCAGTCCTCACTAATAATATATATAAAGGCTAGTGATAAAATAGGAAGTAGTGATGCAAAGTAACACCCTAGGCAGCCTAAGTATTGCCAATTTTAACAGCTAAAAAGTCAGCAAAGAAGAACTTTGAACAAAGATGGTGACAGGATGGGAATGTTAAAAATAGTGAGCTTACTTGGTATCATCATGAATATGTGAAATTTATGCTTCAGTTGATTTGACAATATTGTGCACCAAAATCAGTTTCAGTTCTACTCCAATTTCTCAATGCACAGTCTCAGACCACAAATTAGTTTCACCCTTCTTTATTGTCATCTGAAACCCAGTCTTGGCTGAAGACCTAGCTACCATGATTATGGCCTGAGGTGAATTTACCTCAAGGAGTACTTTAAAATTTGCTTGATCTCATCTCCCACAGGTAACCCTGGTGGTTTCTTTTGTGTTTTCTTAATCATCTCCCAACTTTATAACCAAGATCCCTCAAAAGGAAAACCATATATTAGTGTATTTAATTTTTATGTACGGAAAGAATGCTTACATTGGATTGTCTCAGATATTTCTATGCTTGTACACTGTATGGTGCCAGTGCATGGAGTAAAATTGATCTGAATTTGAATCTCAGCTCTACCACTAAAAAGCTGGGTGAAAATGAGGAACTTATTTAATCTCTCTAGTATCCAGTGTCCTAAATTGTTAAATGGATGATTTTTTGAAATGACACTCTTTCATAGATTTGATGTAAGTTCTAAATGAAATTATGCCTGCACAGTTCTTCAGATGATATTGGACACATAATATGCACTCAATGAATATTAACTAGTGTGATTATCATTATTATCCTTATCAGCTTGACTAATATCATGTATTCCTCTATCTGGAATATTTTGTTAATTGATCTTTTAGATAAACAGCTACAAAGGTATTTGTTACTAGTATAAATTCTTAACCTATATTAAAACAAATGGCAGTATCTATAAAATTTAGAAACAATAATTAGGAAAATAAGGCATTGATAATAAGGAAAAATATCATACATATTTTTCAATACCTCCATATATTGTTAACTGAACTCTCCGAGTCTGCCTATCTATTGTGAACTGAGGAAATACTGTCATATTTCTGAAGAGCACATTCTTTCCTTAAATGAGGTCAGTTTCATCTATTTTTGCTAAGACTCTTGTCATTAGGGGAGACAGTGTGTTGAAATGCATTTTCAATATTGCTTACCAGTGGCGCCTTCTGGCTTGCAGAAAAGTATGGTAATTTCTCACGGATTCATTTAATATCCAATTAGACTAATAGTTATATAGAAACAAACAAAAAGTCTTAAGGTTTCTAGGAGCCATGCTACATAATGACAGTAATAACCTCCACAATATTTTTTTCCTGCTTAGAGATGTTAAGGTTACCAGATTTATATATAAAGGCATCAAAAATGCTGCTCCTGGGGCCGGCCCAGTGGTTCAGGTGGTTGGAGTGCCCTGCTCCTAACACCTAGGTAGTCAGCTGGGTTCCCACATGGGCGAGTAAGCTGTGCCCTCTACATCTAAGATTGTGAACAACGGCTCTCCCTGGAGTTGGGCTGCCTTGGGCTACCTTGTGCTGCCAGGAGCAGCCAGAAGCCAGCGTGAGTGGCTGGCAGCAGGCAAGAGCTTCCATGAGCAGCTGTGAGTGGCCGACTGACGACTGGAGACCCACTGCCTCAGCCGGGGGTAGCACAAGTCTCATAATACCAGCACAGGCCAGGGAGCTGTGTCCTACACGACTAGACTGAGAGACAAGGGCTTGAATTGGGATGGGGGGGTGGAGGTGGAAGAAGGGGGGGGAAATGCTCCTCCTTTCGGAATCGACATTCTCATTATCTTCCTCATGAAAAAAAAATATTTACTTCACACTATGAAATCTTTTGTGACAATGTCTTGCAGGGCGACCTGCAGGGCCTCTGGTCCCGCTCCCCACATAAGAACGCAGGATATGGTGAGGCCAAAAAGGAACACCCACGGAGCCATAGGTAGGGGAGTCGTACCACTATGTGCTCTCTGGTGGCCGGCCGAGACACACGCAGTAGTAGCCACAAGATCCGCAGTCCACCATTTACTTCTCTGCCTGCGCGAGCCAGCACCTGCCCATGCAAGGCCGAGAGCCTGGAAACTGCTCTCTGGGACTCTGTCCCCACAGACAATAATTGAATTTAAGTGATTGTTTTATAATCCTGGTGATACCATGCCTGCCACTTGCAAAAGTTAAAAATCAAGACACAAGATTGGTGGCAAGAAAAGCAAAATGCCGTTATTCTGGGAGGATGGTGGACTCCTGTCCAAAAGCCATCTCCCTATTCCTAGACCGCTCAGAAGGTTTTATAGGTACACAAGAAGAACAAAGGAAAGGGAGAGTCAGTCAGGCAGGTCTGAGGGCTGACATCCTTCCTGGGGTCTTGTCTGTTTGAAGACGATATTATCTCTGGACTCAGGACTCAGACTCCACCATAGCGGACTGGAACTTTATGCATCACCAGTAAAAACTGCAAGGGAGTTGTAAATTGGATTCTGGTGTCCGGGCGCCTGAGGATTAAGAAATTGCTCTTTCTAGGTTAGGATTCTGTTAATTAAATGGATTAATGAGGTATGTGTAGCCTTGAGAAAGGGAATGAAACAGAGTTCTTCAGTTAATAAGTGAGGGGAAAAACAGAGGAAACAGCTGACTATCAGGGTGACCCATACTACAAACTAGCTAAGTTTAATTACAAGTGGCTAGATACCATGTTTCCCCCAAAATAAGACCTAACCGGAAAATAAGTCCTTGCATGATTTTTCAGGAGAACATCCCCTGAACATAAGCCCTAATGTATCTTTTGGAGCAAAACTTAATATAAGACCCAGCCTTATTTTCGGGGAAACATGGTGGTGAGCTAGGTGGTGAGTCAAACTGCAAACGAGCTAAGTCTAATTGCATTATTGTGGGGACAGAGCCCCAGAAAGCAGTTTCCAGGCTCTCGGCCTCACGTGGAAAGGTGCTGGCTCAGGTAGTAAATGGCCATCAACTGTGATTGGCTGGCCATCAGCTGTGGCTAGTTGGCCGTCAGCTGTAACCAGTGAGCCATTGGCCACTAATATAACTGCCGTGGCTATGCTAGCAGGAAAATGGGGGCGAGCAAGAAGATGGTGGCTGAGCTAGCAAGAGCGGATTGCAGCTAGCGAGGGGAGTCGGTCAGTTGGCAGAAAAGCAGACAATAGGTCGCACGTCGTGTGAATCCAATCTCCATTGAGGCCATAGTGGTATGACTTCCCTACCTATGGCTCCGTGGATGTTCCTTTTTGGCCTAGCCATGCCCTGCGTTCTTATGTGGGGAGCGGGAGCAGAGACCCCGCAGGCCAACGCGCATGACAATTATTGATTCTTGAATTTCTCCCTTACACTGGAGGAATATATATATATACACATTCTAATGACATGGGTTAAGTAAGGAGTACAGAAATTCGATAATGTGAACTTTTTTGTCCTAAAATGCAAAATGGGAAACTGATACTCCTGCCTCCAGGTTCATGAGGAATATATACACACACATATAATAACCGTATGTCCTAAGGACACATATTAGCTCAAGTGTGTGAATACATATGGTAATTATATGGCTAATTATTAGAGAAAAATGAAAAAGTCCTGTATTAAATTTTATTATTCTGGAAATATTATGTTTTAATCTAGTTTAGGCAAGTGAGGGGTTAACCTAGATTTCAGAACCAAAACAAAACAAAGAAAAATCTGATGCTCAAAATTTATAATCTTACTATAGCAAACCAGTTTTCAATCCCTGCCTTGCATAAGGAGAAGTTGACTTAGTACTTGTCTAAGAATAATTTATTTTTGAACAAGAACAGCTCTAAAATATTTGTAAATGCTTAATTGAAATATGAAAATGCCATGAAAAACTCCATGTTAAGACTTGGTAACGAAATTATTACCAAGTGCTTCCCTTTTCCTCAGTTAGTCCCAACCCACCATGTAGTACACCTGCAGTAAAGCAAATATCACCCTGCCTATTTTCTCAGGATAGTCCTAGTTTGCAACCATTGTTCTAGAAACCCTTTTAAATAGCTCCAACTTTCACTCTCAAAATGTCTTGGTTTGTGCAATAAATTATATGGTCATAGTAGGTAGAATGTTAAGGAAAAGGGCATTATACCCAAAATAAGTTTCTCAGCAATGCTCATTGTTCCAGGAGGAAAATAGGCATATCATTTGTTTTCTTATGCTACAGCCTTGGGAAGTTGGTGGGAGGAGGGAATCACAAAGAAGGGGCTACATGAATCTCACTAAATTAAGACTTTGTTGTAGGGAAAGGTTTAGTGTGCTGCAACCTTAAATAAATGGAGAGAACCCAAGGGGCTTTTCATTTACCATCTCAGAAAGCCATCAGAGAGTTCCTGAAAAAGATTACTTAAATACAGAGTTAGCATATGACCCAACAATTCCACTCTTGAGTATATACCCAATAGAATTGTAAATAGGTATTCAAATAAATATCCATACAGAAATTTTTATAATAGCACTATTCATAAAAGGTAAAAGGTGGAAAGAATCCAAATATCCATCAACTAGTTAATGGATTAATAGAATGCATATCCATATCACAGCATATTATTTGCCAATAAAAATGAATGAAGTTATGATACATGCTACAACATGGATGACTCTTGAATCCTTATGCAGAGTGAAAGAAGCTAGACAGAAAAGCCACATGTATAATATTATTTATATGAAATATCGTAGAAAGGCAAATTCATAGACAAAAAGTAGACTAGTGGTTGCCAAGGATTGAGGGAAGCGGCAGGGAGTTTATAGAGCTTCTGCTAATAGGTAGGTTGTGTCTTTGTGAGCTCATAAAATTGATTCGTAACTAGATAGTGGTGATCTTTACTTTGTAAATGTACAAAACAACAAATTATACACTTTAGTAGAGTGAATTTTGTGGCATATGGTTATAGCTCAAAACCAAAAATAGGACAGTCAGAAATTATAGAAGATGAACTAATTTTGGAAACATGATCAGTTTTTGTTTTTTATTAAATGTATTGGGGTGACACTTGTTAGTAACATTCCATGGGTTTCACGTGTACATTTTTATAATACATCATCTATTGCATTTGTGTTCACCACCTAAAGCCAAATCTCCTTCCATTCCATCACCACATATTTGACTCCCTTTACCCTCTTCTGTCATCTAGTTTGATATTTTTTGTCTTGTTTTTTTTATTTCCCTTAGTAGCAGTAAAATCTCTCTCTCTCTCTCTCTCTCTCTCTCTCTCTCTCTCTCTCTCTCTCTCTCTCTCTCTCTCTCTCTTTCTCTCTCTCTCTCTCTCAGTATCTGGGTGCTTGTCTTGTCTTCAGGGTAGTTAGAAAGAGTGTAGTTGAAGTGTTAGCATCCCAATCAGCAGCCAGACTTGGGCAAGGCAAAAGCCAATCAATATAGTAGATGCTGTTCAGGAAATCAAGAAGCAGACTAGTTAGTAGACAAAGGATAATTTAGGGAGCAGGTCTAAACCTAGGCAATCCTAGCCTAGGACTGAAATCCATGCCGTATTTACCAATCAGAGATATATGCAATAACGACAGGATTCTAAAATTCTTAGTAATCTCATTATGAATTTTTTCTGGCACCTAATTACTATTTGAGCCAAACTGACAGAATGTTGCATAATGGATGATGTCTTTCAAAATTTTGCCAAATCAGTATTTCTTTTTTAATTTAACATCTTTTAGGTGTGCTTAGACTCCTAATAAGAACAGTGGCATAAAAATTCAGAATACAGGTGCCAACACAGCCATAATCTAGAAATTTGCTAATTATTGATGTGTTAATGGGCATTAATAATTTGACTGATAACTATGACCCAGGCAGTATCATTCACTATTATCTATTGCTTAGTTAAAAAAATATTATAGCCCGGTTGAAAACTTCAGGACTCTATTCTAACATGGCCCCAAACAACTCTCCAAACAAGACCGCAGCAAGAAATCATAGACGAAGCCACACCAAATTCACAGAAGACCAGTTGAAAATCCTTGCCAAAGCATTCAATCAAAAACCTTACTTAGGTTATGCTACCAAACAAAAGCTTGTTTTAGAAATCAACACTGAAGAGTTTAGAATTCGAATTTGGTTTCAGAATTGAAGAGCTAGGCACCGAATTCGGAAAAGATCAGAATCTGAGAAGGACTTAGAAGCAAGCCAAAACCAAGATCATCCTGGTAGAGCAGATAGACGGTGTTGTACCAGCTATACTTCCTCCCGGTTGCACATTCTCATCACAGCACTTACGAACAACTCTTATCCTGGGATTGATTCCAGAGAGCCACTTGCTAAGGAAATTGGGGTTCCCGAGTCAAGAGTCCAAATTTGGTTTCAAAATCGAAGATCTAGATTCCATGTCCAGAAAAAAAGAGAACGTAATGAGCCCTTACAATAGAAACAAGACCAGGAATGAAATCTCTGAGTCGAGGGATCAAGGTACAGAAATTACACCAACTGGCACCAACCTCACTAGCAACTGTCTTATTTCTCTGAAGCCAGAACAGGATGGGTCGAGATAAATTCAGTGTATTTGATGTCATCAGCCTGGGCTCGAAATCTCTCTCATCCTGGGAACAAACTCTTCTAAATATACTTTGAGCTTCTTTAGAAGCTGAGACTTCTGGAGATGGTAAACAGAACTTCAGGAGGCAGACAGATATAAGGCACCACACCGCTCTACCAATGGAGCCCGGCTCCACAGTTCAGCAGATGTCAAAAAAAATGAAAATAAACTTATTCATATCATTTTCAAGTCATCTCAGTATTGACTGATTCAGGCAAAAAGCAATGGATGTATGATCTTGTGATTTATAAGAAATATACATTTGCTCCTCATCTACAGAGCTAAAGCTCTTGGAATTTCCTGTGATGAGAGCAATAAAATGACACTTGTTATGTTAATGACTGACTTTTGGAAAAAGCACTGAAGGATGGGGGCTAGTTGCCCAGAGAACCAACCATGTGATTAGTGGGTTGGAATTTTCAGTCCCATCCCTGGACCTCCAGGGAGGAAAAAGGGTCTAGAGGTTAAATTAATCCCCAACGACAATGATTTAATCGATCATGCCTATGTAGTGAAGCCACCATAAAACCCAAAAGGGTGGGATTCAGAGAGCTTTGGGTTTGAACACATACAGATTCAAGGCGAGGAGAGAGGCATGCCTGGAGAGGACATGGAAGCTCAGAGCTCCTTCCCATGTACCTGGCCCTGTGCATCTTTTCTACTGGCTGTTGATTCAAATCCTTTAATTTCCTTTGTAATCCATAATCTAGTGAGTAAATGAGTTTCCTGAAAAAAAAGTATTATGACTTCAGAGGCTAAAAATAACATATTTTCTCAGTTTCTGTGCCATGGAGTCTGGATAGGACTAAATCGTGCCTTCTGCTTAGGGTTTCACAAGACTGTAAATCAAAGTGTCTAGGGCTGCATTCTCATCTACAGCTTCAACTGGGGAATAATATGCTTCCAAGCTCATTCAGATTGTTGGCATATTTCATTTTATTGCAGCCATAGAGACTTCTTCTTGGCTCTTGGCTTAAAGCCACTCTCAGATCCTAGAGTCCATTCCACATAAGCCCCCTAAAATGTTTATTTCTCCAAAGCTAATAAGGTAGAGAAACTCTAGAGTAAGTCTGCTAGCATAACTGAATCTTATGTAACCTAAATAATCACAAAAGCGGAATGTCATTATTTCTGCCATATTCTAAAGCCTATAATCTATTGCAGGTCCTGTCCACACTCAGTGGGAGAGGATTACACAGAGGTATGGACACTATGAGGCAGGACTCATGGAGCCATCTTAGAGACTGTTTACCTAAAAATGCTGCCTGCTTTTTAAGTAATTTTAGTGATTATTTCTTGAAACATCTCAAAGTTTTATATTTCTTTAAATAAAGTTTATGTGTTCTTTATTCCACCTCCCCACCATGAGAAATAGTGAGATCCTTTGAAATGCTGGCAGCGTTATTTTCCTCTCATGAATCACAAGTTAATCCTGATTCTAACTTCATCTTTGCTCAGACCTTTATAGAAATGTGCAGTCTGTTTTGCAACTTAAGCAACAAGTAGGAAGATGCCCAAAAGAAAACAACAAAAATGATTAAAGGGATTGGAAATAAATTCTGCAATAAAAGTAAGATTGCAGGTACTCATTACAGGAAATACATGCTAACATGAATGGGTGGCCTTATTAACAATATTTACATATGTGTTAAGTGATAATTACTAGGGGAAATAATTTTTATATTGTGATGGTAAAATATTAAATGGATTTAAATTCCCTTTATTCAGTGTGTGTGTGTGTGTGTGTGTGTGTGTGTGTGTGTAGGAATAAATATATATTATATCAAGAAAAATGACAAATGTTTCATAGATGCTGCATATGTTTCAATAACCCTTGGGTTGCCTTTAGGTACAGTCCTTCTTAAAAGAAGGGGAAAAGCCTATGACTATCACTTTTGTTCTGAAGATTACATGAAAGGCACATCCTAATGGAAATAGTTTAAAAGCATATCAACCTCTACTAAACATTCAAGAACACAGAGCAATTTATTTCAATGTGCTTGTTGGTTTTCCTTCTCTGAGTTTTTGGAGTATACTAATATTATCTTAAGTTATCCAGCTGACCATGTTTTTAACATACACAGAAGTAGAATTATAGACAAATGCATGTCCAAAATGGAACATTTTTAAGAGTGAAAAGAGACTTAATTAATCATAATGGTAGGATAACATGCAAAAACCAGAACTGCCCCAGGCAAACTGGGACGCATGTTCCTTATAACTAAAATCATATTTGACAGATGATAATTAGAAGAATAACTAGCAGGGAAGTTAGTTTTTTTTCAGATCCTCAGAAGGCTAGATCATAAGCTCCCTGTGGGTAAGGCTAGGTAGGTCTTAGACTTTGTACTCATAGCATCTAAATGAGTACAGCAGGATAAGAACTGAATAATAGTAATAATGACAAGTACTTCCTGTAGGTCTCTATTCCAGAAACTGTTCCAAGCACTTCACAAGTAGTAACATATTAAAAACTTCCACAATTGTGTGAGGTACTAATACTATCTCCATCTTAAAATAAGGAAACTGAAACAGAAATGTTAAGTAACTTGTCCAACCTTTCACAGAGCTGGATTCAAACCCTTTCATCTTGCTCACTTTTATTCTCATATCTTCATGTCCCTACTCTCTCTCTCTCTTTCCCTCTCTCTCTGTCTTCCATCTTTCTTCTTCTCCTTCTTCCCTCGTTCTCTTGTATCTCTTCTGTCTCTTTTATTTCTCTCCCTTTTCTCTTTTATTTCTCTCTCGTTCTCTCATTTAATCTCTTATGCTTTTCTTCCATGAAATATCCCATTTAAAAAAAATATATTGGGGAACAGTGTGTTTCTCCAGGGCCCATCAGCTCCAAGTCAAGTCATTGTTTTTCAATCTAGTTGTGGAGGGCGCAGCTCAGCCTCAAGTCCAGTCGCCATTCTCAGTCTTAGTTGCAGAGGGCGCAGCCCACCATCCCATGTGGGAATTGAACCAGCAATCTTGTTGTTAAGAGCTCGCGTTCTAACCAACTGAGCCATCCAGCTGCCCCTAAATATCCCATTTTTAAAGAAAGTTCTACTACTACTTAAGAAATAAGGTGTGTAAACCTTTGAATTTAATTATTTATAAGGTTTTATCTAGTTCTTAAACAATTCAACAAACATTATCCAGTGTCTATTATGTGCAAGACCCTATTCTAAAATGTAGCATAACACAGAAAAAATGAGAATGAGTAGGACAGTCCTTGAGTACAGGAATGCATGGTTTAATATAAGAATAAAACAATGTCTGAATCACCAGTAAATAAGATAAAGTATGATGCTACATTCACTGTTATAGAGATTTTCTTTATAGTTGAACTCTTGGCATATGGCTGGTTAAAATCATAAATGGACTCTCTTTGTATTAGTCCCTAAGCAAGCAAAATACTATCTCACTTGCTCTTATTTCCTTAGGGAATAGTAGTCATGTGTACTCCCTTCTCTCTCCACTCTTCTCATCCTTGACAAACCTTTCCTTATTCACCCAGTAAATAATTAATGAGTGTCTACTTTATGTCAGGTATAATGCTGGAGTTCATAACACTTGCCAAACTATTTAAAATTATATATTAGTTTGTCTTTGTCTCCCACTAGACCTGTTCTTACCTAGGGATACGTGAATGGATGGGAGTGTATGATGAAACCTCCTGAATCTGTATGCAGCATTTTATATATTTGAACATACGTTCATTTTCTGGACAGATGTGTAATAGCCTTCATCAGATTTTCAAAAAGGTCCATGTGCCACAGGAAATGCCTCTATTATACTTAGAATTTTGAACAGCTCAATGTTAAGATCACAAACCCTAGATTCAGTCAGACCACCTATGAAATGAATGATGCATGGTAAATGATATAACTCTTTAACTTGGGTTTCCTCCCAGATTTAATGTGAGGATAAATTAACTGATTTTTGTAAATCATTTAGTGTATTTCCAGGTACTTAGTTGTGCTCAATAAATATTAAAGAAAAATACAGTGTTTTTACATAATAGGCACCAAATCACATTAAATTGGTAATGTGAGCATTTTTCTAAGACAGGGTTTCTCAACCACTGCATTGTTGATACTTTAGGAAGGATAATTCTTTGTTATAGGAGGCTGTCCTGTGCATTGTAGGGTGTTTAGCAACATTCCTGGGCTCTATCCACTAGATGCCAATAAAAAACTCTTCCCAGTTATGACAACCAAATGTTTTCAGACATTACCAAACATTCCTGGGGGCAAAGTCACTCTCTTCCCCACTAGGAACAACTGATCTAAATGAATAGAGTTGATCAACATTTTATGAGATAACTATTTTTCTCAACTTCATATTTCACAGTCAGGGGCACCATATTGATCCAGTAGGTAACTGATTATTCGGTAGAGGGGGCTGACTAGTAATATCAAATAGTGGGCATTCACCTCTTACCTTCAACTAGATGCTAAACATCTTCCAGGAGTCCAGAAGGTATAGTAAAGACAGCTAAGATGAGGCATTCACCAATCTGTGGACACCTTGAAATATCTCTGTTAGTTCAGAGCATATCTAGAAACTTGCTAGACATGAAAGAACATGGCTTCCTCAGAGTCAACACAGACAACAGTTGCATGGTTACTAGAGGGTAAGGGGATACGGGGTGATAGAAGAGGGTAAAGGGGGTCAAATATATGGTGATGGAAGGAGAACTGACTCTGGGTAGTGAACACACAATATGATATATAGATGATGTATTACAGAATTGTACACTTGAAACCTATATAGTTTTACTAACCAATGTCACCCCAATAAATTTAATAAAAATTAAAAAAAAAATAAAACAAACTGTGAATAGATATAAAAACAAACAAAAATGCCTAGAAACAACAAAACTACCTCTATTCCAGAAACATGTTTTTATGGCAAAGTTTAAAGTACTTTCATACCTAAACCATTTATTTCAACATAGAAGGTATGGTCAAAATTTATTAATCTTTCACTATAGGAAAGGAATTGCCAAACTCCCATGATAGAATATTTAAAAAATGCTATGGAAATCTCAGAAATCCTGAAACATGGAAAAAACCTGGAATTCAATATCCTTAAAATTTTACCCAATGGCTACTAGTAAGGTAGAACATGGGTAAAGAAATATATTACCCTAGGTACTGAAATGCACTTTTATTATTTGGGCATAATTCAGTGAGAAAGTGTGATATCCTACATTTTTGTGTTTAGCAAACATACAGCAAAAAGTAGCTTCTCCTTAACCCAGCCAGTGTACACTGCTACCATGATATACATGCTATTTTATTCTGAAATCTTATAAATGCAATAGGATTTTTCTATTTAAGATGCTTGCTTTAAAAGCCAATGGACACATTTCTAATTTTCACATGATGTATACTATCCCTTTATTTATTTATTAACTTATTTTAAAATTTTTACTAAATTTATTGGGGTGACATTGGTTAGTAAAATTATATAGGTTTCAAGTGTACAAGTTTGTGAGATGTCATCTACATATCGCATTGTGTGTTCACCAGCCAGAGTCAGTTCTCCTTCCATCACCGTATATTTGATCCCCTTTACCCTCTTCCATCTCCCTCCTCCCCCCTTATCCTCTGGTAACCATTAAACTGTTGTCTGTGTCAAGATTGTTTGTTTGCTTGTTTGTCTTGTTCATTTGTTGTTTTCAGTTTTATATACCACATGAGTGAAGTCATATGGTTCTTGACTTTTTCTGTCTCACTTATTTTACTTAGCATTCCATAGAAATGTTAAACCCACAGTTAAGCTCTGTGACTAAAAATAATTAGTGCTTCTGTGTGCAAGAGTCTTTGATGACTAGGATTTCAAAGTCACATTGCAAAAGAATAATTTTGGGGAAAAACTGTTGTAGTCTTTTTTCAAAGCTTCACTTATTTACTAACATAAAATCCATTTTCATAGTTTGCCATTGATCTTTATTGGTTGCAGTGAACTGGCAGAAAATTTGGTGTCATATGCTATGCTCTGCATCTGAGGATTTAAAAAAAGGAATATGGGAATGTTGCTGCAATTCTTGTGTGTGATTATACTAAGTTATGAACATAGTGTATGCTGTTTTCATATATCTTCACCAAGAGGTCTCCAAAATAAAAAATTACTTTAAGTACGTTTTATTATGTTCCTAATCCACATAATATATATAAGCTTAAAACACAAAAGCACTCATGCATCTTTCTTTGATTAATATATGTTTATCGTGAAGATGTGCAAGCATGGGTGGAATGCCTTGAGGAAATAAATGTGTTCTGAGTGTAAAAATCATTGCGACTACGGACAATGTTAAATCAGCCTATAAATTGAGTTATACCCTTATGTCCTCTAACAAATAGATAATAGAACCAGAGTTAGCATTTCAGATTATACTTAGAAAACGTCCTCCTTGAAACACTATGGAGGAAAATAGTTTGTTTTGCTCCTGTGAAATATGTCAGTTCGGGGATGTTCAAACCAATTTAAACTGAAAGCTAGTGCTTTCAATGTTACTATTTTTCAGTTCTCCTCTTCCTTTTGTGATGTTTACTTTCAGTGTACAATCAGTGTACATGATTATACCTTCATGGAATTTGGATAAATCTGAACAATAATGATCATCTGGATTGAAACCTGTAATACTTAATACAAAATTAGTTTTCTGCATTATATATATATATACCGGGGGTGCCAAAAAATATATATACACATTTTAAGAGATGTTATCTATGCTCAAGCAGTAGTTCGCCATAATCAGAAGTGTCTGGATGTTGATGGTAACCACTTTGAGCACCTCTTGTATTAATAACTGTAGAAGTCAAAGTGACTTGTATGTGTCTTTTTTATCGGTATATATTGAGTATTACTATTTTAATACAGTTTTTGTTTTCCATTCTTAAAATGTGTGTTTATTTTTGACACCGTGTGTGTATGTGTGTGTGTGTGTGTGTGTGTGTGTGTGTGTGTGTGTGTGAAAACTCATGGAACCAAAGACTGTCAGACTAGAAAGGTTCCTTAGAGAACATTTAAGCCAATCTTTTCATTTTATAGATAAACTAAGTCCCAGAGAAACAAGTTTGCCATTATAAAAGAAATGTAATGGTATACTCTAATTTTTGACCTGTTATTGCACAGAAGTGGCCATTAAACAATCAAAAGAGAAAATACTGACATAGCAGTACTATTGAGATCTTTAAACAATGGACATTTTCAAGTGAAGACACAAGAAGTATTGGAGAGGGAAGCTTTATTTTCTGTAACATTTTTCCTTTGTTTTCCCTATGGAAACCAGTCTGATCAACTCATGGAATTTCCTAGGTCTAGAGAGATAAGTGAAAAATGAGAATAAGAATGTTAACTTTCATGGCAAAAAGATGGAGCAAAAGGAGCAACAGATCATAACATAGCACTTATTATTAATGCACAGACACACAGGAAAAATTTAAAGAAGGCACATGATAGACAAGTAGAAAGAAGAAAGAGAAGAAACACAATGATCTAAAGATTAATAGCAATTGTTACAAACCCAAGTAATAATACCATTAGCTACATTTCAGATGCCTGAAGAGGGAAACAAAGACATTTACAAAATGTTGAGTGGTATGGGCAGAGACACTGCAAGGGATAGTAAATAGCAACCTTAGGGAACCCAGATAACTATAAGATTCAAAAATAGAATTTCAAAACCAAGAGGACAGAAAAACAAACTTGATTTGGGTGGGCTTTTAGAGTCATCCAGTCACTGAGCTAGTGCCCATACAGGATCTGTGTACTCTGGTCTACTTGGTAGAGAGTAGATATTAGTCAGGGTTCTCAAGGGTTATTATAGATAAGTTGGCTCATGCTGTTATGGAGGCTGGCAAGTCCAAAATCTGAAGGGCGAGTCAACAGGCTAGAGACCCAATAGAGAAAACACTGTAGTTCTAGTCTGAATGCTGGCAAGCTGGAGACCTAGGAGAACCAATGTTCCAGTTCCAGTCTGTAGGTCATCTGCTGTAGTTTCAGAAACAGCCACTGTTGCAAATGATGTCTAAAGGCAGTCTGCTGGAGAATTCTCTTTTGCTCTCGGGAGGCTGGTCTTTTTGTTCTATTCAGACCCTCAACCAATTGGATGCCCACCTATATTGTGGAGGACAGTCTGTTTTACTTAAACTTCAACAATTTATATGTTACTCTCATCCTAAAGACCCTCACAGAAACACTGAGAATAATATTGACTAAATACCTGGGTCCATTGTGGCCATGTTGACACAAAATTAACCATCACAGTAAGGTTCTACGAGGAAAAAACTGTTTCAAAATGGATCTTGAGAATATCATGCTAAGTGAAATAAGTCAGACGGAAAAAGTTGATAACCATATGATTTCATTCATATGTGGGATGTAAAACAAAGTAAACAAATGAACAAAACAAACAAACAGAAGCTCACAGACAAACACAACAGTTTAGTGGTTACCAGAGGGTAAGGGGGGTGGACGGATGTAGAAAAGGGTGAAAGGGGCCAAATATAAGGTGATGGAAGGAGATTTGAATTTGGGTGGTGAGCACACAACGTGATATACAGATGATGTATTATAGAATTGTACACTTGAAACCTATATAATTTTATTAACGTATGTAACCCCAATAAATTTAATAAAATTAAAAAAGTAATTGCTTGCATAGATCTGTGACTTCAGATTCTGATTAACCTCTGTTTACTCCACTCTAAAATAGGATAATCACACTAAACTCCCTCATAAAGCTTATATGAGTAATGCCCAGATCTTTTCAATAGCTGAGGATAAAGCTGAAGGAAGGAGAATGGATTTTTTTAACTTGAAAAATAACAATCAATCTTATTTATGGAAATTCAGAGGTGGAATAAACCTGATGAGGCACAAAGACTTAATGTAATAAATACAGAGCTGTAAATTTTGCTTCTTTAGCAGCTTTCCACATTGAACGGTAATTGCTAAGCTGATTTTGCCAGTGTTGCTGTGACTTACTTGAGATGCTTGATTTAGCTGTAAAACATTTGTTCTCTGTTGTGCTTCCCCTGTGGCTGTCTGTGGCTTTTCTCAACTGCAGGATTAAACTGTTTGAGCTTGGCTTACACAAAATGTCAGTCATCAATAAAGTCCTTTTATTGCTTTCTCCACTCCTTCATTTGTGAAATTGAAGTATTTGCGTGCACTCTTATAGGGCTGTTAATTACTGATCACATAGATATGTAACTTCTAAGAATAAATTTGTGATATATTTTATTAAAAAAAGAGAGATGGACTGAAAACATTATAAACAGAAAACAAAAATATATTGCTATAAATTGCCATAACGTTAAATAATATCTTTATATAAAAAAATACAGAGACATTAATATAGTTTAAGCAATCAGGTCAACCTCTATGAAGAGGGTGTTTATGAAGAGACCAGAAAGATGAAGCTCCAGCAATGCACAAAGGTTTGTAATGAGGAGGAATAATAGAGTTACAGCCGAAAGGAACAGGAATCTACAGTGGCCCTAAGGAGAGAAACAGCCTAGTGTGTTGCTGAAGCCAGAAGGTCTGGGTGGCTAGAGCATAAAGACCAAAGAAGAGTGGCAAGAGATGGTTTGGGAGAAGAAGACGAAGCTCATGTCATGCAGTGATTTGTAGGTCATGATACAGAGTTTGCAATTGTTTTTTCCTAGGGGTTACAGAAAGTCAGTGAAGATTTTTGAGCAGGATGATCAGAATGGGAAAAGAATGGTGTTGTGAAGGCTGCAATAGAAACTGTCAAACAAATAGAGGCACAAAGGAGAGAGGGCCTGCAGTTAGAAAAATGTCAATGATCATAGCTAGCATTTGTGAACTTCACCTAAATGCCAGGAAATGGTGTGTGTGTGTGTGTGTGTGTGTGTGTATTTCTTATAGTAAGCCTGTTAGGTAGAATCATTATTTCTATTTTGTCGAGGAAGAAATAAACTAATGATTGCAGCTAGCCAAACTTCACAAATAGTAAATGGCATACCTAGAATTCAGACTGGTGTATTTGTTTCTAAAGTCAGCATATTTTCTTCTCTACCACACTGTCTCTTCAAGAAAGAAGAGAGGAGTAAAGGGTTACAAAAGTGCAGGAGATATTCTGCAAGGGAATTGTTGAGACACGATGACTGTTGGGGGTGGGGGAGAATGGAGAACACTAATTATTAAATCCCTGATAGGGGCAAGTTACCTTGTTAAGCTTTATTTTTTAACACTATTTTACTTAATGCTTACAACAACTGTTTGATGTAGATATTATCACTATTTTATGGATTGGTAAAATAAAACTCATGGGGCTTAAGTAAGTCCTCACTTCAGACTGAGAGCAAGAGGCAGAGACTAGGATTCCAATCAAGAAATGTTTGATGCTAAATCTTCCCCTTAACATGCTACCACACACGTACTTACAGACTAGTCCTGCCTCTTGGTATCCTTATCCTGTCATAGGGGAGAGTAAGAAAGATACATGGATTGATTGAAGAACACATAAAACATCATTAATGACTTCAAAATAGAAGACATTAATACTTATGCACATATAAGTCCATGTATTGGAATATTTGCAATTTAACCCATAATTGCTCTCAAAATAAGGATTTTATTCTGCCCAGGTAGGAATAAAACCATTTCAAACATTTGGATGAAGGTGAGAATAAGGGCTATGTGTCTGCAGAGATCCCATGAACATTATTCTCTAACCATCTAAGGGAAACGGGAAGGAACATACAGGCAAAGATTTGCTTGAAGACTCCCCCTGTGAAACTTGTTCAAAAGTAACTCTCTTTAATATTTTACTAATTACAGACTCATTGGGGTTAACAATCTTCTATTATAGAATGTAAGTGAAAATAAGACAAAGTCGAGAAGCATATGATTTCACTCATATGTGGGATATAGAACTGAAAACAACAAAGAAACAAGGCACACAAAGAAACAAAAACTCATAGACCAGACAACAGTTTAGTGGTTACCAGAGGGTAAGGGGGGGGGTGGTAGAGGAGGGTAAAGGGAGTCAAATATATGGTGACAGAAGATTTGACTCTGAGTGGTGAACACCCAATACAATATATAGACAATGTATTACAGAAATGCACGCTTGAAACCTATATAATTTTACCAACCAATGTCATCCCAATAAATGTAATAAAAATAATAAAATACAAATGGAAGGTTGTGCCTCGTTCATATCTTAATCAATTGTAATACCTTGCTGAGGGCTTTGTATCTCTGAGAAAGAAATTGGATCGCTGGTTGGGGCAAAAAATTGTGGGGGTATTGTTTGTGTGGTATGCAGGGCAAGTCTGGAGGATAGATAGAAAGCAGCATACAGGCACTGAAGTTTTTTTTTTTTTATAGTTTTATTTTATTTTATTTTACATCCCTCACACCGTGAACCCCCCTCCCCCCATCCACCACCACCCCGACCTCACACCGAGCCATCACATTATACACATAAAATTATAGTTGGCATTCATTAATGTCCAGTCTCTGGTGTACAATGCCATGATCAGGCATCCACAGCATCCCTGAGGTGGTCTCCCAAACAGGACACATGTCCATCGGACACCCAACAAAATCCCCAAACACTATTGAATAAGTTCCCCAAAGTAATTCTCAAAAAACCCTGAGGCCATCCTGTGGTCACCAGCCGCCCCCCAATCCCTTCCCCCCATCCCCAACCCCCTCCCCCCCGCCCATCTAACAACTCTTGGTTTTTTGTGTCCCCAAAACTGTTTCTGATTAGTTCATACACATATTCTTTTCTTTAGATTCCACATATAAGTGAGATCATATGGTACTTGTCTTTCTCTTTCTGACTTATTTCACTTAACATAATGTTCTCTAGATCCATCCATGTTGTTGCAAATGATAAGATTTCTTATCATTGGCACTGAAGTTTTAAATTGAAGAGAACCAGACAATGTAAGAGTGACAAATGTCTACTTGGCAGTGTCAACGATCTATATATCATTGCAACTCTGTGGTACTTTGGAAAAAACTGAATTCAGAATGCTGAACAAATTTTACTAACCAATGTCACTCCAATAAGTTTAATAAAAAATTTAAAAAATTGTTTTGAAATATTCAAAACTCAGCTTTCACTAGGTAAAGAAGTATCACCCTGCCACCACCATCAGGCTTTCCATTTTGACTTCACCATTGGTCTATAACTAATAATGTACAGCAGCAGACAGGTGATAGAGTCACCTATCTATCTGTACCATAAACTACTTTGAGAGGAGAAGTAGGCAAGAAAGAAAAAGATCAAAGGAGAATAAGACATATACATCCCTTGTTTCCTCTCTCTTTAGTTTAGTCACTATGTCCCAGTATATCATTAGATTTTTCCTTTTCCTGGAATTTGTAACATAGTCCCCAGAAATATGGAAAATCACCCTATAAACTGCATAACTAGATATTGAGGAGCATGAAAAACAAGAATGTTTAGAGTGTTTAGAGTGTGTGAAGTTTTATTGAGAAAAGAGCCTTGTGTAGTGCAGCCAAATCTTGATAAATACAAACTAGTTTAGTTAAGATGACATAAATTAGCAGGCAGGATACTCTAAGCCAGGAGAACCATAAGTGCAAATGCTAATTTATGCATTCTTATGAAGCACCTGGTGTAAGTACGAAGGAATTCATATATCAAGATTAGTGGAATTATTTGACTGGCAAAGTAATTTTAAAAACAGGAGAGAGGCAAATGTGGCAGGAATGGAAGACCTCAAATGTCAGGCTACAAAATTTCTATTTGATAGTATAAGCAAGAGGGAATCAGTATAAATTCTTTTTCCCCAATTATTTATATATTTTTTCAGTTACAGTTGCATTCAATATTATTTTACATTAGCTTCAGGCGCACAGCATAGTGGTTAGACATTTATATAATTTACACAGTGATCCACTGGATTAGTCCAGTACCCACCTGGCACTATACATAGTTGGTGCAACGTTACTGACTGTATTCTCTATACTGTACTTTACATCCCTATAATAATTTTGTAACTAACAATTTATATTTCTTAGTCTCTTCATCTTTTTCATCCAGCTCCCCAAGCCCCTACACCTTTGGCAACCATCACTTTGTTCTTTGTATCTATGAATCTGTTCCTGTTTTGTTTGTTCATTTATTTTGTTCATTAGATTCCACATATAAGTGAGATCATGTGTTGTCTTTCTCTATCTAACTTATTTCACTTAGCATAATGTCCTCAGGTCCATCTATGTTGTTGCAAATGCTAAGATTTTATTCTTTTTATATGTATCCATTATATATGTGTCACTTCCCCTTTATCCAATCGTCTATTGATAAGCAGTTGTGCTGCTCCCATATCTTAGCAATTGTGAATAGCACTGCAGTAAACAAGGGTGCATATATTTTTTCAAAATGGTGTTTTGGATTTCTTTGGATAAATACCTAGGATTGGAATTGCTGGGTCATATGATAGTTCTGTTTTTAATTTTTTGAGGACCTTCCATACAGGCTGCACCAATTTGCAATCCCAACAACAGTGAGCAAGGGTTCCCTTTTATCTGCATACTCACTAGTATTTGCTTATTGATTTATTGATGATGGCTATTCTGACAGGTGTGAGGTGATATCTCATTGTGATTTTTATTTGCATTTCTCTGATGATTAGTGATGTTGACCATCTTTTCAGATGTCTATTAGCCATCTGCATGTCCTCTTTGGAGAAATGTCCGGGGCTGGCCTGCCCGGACCCGCCCAGACATGCCCGGACATGTTTGCACCTGGTTGCCCCTGGGCCAAGCTTAAGTTTCGATTCTGTTGTTTAAGTTTCGATTTCTCAGCCAGCCCGCCATTTCCCCGAAATGACGCAACCCCCTGTACTCCGCCCGCTATGCTGAACTGACGAAGCACCCTCTGATTGGTCGGTCCCCATATCGGGAGACCAGGCGTTTCTTTGCTGTGCCTAAATGTATATATACAAGTTGTTACCTTCAATAAAGAGAGACTTGATCAGACTCCTGTCTTGTCTCCATTTCTCGCGTACCCCTGTTCCCCCGAGCCCCTATTTCTCCCCCAGGTCTTCCGTTGTCGATCCTGCAGGTCAGGACAGAGAAATGTCTATTCAGGTTCTCTACCCATTTTCCAATTGGATTTTTTGTTCTTTTTGGAGTTGAGTTGCATGAGTTTTTATAAATATTGGATATTAACCCCTTATCAGATATATCACTGGTGAATATCTTCCCCCATTCAGTAGGATGTCTTTTTGTTTTATGAATGGTTTCCTCTGCTATGCAAAAACATTTCAGTTTGATGTAGTCCCATTTGTTTATTTTCTTCTTTTGTTTCCCTTCCCTGAGGAGATATATCAGTAAAACTCTTCTAGGAGTTCTGTGGATCTTATGTATAAGCCTTTAATCCATTTTGAGTTTATTCTTGTACATGGAGTAAGAAGGTTGTCCAATTTTATATTTGCATGTATCTGTCCAGTTTTCTGAGTACCACTTATTAATTAGACTGTTTTTACACCACTGTATATTCTTGCCTCCTTTGTCATAGAGTAAATGAACATATAGGCATGGATTTATTTCTGGGGTCTCTGTTCTGATCCATTGATTTACATGTCTATTTTTATGCCAATACTATGATAATTTTCAAAGATTTTTATTAAAATATAGCTAATACACAATATTATATTAGTTTCAGGTGTATGCCATAGTTATTCAACATTTATATACATAAAGAAGTGATCACCATGATAAGTCCAGCAACCATCTGACACTGTACCATGCTATCACAATATTACTGACTATATTCCCCATGCTGTACACTATATCCCCATGACTGATTTGTTTTATACCTGGAAATTTAGACCTCTTATTCCCATTCACCACCCACTCCCCTTTTTAAACTTTTCAATTACAGTTGACATTCAACATTATTTTACATTAATTTCAGGTGTACAGCATAGTGGTTAGACATTTATACAATTTAAGAAATGATCTCCCTGACTAGTCTAGTACTCACCTGGCACTATACATCGTTGTTACCATATTATTGACTAGATTCCCTATGCTTTACTTTACACTCCCATGACTATTTTGTAACTACCAGTTTGTACTCATTAAACCCCTCACATTTTTCACCCTGTCCCCAACCCCCTCCCTTCTATCACTCCAGCAAATCTAGTACCCATCTAACACCATACATAGTTATTACAATATTATTGACTATATTCCTTATGCTATACCCTACATCCCCATGATTACTGTATAAAAACCAATTTGCCACCCCAATAAAATTAATTAAAAAAAACCAAAAAACAATTTGCACTTCTTTTTAAAAAAAATTTATTGTGGAATATTGGGGAACAGTGTGTTTCTCCAGGGCCCATCAGCTCCAAGCCATTGTCCTTCCTTCTAGTTGTGGAGGGCACAGCTCAGCTCCAGGTCCAGTTGCCATTTTCAATCTTTAGTTGCAGTGGGCACAGCCCTCCATCCCATGTGGGAATTGAACCAGCAACCTTGTTAAGAGCTTGCACTCTAACCAACTGAGCCATCTGGTCTCCTCTCTGGCAGCTCAGTGGCAGCTCGTTGTCTTCAATCTAGTTGTGGAGGGCGCAGCCCACTGGCTTATGTGAGAATCGAACCAGCAACCCTGTTGTTCAGAGCTCCCTCTCTAACTAATTGAGCCATCTGGCTGCCCCAATTTGCACTTCTTACTCTCTTCCACTTTTTCACCCACCTTCCCAACCCCCCTCCCATCTGGCAACCATCAATATGTTCTCTGTATCTACGAGTTTGTCTTTCTTTTGTTTGTTTGTTTATTTTGTTCTTTAGATTCTACATATAAGCAAAATCACATTCCATCTGTCTTATACTCCACTCAGCACTGTACCCTCCAGGTCCATTCATTCCATCACAGATGGCAAGAACCCATTCCCTTCCATAGCCAAGCAATATTCCATTGTATATATGTACCACATCCTATTTATCCATTCTTCCAATGACAGACACCAAGGCTGCCTCCACATCTTGGCCATTGTAAGCAATGCTGCAATGAACATATGGATGGACAAGTCACCTCAAAGTAGCATTTGGGTTTCTTCAAATAAATACCCTGAAGTGGGAGTACCGGGTCCCTCTTTGTCTCTTGTTATACCCTTTGTTTTAAAGTCCATTTTGTCTCGTATAAGTATTGCTAACCCACTTTTTGTTTTTTTCATTTCCATTTCCATAAAATATCTTTTTCCACCCCTTTACCATCCATCTGTGTGTGTCTTTCAATCTGAAGTGAGTCTCTTATAGACAGCATATGTAAGCGTTTTGTTTTCTTATTCATTGAGCCCTGTGTCTTTTGAGCAGGGAATTTAATTCATTTATATTGAAAGTAATTGTTGATAGATATGTAGATATTGGCATTTTATTATTCAAAACTGATCTTTTTTTTTTCTTTTCCATCTTAAAGAAGTCTAACATTCCTTGTGATACTGGTTTGGTGATGAACTCCTTTAGATTTTCTTGTCTGGAAAACTCTATCTGTCCATTGATTCTAAATGATAGCTTTGCTGGGTAGAGTAATCTTGGTTGTAGGTCCTTGCTTTTCTTCACGTGGAATATTTCCTGCCAATACCTTCTAGCCTGCAATGTTTTTGTTGAGAAATTAGCTGACAATTTGATGGGAGCTCCCTAACACGTTGCTAGTTCCCTTTCTTTCTTTTTTTAAATTTATTGGGGTGACAATTGTTAGTGAAATTACATAGATTTCAAGTGTACAATTCTGTATTACATCATCTATAAATACCATTCGGTGTTCACCACCCAGGGTCAGTTCTCCTTCCATCACCATATATTTGATCCCCCTTATCCTCTAGTAACCACTAAACTATTGTCTGTGTCTATGACTTCTTGTTTCTCATTTGTTTGTCTTATTCTTTTGTTGTTTTTGGTTTATATACCACATATCAGTGAAATCATATGGTTCTCTGCTTTTTCTGTCTGACTTATTTCGCTTAGCATTATACTCTCAAGATCCATCCATGTTGTCACAAAGGTTCCTATATCATCTTTTCTTACCGCCAAATAGTATTCCATTGCGTATATATACCACAACTTCTTTATCCATTCATCTATCAGAGGACATTTTGGTTGTTTCCATGTCTTGGCCACCATAAACAAAGCTGCAATGAACATTGGATCACACGTGTCTTTATTTATAAATGTTTGCAAATTTTTTGGGTAGATACCCAGGAGAGGGATTGCTGGGTCATATGCTAATACTATTTGTAATTTTTTGAAGAAGCTCCGCACTGCCTTCCATAGCGGCTGCACCAATCTGCATTCCCACCAACAGTGTATGAGGGTTCCTTTTTCTCCACAGCCTCTCCAACACTTGTTACTATTCGTCTTGTTGATGATAGCCATTCTGACTGGGGTGAGGTCATATCTCATTGTGGTTTTTATTTGCATTTCTCTAATGATTAGTGATTTTGAGCATTTTTACATATGTCTATTTGCCATTTGTATATCCTCTTTGGAGAAGTGTCTCTTCAGGTCCTCTGCCCATTTTTCAATTGGGTTGTTTGTTTTTTTTGTTGTTGAGCTTCACAAGTTTCTTGTATATTTTGGATATTAGTACCTTATCAGAGGCACTGTTTGCAAAAATCTTCTCCCATTCAGTCGGTTGCCTCTTTATTTTGCCGATGGTTTCTTTTGCTGTGCAGAAGCTTTTAAGTTTCATACAGTCCCATTTGTTTATTTTAGCTTTTACTTCCATTGCCTTTGGAGTCAAATTCATAAAATGCTCTTTGAACCCAAGTCCATAAGTTTAGTACCTATGTTTTCTTCTATGCAGTTTATTGTGTCAGGTCTTATGCTTAAGTCTTTGATCCGTTTTGAATTAATTTTGGTACATGGTGACAGATAGCAGTCCAGTTTCATTCTTTTGCACATAGCTATCCAATTCTCCCAGCACCATTTATTGAAGAGGCTGTCTTTTCTCCATTGTATGTCTTTTGCCTCTTCGTCAAAAATTGTCTGTTCATATTTATGGGGTTTTATTTCTGGGTTCTCAATTCTATTCCATTGGTCTATATGTCTGTTTTTTTGCATATACATGGAGATTAAACAACATACTTTTAAAGAACGACTGGGTCAAACAAGAAATTAGAGGAGAGATCAAAAAATACATAGAAACAAATGACAATGAAAATACATCCTACCAAAATTTTGGGGATGCAGCTAAAGCAGTTCTAAGAGGGAAATTTGTATCATTACAGGCCTATCTCAAGAAACAAGAAAAATCCCAAATAAATAACCTCATTTTACAACTTAATGGACTAGAAAATAAGAACAAGTGAAACCCAAGGTCAGCAGAAGAAAGGAAATAACAAAAATCAGAGCAGAACTAAATGAAATAGAGAACAAAAAGACAATAGATAAAAATAATGTGGCAAAGAGCTGGTTCTTTGAAAAGATTAACAAAATCAACAAACCCTTGGCTAGACTCACTAAAATAAAAAGAGAGAAGACACTAATTAACAAAATCAGAAATGAAAAAAAGGAAGTTATCACGGATACCACACAAATACAACGGATCATCCAAGAATACTATGAAGGACTATATGCCACCAAATTCAATAACCTAGGAGAAATGGACAAGTTCTTAGAAACATATAGCCTTCGAAGGCTGAACCATGAAGAACTGGAAAATCTAAACAGACCGATCACCATTAACGGAATTGCATCAGTCATCCAAAACCTTCCCAAAAGCAAAAGTCCAGAACCAGATGGCTTCACTAGTGAATTCTACCAAACCTTCAAACAGGATCTAATACCAATCCTGCTCAAACTCTTCCAAAAAATTGAAGAAGAGTCAGTACTCCCTAACTCATTTTATGAGGCCAACATTACCCTGATACCAAAACCTTGTAAAGACAACACAAAAAAAGAAAACTATAGACCAATATCTCTGATGAATACAGATGCAAAAATCCTAAATAAAGTTCTAGCAAATTGAATACAACAATGCATTAAAAAGATTATTCATCACGACCAAGTGGGGTTCATCCCCAGGGCACAAGGATGGTTCAACATCCACAAATCCATCAATGTGATACATCACACAGACAAAATGAAGGACAAACATCATATGATTATATCAATTGATGCAGAAAAAGCATTTGACAAGATACAACATACATTTATGTTTAAAACACTTAATAAAATAGGTATAGAAGGAAAATACCTTAACATAATAAAGGCCATCTATGACAAGCCTTCAGCTAATCTCATAATTAATAGTGAAAAACTGAAGCCCTTTGCTCTACGTTCAGGAACACGACAGGGCTGTCGCCTATCACCTCTGCTTTTCAACATAGTGTTGGAAGTCCTTGCCAGAGCCATCAGGCAAGCGAAAGAAATAAAAGGCATCCTAATTTGTAATGAAAAAGTTAAATTATCACTCTTTGCAGATGACATGATGCTATATGTAGAAAACCCTAAAGACTCCACGAAAAAGCTTTTAGAAACAATCAACAAAATACAGTAAAGTTGCTGGCTACAAAATCAACGTACAAAAGTCCATTACATTTCTATATACTAACAATGAAATCTCAGAAAAAGAAATACAAAAAACAACTCCCTTTGCAATTGCAGCTAAGAGAATAAAATACTTAGGAATAAACTTAACCAAGGATGTGAAGGATTTATACGCTAAAAACTATAAGACATTTTTGAAAGAAATTGAAGAAGACACAAAGAAATGGAAAGACATTCCATGCTCATGGATTGAAGAATCAACATAGTTAAAATGGCCATAGTACCCAAAGCAATATACAGATTTAATGCAATCCCCATCAAAATTCCAATGGCATTTTTTAAAGAAATAGAACAAAATATCATCAGATTTGTTTGGAACCACAAAAGATCCCGAATAGCCAAAGCAATCTTAAGAAAAAAGAACAATACTGGAGGTATCAGACACCCTGACTTTAGCTTGTACTACAGGGCTACAATAACTAGTTCCCTTTCTTTAGCTCCTTTTAGGATTCTCTCTTTGTCTTTAACGTTTGGCATTTTAATGATAATGTATCTAGGTGTGGGTCTCTTTTGTTCATCTTGTTTGGGACTCTCTGTGCTTCCTGGTCTTGTATGTCTACTTCCTTTGTCAGGTTAGGAACATTTTCAATCATCATTTCTTCAAAAATATTCTCAATCTCTTGCTTTCTCTCTTCTCCTCTGGTATCCCTATGATGTGAATGTTGTTACACTTGATGTTGTCCCAGAGGTCTCTTAAAATATCCTCGTTTTTTTTGTTGTTGTTGTTGGTTTTATTTTTGCTTTTTGCTGTTTCAATTGGGTGTTTTTGGCTACCTGTCTTCCAAATCACTGATGAGATTCTCTGCTTCATTTAGTCTACCGGTGATTCCTTCTAGTATTCAGTTATTGTATTTTTCACTTCTGATTGGTTCTTTTTTATGGTTTGTATGTCCTTTTTTATGCTTGCTATCTCTTTTTTGAAGTTTTCACTAAATTCCTTGAGCATCCTTATAACCATGGTCTTGAACTCTGCATCTGGTAGGTTGCTTGCCTCTGTTTTGTTTAGTTCTGTTTCTGGAGTTTTCTCCTGTTCTTTTATTTGGGATGTATTTCTTTGTTTCCTCATTTTGGCTGCCTCTCTGTTTGTTCCTATGTATTCAGTAGGTCTGCTATGTGTCCCAGTCTTGGCCAGGTGGCCTTACGTGGTAGGTGCCCTGTGGGGCCCTGGCACAGTCTCCCTGGTCATGTGCTCTCGACGCTCCAAGAGTGTCACTTGTGTGGGTTGTGTGTGACCTTCTGTAATAGTTGAGTTGTGATTGCTATTGGCATGTCAGTGGGTGGATTGACCCTTGGGCTGATTGGCTGTGGGCTTTGGCCATGTCTGCTGTGGTAGGGGGCTTACCTCACAGAGTGGGATTTGCCCCAGTAGGCTTTGGTGCCTGTTGAAGTTGTTTTTTCGGGTGTGTGTGGCGGTCCAGCCACCACAAATCGAACGGTACCTGGGAGGGGGAGCGGGAATGCAAAAGAGACACTCACACATATGATGATGTGGCCGGTCTTCAGTGGTGCTGAAGCGCGGATTTATTTTACCTTCACCAATATATACCCTATGGGTACGTGCAGTTTAACAATCACATGTGTGCATTACCTCACAGAAGGTAAATTTCTAACTTCAAAGAAACTACAGAGTCACTACAAGACTCCCCAAAGTAATTAACATACGAAAGAGACTACCATTTGTCCTGATAGCCATCAGTTATCTGTGTCCGGGGAAACCGGCCACTCCCACCTCATTTCTCTGCAACTTGCAAGCTCCCCAGGTGTTTTGCAGAGATAATGTTTTAGAAGCCAGACCACAAGACTCCTGAGAAACAAGAAATCATGGCTCCCCACAGGTGTGCCACTTGTGAGGTTAATTGGGTAGTGCTCTGATGTGATCTGAAGCCAACCTCCAAGTATGTTTGTTCTTGGGTTTCTTGAGAGGGGCTCTGTTTCTGGCTCAGGTCATCCACTGCCTGTGACCTGCTGGAGACTACTTGTTATGAGCTACAAAGTGATCCATAGTTGGTTGCTCCCTGTGCTAACCCTGAAGTGTGTGGGAGAGGCCATGCTGAGAACTGAGGATGTTTGACGTCAGTAACAAGCCTAAAGTAGCTCTGCAAAAAGCCAGGACATCCCAAGGTCTGCTGCCACCTGCTGGCTCCCTTAAGGTTCAGCCCCTGATAAAGCCTTGTGAAGTACATGAGTTTGGTGATGCAGGGTCTCAGGGAGTCACTAGAGTGGAAAGTTTGTGGTCAATAGATTAATGTAGACTCTGGTTTGGTGCCAGTGCTGAGCCTGCAGCTACTCAGGAAAAGTCTCAGAGCACACTGAGGCCAGCTGCTGCCTGCCTGGGCCCTCCAGACTCCTATAGTTTTTCAACAAACAGTGAAATATGAGTGGGGCTGGCTGCTCTCAGAGAAAGTGTTTCTGATGTAGGGTGAGTTGGGTGGGACAGCATCCCAGTGAGTCTAGCAAAGGAGCTCACCAGAACAATCAGATTCAGAGTTGGCTTGTAGGGTAGGGCTCAACACAGGAAAGGTACCACATACCTGCTTGCTGCAAAGAAGGAACACCCCACACAGAGAAAATGGTGAATGTCCTCCAGTCCTTGTTTCAAAGCCACACACCTCAGTTTGACCCCCATATACCACCAAGTTACAGTCTCTCCACTGGAACACAGGTTGAGTGCCTGTGAGTGACAAAGTCTGTGTGTGGGCCATTTAAGAGGATGTCTGGGTTTCCTGCAGCCTTCCAACTCACCCTATGGTCAGAATCCCCACTATTTTTCACAGCCAGATGTTGTGAGGGCTCTTCTTCCTGGCACCAATACTCTGAGCTGGGGTGGCCAGTGTGGGGCTGGGGACTCTCTCTCTGCTACGGGGGGGAACCTCCATGGCAGAGATATCCCTCCCAGTTCTCAACCACCACTTGCAGGTATGGGGCTCCCTGTTTCGTGTCTCCACCCCTCCTCCCAGTCTAGATGTGATTTCTTATTTTTATCCTTAGTTTTAGGACTTCTGTTCAGCTACACTTCAGATGATTCTCTGGGTTGACTGTTCCATAATTTAGTTTTAATTTTAATGTTGTCACAAGAGGAGACAAGCACAGCATTTACCTACTCAGCCATCTTGGAAACCCTCCTAGAAAATTTGAAATTAGTATAAATTCTTAAATTGAGGATGAGGGAGAGTGATGTGATATTATCTGAGGAAGATAATGGCTTGAGTTAATCCAACTCTGAAAGATAGGATTAGCATGATAAATGCAAGAATGGAAAGTATGGAATGAATTTAAGAGATTGCAAAGAGGGAAATGTTAATATGTAAAAAAAAAAAAAAATTGTTGTTAAGAAAAAGAAAGTTTATAAAAGAAATCCTCCCAGATTGTGAGTCTGAGAAAGAAAAAAGAATGAAATGCCAGTAAGTGGAATGAAGAAAATGAGTAAGGTTAGTTTCTGTTTAAGGCTGTACAAATGCATTGTTCTGATATCAAAGGAAAACAAAAGTAGTAAGATTGTTTGAACAATAGGACATGATGGGACAAATAAAGGGGGAGAAATGGAGATGTGAGGGTTGTACCAGAGAGAGGAACACTGAGAAAATAAACATGTTATTCCATTTCATTACTCTATTTTCCCTCAGTACTTACATTAAGTTTGCAGTGGCTTCTTTGTTCTTGTAGATATATTTCTTTATCTGGTCTAATTTCATTGTGTGTGCTTCCAAAATAGTCTGCAAATTTTCGGAAACTTCGGGAACATATTCTGTTTTCAATTTTCTTTTGATTGTAATGGTGTTGATGTTGGTAATGTGTATATATCACTTGGATGGAGATCTGCCTAGTCAGGCGCTAAATTGAAGGTTTTAATTAAAAACTTATTACTGAGTCTTCAAGATTAGGGATGGCTTCAATTTATGAATGCATTGTTTTTTTTACATTTATTCCTGAAATAATAAAACACCTTGACTATAATTTTTAATAGTATATGACTTATCTTACAAATGTTTTGAAACTCCAAAGTTTGAAGCTCGTCACCATCACAAAATAAACTCTTCACTTGACCTGTAGAATTCACCCCTCTGTTTCACAGGAAGGTATCTGTATTGCTACCATATGGACCCGTCAATCACCATCTCCACCGTGCTGGAGTATAGCTTGTGGAAGAGATGTTGGTTTCCTGGGGTAATGAATGGTGAAACAATCACAGGGGGAGTTTTGTTTTGTTTTGTGTTTTTGTTCACAGCACTGATCTTATTCTCTTCATTAATTAGCAATATTTAACATTCTACAAACATTTGTGGCAACACTAGTCGTTCTTTTCCTTGAAATCACTCTGATTATTTAGAAAATATGAGAGCATCTCTTCTTATAAATAGAACACCCTAGGTTTTTTAGGCACTAAATAGAAAAAAAAAATGAGTTATCGTTTATTTATAAATGTAGGATCATTTATGCAATATTAGCAGCATTATTCTAGCAGCAATTTGGATGGTACCTTTAAAATTGATATCTAATCCTTAATCTGAAAATATAACAAAGGTAGAGGTTTGTCAGTGAATTTGTGATTGCTATAACACTATTTTAAGAGCTACTTAGGGCCATTCACTTTCCTACTTCAATTACATGGTTATAACTAGAAATGAAAATAATAGAATGATATTATTGCTTCCTATTTTCCACAGAATGATGATGCAATATTTTTTCTCAAGTTATAGATCCATTGCTTGAAATCATTACTTTTATTTAAGACAAGAGTTTTCACTATTTTTTTTCAAAAGTCATTATTTTGATTTTGTACAAAACGTAAGGAAATATAGTCGCTACTAGAATGGCGTTTAACACTCTTTCATCATCTGGCTGGTTGGTTGGTTGGTTTTGTTTCAGAAACTATTATCATATTCAAAAGAGGTAACTGATTTTGCTGACTCAGAATTATTATATACAAGATATGTAATATTTTATAGTATAAAATATATAATATCATTTGATGCAGATAAAATAGCAAGTAAATTTGTTATTGAAGAGTTTGGCATTTTTTATGTATTAACAAATAGTTGACTATATATCATAGTCCATATAACCACCACAGAATTGGATATGACTAAATTATTTTCTGAGGTTCATTTTTACTGAGCACTACAAAGAAATATTTATAAGCCAGTGTTCATGTGCTTGATTATTTTCCATGGGGTCACAGAGACATTAAGTGAGAACTCCTCTTTTGGTCACATCATTTTTGAATATGCATTTCTCATAATACATATATGAATTTGGACTCACTTGTTCCTTGAAATAAACAAATATAGTTTATCATAACAAAATCGTTTTTACTTTGATGAAAATTGTGTCTTGGGGAAACAAGTTTGTTTTTGCTTTTATTATTTTCTGAAGTCTATGACAAGTATAGCAAATAGACCTTGAATTTAGTTAGTAATTCATAGCTATTGTTTCCTCACCCACTTGTATTTCCATAAGAAACATTGTGTACATCACTGTGACATTACAAAGTAATTCCACAATATTAAATAATTCATTGCTCAATTCACTGCATAAATTAAAAGTTGACATTCTATTTTATAATACACTTACAGCATGAACAAAAAAATGCTGTAGAATAAAGAACATTCAAATGAAATAAAGAATGAACAGAATAGGAAGAAATCCACTTTTAAAACAGTAATTCCGATAAATGCTGCCAGTTGTTCACTTAATCAAAATAGCAAATTGCAATCATCGTTTCTGAATTCAAATGGTTCCTAAGAAATAAGTATAATTTTAACAGCTTTTATCAAAGGTTAAACATCTTTATGATTAAATAAGAAAATATTAGATTCTATCTTTTCATAGTATTACATGAGTTTTGTTTCATAGTATAGTTATTTAAAAAACAAATCTTTGTCAATCCAATAATTAAAGTATTAAGTTTGTCTACGGTGTTTACTGCATTATATTTTACATACCATCTCAAAATAATAATTTCACATTATGAATAGTAAACTCCCTTCAATTAAGTCAGAAATAATATGCTGCTTTAAGCTGCACAGAGATCATGACATTGAGCCCACAGACAAGAAAATATAATTTTACCACATTGTTTGTCTCTCTAGTGAATAATAATTATATAACTTGGACATTATAAAGGTTGTTTATTGGTTTTCAGTTGGAATTCAGCTTCAGACAGACAATGAAATATTTAATTATGACTACAGAGGAGAATATAAATGATATCAACATGAATATCAATGTTCACAATGCAAAGTAAATTACAGTTGACAGAAAATGTGAGATCTGAGGTAGGAAGAAGTGAAATTATTATTTTGAGATGGAGAGAAGATTAGGTAGGGCTTCAATATTCTTTCTTACATTGTGGAGAGTTAGGAGAACTGTCTAAAGTGAAAATAATAAGAGGAAAATATTTGTGGCCATTGTAAGCCCAATGTCAACCAGGAATTCTCACTGACGATATGATACACATTTACTGTTTTTTGTCAATATGCAACAAACATTTACTGAGCAAATATTGTGTTCAGCACTATGCTGTGTGCTAAAATACAACAGTGAGCAAGACAGATTCAATCCTCCCAAGCTAGTGGCGAAACAGACAAAAGGAGTCAAACAACAAATAAATAAAATAAAAACTTCAACACCGAAAAAAAAGAATTACAAAATTAACCAATAGAAGAAGTACAAGTAATACAACTCTCAAGAACTGGGAGTAGTGCCATTGATCTAACCCTCTATTTTCCATTGCATGGAATCAAAAGAAAGTGTTAAAGAATAATTATGTATACACATTTAGAGTATGGAGGTAACTACGAAAAGAACTGAAAACAAAATTTATTAAAACAATTTGGGTGTTAGAACAGAGATGTGAATGATTTTCCATTACAACCTGATCTGTACTATCCGTATTTTTGTAACATGCACTTACTACTTTCATAAAAAAAATATTGAAAATAAAATAGAAGTGATAATAATGACAGCTAACATTTACTGAGCATGCACTATGTGGCAGATGTTTAAATATATTTATGATTCAATCCTCTGAGTAATATTATGAGTTAGTTTCTATTATTATATTTATTTATAGATCAGGGAAATGAAGCTTAGAGAACATAGCTAAGAAGTGGCATAGCCAGGACTCAAACCTGTAGAGCTTAAGTTGTCAACCATTACATTATACTACTGTTACAATAAATTTTCCAGTACCCAGATTTATCCAGTGTGGTAGGTAGAATTTTGGCCCCCTTGACCTTTATTCCTTTGCATTACTCCCATAGCTATGGTATATTTCATGCACAGGGGTCTTTGAAGATATTATTCAAATTGTTTATCAGTTCATCTTAAAAAGGGAGATTCTTTTGGGTTATCCAAGTGAGCCCAATGCAATCACTTGAGCCATTATAAGCAGAAGGGAAATTAGAATATTTAAAGAATGAGAAGCATTCAATATGTCATTACTAACTTGAAAATTAAAGATACCATGTGGAAAACATGAGAAGGAAATGAATTCTGCCAACAACCAGTAAGCGGAGAAAACTCTGAGCTCTAGATATGAGCTGCAGCTCTAGAAAACACTTTGATTTCAACATTGTGAATTCTGAGAGAATCCAGCCATGTTGGATCAGATGTCTGATTTACAGAACCTCAAGTTTAAAATCAGTGTTGTTTTGAACTGCTGAATTGATAGATAATTTGTTGCAGCAACAATAGGACACTATTACAACTAGTTATCTTTTATTACAGTTTCAAAGTACAACAAAGATCTAATTAGCTATAGACATTTATTTCAGCCCTTTCACTCTTCAGCCTTTTACCTTTGTGCTCACATTATTGTTAAACAGCAGACCAAACTGTGATAAGTTAACATAATTTTTCATTTACTTTATATGTTCTTTAAATTCTTATCTACTGAGCCACATCAATTCACAATCCCTTAAAAGTCCTGTGAGGTAAAATGTTTACCAATCCTTAGTATTTATTTCATGCTTGATACATTAGAAATGTTTTTTTATTTGATGAAATATTAATGATTCTACCTGGAAAACCACTTTCCCTGGATAGTGGTGAAGTCATCAAAGAGAACTAACAGAAAGGAATATAAATGACTTGAACTGAGTGAATTCAGTGTATATATCAGTCAGTTATGTCAATAAATGAATAATAGAAAGTCCCTCAGGTCAGGGGGAGGGTTGCAGAATTCAGAGAATGGAACAAATAGAAACTCTGCCTTAAAACAGAAAAAGACTTGCTTCAGGCTTGATGCCATTCTAGGTTTACATTATACCAATGATTAAGAATATGTTGTTAAGGACATGTGTGCTCAAATGTTCATCGCAGCTTTGTTTATGGTGGCCAAGACAAGGAAACAACCAAAATGTCCTTCGATAGATAAATGGATAAAGAAGTTGTGATATATATACAGAATGGAATACTATTCAGCGATATAGGAATATCAATATAGGATATTGGAAATGATATAGGAACATTTGTGACAACATGGATGGATCTTGAGAGTATAATGCTAATTGAAATAAGTCAGACAGAAAAAGCAGAAAACCCTATGATTTCACTGATATGTGGTATATAAACCAAAAACAACAAAAGAACAAGACAAACAAATGAGAAACAAAAACTCATAGACACAGAAAATAGTTTAGTGGTTACCAGAGGGTAAGGGGGGTGGGGGGAGGGAGATGAGGGTAAGGGTGATCAAATATATGGTGATGGAAGGAGAACTGACTCTGGGTGGTGAACACACAATGGGATTTATAGATGATGTAATGCAGAATTGTACACCTGAAATCTATGTAATTTTACTAACAATTGTCACTCCAATAAATTAAAAAAAAGATTATGTTGTCATTAGAGAGACAAAGATAGGAAGTACCATGGGGTAGTAGAGATAAGAGTATAGACTAATTTCATTCCAGAAGCTAGATTATCATTGTTTAGTAACTAAACAAGTTTTGGTAGAGAGAAACTGTGGCAATCAAAGCCATAGTTAGCTTAAGTTTGAATTAGGAAATAATACTCTATAAAATAAATCCATTTATAGATTGATATTCCATAGTTTATTTTTCTTTTGCAAAGATTCCATTGTCTTAAATGGCAGTTTGATATACTGACTTTTTTTTTTTAAATCTGGTGAATTTTAGTTTTAAAAGTGACACAATGTTTGTCACATTTTCTGCTCTAATAGAGGCCCTCCAGTTTTCCCACACCTTTAATGTTCCCAAGAGAAATGAATGTGATTTTGCTTTTGTCATTGCTATAGGTGATGCCTCCTGCCTTTAGCATTCCTTCCTTGTGATGCCGACTGAAAAGTGCACTATGAAAATGCCACCATGTGCTGAAACAGCCCTCTAAAAGTAGGGAGACACTCTTTTAATAACACACATGTCTCAGCTACTGCCTAATAGTCCCAAAGTTTTTATGATATTGTGTGCAAACACACCATTTCTGCTTCTAGTCCATCCTCCTATTTTGTGAATAATCAAGCATGAGTCTCTAGGGGGTTGACCAGAGGACCAATACCTAATTCTTTGCAGTATCCTTCTGGTAACCCTCCTGCAGTACACCTATATCACAGCCAAGACCCACCTGTCTCTGTTACTTATCATCCTCACTTCTTCCTAGAATCCTGCAATGAGCTTATTACATATAAGATTTGTATTTCACTTTGTAGCTTTTGCTACATGTGATGAAAATTAACATTACTGACAGCATTTACAACCTAAAATTATTTCAAATAATATACTGACTTTCATCTGAAATACACCATGGACTATATACATAGAGGTGAGACTAGATATCAATTTGGTGGTTTTTTTAAATCCCAAAGTGATTATTATGCACAGCGAACTTTGAGAATCATGTTCTAATTAAGGAAGTCTTCCACAAATTGAAGATCTTAAAATTCTGATCCTGATTCAGTAGGTTCTGGGTGAGAACTGATATTCTGCATTTCTGACCGCCCCCCTTATGATGCCAATGCTGCTGATCTGTTGACCACACTTGAAGTAAAGGCCTAAAGAATTAGGTCTAGAGTTCAGACATCAGTATTATTTGGCAGAATTAGGATCTCTGTCATTAATTCCCTCTTCTTCATGATTCCATGTGGTAGTGTCCATTTCCAGTAGAATTATAGTATCAGAAAGTAACTTCCATCCTTCCTTTCAATGTCTTCAGGTAGATCATCCAAGGAAAGAGTTATTGATTTTATTGGTGAGATTGGAAAACAAATTCTCACACACTTGTCAACACGAAGATTAATTTGTCTTTCTCGTTTGCAGCAGACTGCCCTTGAGAACTGAGATTCTCATGCATATGATAAGTAGTTGTGGTTTTTAGTGACAGTGAAGATAAATTTAATTCTGACAGGAAGCCTGCTTCTGGCCTCAATTGCATTTTCAAAACCTGCTTCACCAGCCCTTGTTTGTTTAACAATTTGATATTCCTCTGACTCTTGTGTTTATATTTCTCAATTACTTGCATGCTTTGAATGGGCAAAACATACAAAAATTCTGGCACATTTTGTGAAACAAAATGTTTTACATATGAATGTGAAAAAATAAAATATAAATCAGTAACAAAGAAGAACAAAGTGTGGTGAAGGGAAGTACACTTGTACATGCATATGTGTATGTATTTTCCTAGTAATCTGTTAAAGATTGAAGTAATGCTTTAGTTCAATCTGTTTGATTTTCTTTTCTTTTTTTATAAATTTATTGGGGTGACAATTGTTAGTAAAATTACATAGATTTCAGGTGTACAATTCTTTTTCAAAAGATTTTTATTAAAATATAGCAAACATACAACATTAGGTTAGTTTTAGGTATACATCAGTTATTCAACAGCACCTACCTGTCACTATACAGAGTTATTACCACATTATTGATTATATTCCCTATGCTAAAATAGTGATCACCATGATAAGTCCAGCAACCACCTCACACTGTACCATGCTATGACAATATTATTGACCTTTTCTCCCCTTTAAAATTTTTTCAATTAGAGTCGACATTCGATATTATTTTATAGTAGTTTCAAGTGCATAGCCTAGTAGTTAGAGTTATATAATTTAGGAAGTGATCCCATTGACTAGTACCACCTGGCACTATATATAATTATTACCATATTATTGACTATATTTCCAGTACTTTACATCCCCATGACTATTTTGTAACTACCAATTCATATTTCTTAATCCCTTCACCTTTTTCACCCTGCCTCCAGTCCTCCCATCTATCCCCCCAGTAGATCTAATACCCCTCTGAAACCATACATAGTTATTACAATATTATTACTATATTCCTTATGCTATACCCTACATCCCATGACTACTATGTAACAACCAATTTGTACTTCTTAATCCCTTCACCTTTTCACTCAGACCCAACCCTCCTCCCATCTGCAACCATCTAAATGTTCTCTGTTTCTATGAGTTTGTTTTTGTTTTTGTTCTTTAGATTCCACTTATAAGTGAAATCATGTGACATTTGTCTTTCACTGTGTGACATACTCCACTTAGCACAATACCCTCTAGATCCATCCATGTTGTCATAGGTGGTAAGATTTTATTCTTTTTTACAGCTGAGTAATATTCCATTGTATATATGTACCACCTCTTCTTTATCCATTCATCCATTCAGGGACACCCAGGTTGTCTTCATGTCTTGGCTACTGTAAATACTGCTGCAATGAACATATGGATGAGCATGTCCCCTAGAAGTATCAGTTTGGGTTTGTTTGGATAAATATCAAGAAGTGGGATCATTAGATCCTTTTTTGACTCTTATTATAGTCTTTGTTTTAAAGTCTATTTGTCTGGTATAAATATTGCTACCCTAGCTTTTGTTTGTTTGTTTCCATTTTCATGAAACACATTACTTTTTACATCCCTTTACTTTCAGTCTGTATGTGTCTTTCAATTTGAAGTACATCTCTTGTACGCAGCAGGTGTAAGGGCCTTGTTTTCTTATCCATTCAGCCCCCCATCTTTTGATTGGAGCATTTAGTCCATTTACATTGAAAGTAATTGTTGATAGGTATGTAGTTATTGCCATTTTATTATTCATATTTTTATTTTTTATTTTTTCACCTTAATGAAGTCCCTCTAAGATTCCTTGTAATACTGGTTTGGAACTCCTTTAGCTGTTTCTTATTTGGGAAGCTCTTTATCTGTCCTCTGATTCTAAATGAAAGCTTTGCTTGGTTGAGTAATCTTGGTTGTAGGTCCTTGCTTTTCATCACTTTGAGTTATTTTGTGCCAATCCCTCTGGCCTGCAAAATTTCTGTTGAGAAATCAGCTGACAGTCTTATGGGGACTCCCTTGTAGGTAACTAAGTGCTTTTCTCTTGCTGCTTTTAAGATTCTCTCTTTGTCTTTAACCTTTGGCATTTTAATTATGATGTGTCTTGGTGTGGGCCTTTTTGGGTTAATCTTATTTGGGACTCTGTGCTTCCAGGGCTTGTATACCTATTTGCTTTACCAGGTTAGGGGAGCTTTCTGTCATTATTTCTTCAAATAGGTTTCCAATTTCTTGATCTCTCTCTCTTTTTCTTCTGGTACCCCTGTGACGCAAATGTTGGTATGCTTGAAGTTGTCACACAGACGCCTTAAACTCCCGTCAGTTTTTTTTTTAATTCTTTTCTCTTTTTGCTGTTCTGATTGGGTGTTTCATGCTACCTTATCTTCTATATGGCTGGTTTGATCCTCTGCTTCATCTAATCTACTAATGATTCCTTGTAATGTAGTCTTCATTTCCATTATTGTATTCTTTATTTCTGACTGGTTCTTTTTCATGTTTTCTTTCTCAATTTTTATGTTTCCTATCTCTTTGTTGAAGTTCTCCTGGAGATCATTGAGCATCCTTACAACCAGTGTTTGGAATTCTGTGTCTGGTAGAGTGCTTGTCTCCATTTTGTTTAGTTCTTTTTCTGGAGCTTTGCTGTGTTCTTTTATTTGGGACTTGTTTCTTTTGTCTCCCCATTTTTGTTGATTCTCTGTGTTTGTTTCTATGTATTAGAAACAAACAAATTTCTGTGTTTGTTTCTATGTTTCTATGTACGGCTGCTATGTCTTCTGGTCTTAGTAGAGTGGCCTTAAGTAGTAGGTGCACTTTGGGGTTCAGTGGCACAGTCTTCCTGTTACTTGAGACACATACTCCAGGTGTGTCCCTTGTGTGGGTTGTTCATGCCCTCCTCTTGTAATTGAGCCTTGGTTGCTATTTGCATGTGAATGGGAGAGATAGAGCCTTGGGCTCACAGGTTGTAAGGACTGGCCATGAATAGAATGGACGGGTTGTGGTACAGGGGCTAACCTTACAGAGCAGGATCTGCTTCAGCAGGTCTTTGGTGCATGCCCAATCTGCCCCTTGGGTGTGTCATACTTGGAGGTGGGTGGGTGATGCTCCAGGTCGTTTTGAAGCTGACCACTGGGGACGCCATCCCCAGGACCACCTTGGAGGGGATGTGCTGCAGGTTAAGTTCTTCCACAGCCTGTGCCCCAGCCAGGGCCACCTGGCAGGAGCCACAAAGAAATCCACAGATGGCGGCCACCCATGCCATGCTTGGAAGTTCCTTGAGAGGCCAAGTCTTGAACCAAGGTCGGCTGCTGCTAGTGCTAGGCTTAGGGCTGCTCCACTAGAGGTACTGGACGTGCTCCAGCCAGATGCTGCTTGTTTGGATTCTGTGAAACTTTGAGAGACACTAGGAAATTCTACAGCATGAGCCATGGCAGGTGTTTGGTATGAAAAAGCCACTGGAAGTGGCTTTGGTGTGCAGAAAAGTTGGATGGGGTGGGGTGTCAAATCAGCAGGGTGTGGCGAATGTGCACCCATCTGCGCGTCTACATGCTGGGAAGTTGGAGGGCTCAACAAAGAAACAGTGGCCTCTGCCAGTTATTCTGTGCAGGCCCCTTCCCAAGCTAGACAATTCAGTTCCCCACCATATGTCCCTTCTGCCTTTCCAGCTGCTGCCCCAGTGGTGTTGCTCAGAGCCAGTGAGTCCATCGGTGATTATGTCCATGCATGGACCCTTTCAGAGGAGTGCCTGGGAATCCAGCCATGCTTAGTCTTGCTCAGCCACAATCCGCTGGTTTGCATAACCAGAAATTATGGAGACTTCTCTCCCCAGCACTGGAACCCTGGGTTGGGGTGGGGTTGGCATCTCTCATTCCTACACGGAGTAGGGAGAAAACCTCCACAGCTGAGATACCCCTCTTGATTTTTAATAATCACACGCGGGTGTGAGACCAGCCCATTCCATGTCCCTGCCCCTCCTACCGGTCACTCTCGAGGTGGCCTCGTCTGTGTGTCCTTAGTTGTAGGGCTTTGGTTCAGCTGATTTTAGGTGATATTCAGTGATGGTAGTTTTATAGTTTAGTTGTAATTTTGATGTGGTCATGAGAGAAGGTGAGCACGGCATTTACCTACTGTGCCATCTTGATCAGAACCCCTCGTTGATTCTAGTTTGATTTTCTTTTCTTCCCTTTTTTTAATGTTTGTTCTTCTTAACTATTGATGTCCCTTTTATGTTTCCTTTTTTTATTGTTTATAGTTACTCTGTGCTTAGAGAATAGTGTTTGTAATGCAAATTTTGCAAATTTGAGTACTATATAATTCAGTTGCTTTTTCCAAAAACTGTTTCACAACTTTTGCCCTACCTTTGACTAAGTCACAAATAAGGGACTTGTTTCAAAATCAGATATGCTCACTGAAAATTCTTCACCACTTCAGAAAAATAAAACATGCAGTTTATGTCCTGGCATAATTTTATTATGCCCTATAAGAAACAATATTTAGTTAACCCACTTTTATTCTAACTTAATCAATTCATTAATAAAGAATTTGGGTTTGTTTCCTTTTTTGAACAACCTCCTTAAAACACCATCTGTAATTAGCAATAGAAAATTACCTTAACTCCACTAATAATATTTCTTGTGTTTTTTTCAGAAAGGGACCAATAGGAATTTTTGCTCAGATGTCTCAGGGGTCAAGAAACTCTATTAAAAGAACTTATAACTCCAAACCTATACTTTTTGAATATAGGAAAATTGACTGAAACTGCCTGTATTGAGAAATGGAGTGCTTTAAATTCTTCTTTCAGTTGTATTATTTGGCAATCAGTAATGAGCTGTTACCTCAGAATCCATATGAATATTTTAGCATATTGTAGTAGGTGATTCTGGGGCGAGTAGTAGATAACATTTAATTTTTTTTTTCATAAATTTATTTATTTATTAGTTTCAGGTGTACAAAACAAGGTAATACTTAGACGTTCATCATCCATATCCCTCACACTGTGAACCCCCCTCCCCCCATCCACCATCCCTCCGACCCCACACCGAACCATCACATTATATATATAAAATTATAGTTGGCATTCATTAATGTCCAGCCTCTGGTGTCCAATGCCATGATCAGGTATCCACAGCATCCCTGAGGTGGTCTCCCCAACAGGACGCATGCCCATCGGATACCCAACAAAATCTCCACAACATTATAGAATACCTTCCCCAAATTAATTTTCAAAAACAAAACAAAAAAAAAAAACAAAAACAAAAACAAACAAACAAAAAAAAAACCCGAGGCCATCTTGTGGTCACCAGCTGCCTCCAAATCCCTTCACCTTTCCCCTATCCCCAACCCCCTCCCACACACCCATCTAACCACTCTCGGTTTCTTCTCCGCGTCCCCAAAACTGTCTCTGATTAGTTCATTCGCATAGTCTTTTCTTTAGATTCCATATATAAGTGAGATCATATGGTACTTGTCTTTCTCTTTCTGACTTATTTCACTTAACATGATGTTCTCTAGATCCATCCATGTTGCTGCAAATGATAAGATTTCTTTCTTCTTTATGGCTGCGTAATACTCCATTGTATAAATGTACCACAGCTTCTTAATCCAGTCATCTACCGATGGGCATTTCGGTTGTTTCCATATCTTGGCTATTGTATAAAGTGCTGCAATAAACATAGGAGTGCATACAGATTTTTGAATTGGAGTTTTGGATTTCTCCGGGTAGATGCCTAGGAGTGGAATTACTGGATCATAGGGTAGTTCCATTTTCAGATTCCTGAGATACCTCCATACTGTTTTCCATAGTGGCTGCACTAATCTGCAGTCCCACCAACAGTGCACTAGCGTTCCCTTTTCTCCACATCCGCGCCAGCATTTGTTGTTTGTTGATTTATTGATAATAGCCATTTTGACTGGAGTGAGGTGGTATCTCATTGTGGTTTTTATTTGCATTTCTCTGATGGTTAGTGAGGTTGAGCATTTCTTCATATGTCTTCTTGCCTTCCGTATGTCCTTTTTAGAGAAATGTCTCCCCAAGTCCTCTGCCCATTTTTTAATTGGGTTGTTTGTTTTTTTGGAGTTGAGTTGAGTAAGTTTTTTATAGATTTGTGATATTAATCCCTTATCAGATATATCATTGGCAAATATCTTTTCCCATACAGTAGGATCCCTTTTTGTTTTATTGATGGTTTCCTTTGCTGTGAAGAAACTTTTTAGTTTCATGTAATCCCACATGTTTATATTTTCTCTTACTTCGCTCGCGCGAGGGGATATATCAGTGAAAATCTTACTCCGGGTAATGTCCATGAAGTTTCTTCCTATATTTTCTTCTAGATATTTTATGGTTTCAGATCTTACATTTAAGTCTTTAAGCCATTTTGAATTTGTTTTTGTATATGGTGTAAGGAGGTGGTCCAGCTTCATTTTCTTGCATGTGTCTGTCCAGGTTTCCCAACACCACTTATTGAACAGACTGTCTTTACCCCATCGTACATTCTTGCTTCCATTGTCGTAGATTAGATGGGCATATAGGCATGGATTTACGTCTGGACTCTCTATTCTGTTCCATTGGTCTATGTATCTATTTTTATGCCAGTACCATGTTGTTTTGATTACTGTAGCCTTATAGTATAGTTTGAAATCAGGTATCGTTATACCTCCCACTTTGTTCTTATTTCTCAAGATTGCTGAGGCTATCCGGGGTCTTTTATGGTCCCATATAAATTTTAGGATTATATGTTCTATTTCTGTGAAAAACGTCGTTGGTAGTTTGATAGGAATTGCGTTGAATATGTATATTGCCTTAGGCAGTATGGACATTTTAACTATATTAATTCTTCCTATCCATGAACATGGAATGTGTTTCCATCTATTTATGTCTTCTTTCATTTCTTTCTTCAGTGTTGTATAATTTTCTGAGTACAGATCCTTTACATCTTTGGTTAGATTTATTCCCAGATATTTTATAGTCTTTGGAGCAATTGTAAATGGAATTGTTTTTTTAATTTCTCCTTCTGCTATTTTATCATTGGTATATACAAATGCAACTGATTTCCGAATATTAATTTTATATCCTGCTACTTTACTAAATTCATCTATCAGTTCTAATAGTTTCTTGGTGGAGTCTTTAGGGTTCTCTATATATAGAATCATATCATCTGCATATAATGATAATTTTATTTCCTCCTTACCAATTTGGATGCCTTTTATTTCTTTCTCTTGTCTGATTGCTGTGGCTAGAACTTCCAGTACTATGTTGAATAGTAGTGGAGAAAGTGGGCAACCTTGTCTTGTTCCTGATCTTAGGGGGAATGGTTTTAGCTTTTCCCCATTGAGTATGATGTTAGCTGTGGGTTTGTCATATATGGCCTTTATTATGTTAAGATATGATCCCTCTATTCCCACTTTCTTAAGGGTTTTTATCATAAAAGGTTGCTGTATTTTATCAAATGCTTTTTCTGCATCTATTGATATGATCATGTGATTTTTATTTTTCATTTTGTTAATGTGGTGTATCACATTAATTGATTTGCGGATGTTGAACCACCCCTGCATACCAGGGATGAATCCCACTTGATCATGGTGTATGATCTTTTTAATGTATTGCTGAATTCTGTTTGCTAATAATTTGTTGAGAATTTTTGCATCTATGTTCATTAGAGATATCGGCCTGTAGTTTTCTTTCTTTGTGGTGTCTTTGTCTGCTTTTGGGATCAGGGTGATAGTGGCTTCGTAAAAAGTGTTTGGGAGTCTTCCTTCCTTCTGGATTTTTTGGAAGAGCTTGAGGAGAATAGGTGATAATTCTTTTTTGAACGTTTTGAAAAATTCACCTGTAAAGCCATCTGGTCCAGGGCTTTTGTTTGTTGGGAGATTATTGATTACTGATTCAATTTCCCTGGTGGTAATCAGACTGTTCAGGCTTTCTGTTTCTTCTTTTTTTTTTTTTTTTTTGTTTTTTTGTTTTTTTTTTTTTTTTTTTTTTTTTTTGTTTGTTTTTTTTTTTTTTTTTTATTAATTAATTTATTTATTAGTTTCAGGTGTACAAAACAAGGTAATACTTAGACGTTCATCATTTATATCCCTCATACTGTGAACCCCCCTCCCCCCATCCACTATCCCTCCGACCTCACACTGAACCATCACATTGTATATATAAAATTATAGTTGGCATTCATTAATGTTTAGCTTCTGATGTACAATGCCATGATCAGGTATCCACAGTATCCCTGAGGTGGTCTCCCAAATAGGACGCATGTCCATCGGATACCCAACAAAATCTTTACAACATTATAGAATACCTTCCCCAAATTAATTTTCAAAAGAAAAACCCTGAGGCCATCTTGTGGTTACCAGCTGCTTCCAAATCCCTTCACCTTTCCCCTTATCCCCAACCCCCTCCCACACACCCATCTAACCACTCTCGGTTTTTTCTCTGCGTCCCCAAAACTGACTCTGATTAGTTCATTCACATAGTCTTTTCTTTAGATTCCATATATAAGTGAGATCATATGGTACTTGTCTTTCTCTTTCTGACTTATTTCACTTAACATGATGTTCTCTAGATCCATCCATGTTGCTGCAAATGATAAGATTTCTTTCTTCTTTATGGCTGCGTAATACTCCATTGTATAAATGTACCACAGCTTCTTAATCCAGTCATCTACCGATGGGCATTTTGGTTGTTTCCATATCTTGGCTATTGTGTAAAGTGCTGCAATAAACATAGGAGTGCATACAGATTTTTGAATTGGAGTTTTGGATTTCTCCGGGTAGATGCCTAGGAGTGGAATTACTGGATCATAGGGTAGTTCCATTTTCAGATTCCTGAGATACCTCCATACTGTTTTCCATAGTGGCTGCACTAATCTGCAGTCCCACCAACAGTGCACTAGCGTTCCCTTTTCTCCACATCCGCGCCAGCATTTGTTGTTTGTTGATTTATTGATAATAGCCATTTTGACTGGAGTGAGGTGGTATCTCATTGTGGTTTTTATTTGCATTTCTCTGATGGTTAGTGAGGTTGAGCATTTCTTCATATGTCTTCTTGCCTTCTGTATGTCCTTCTTAGAGAAATGTCTCCCCAAGTCCTCTGCCCATTTTTTAATTGGGTTGTTTGTTTTTTTGGAGTTGAGTTGAGTAAGTTTTTTATAGATTTGTGATATTAATCCCTTATCAGATATATCATTGGCAAATATCTTTTCCCATACAGTAGGATCCCTTTTTGTTTTATTGATGGTTTCCTTTGCTGTGAAAAAACTTTTTAGTTTGATGTAATCCCACATGTTTATTTTTTCTCTTACTTCACTCGCGCGAGGGGATATATCAGTGAAAATCTTACTCCGGGTAATGTCCATGAAGTTTCTTCCTATATTTTCTTCTAGATATTTTATGGTTTCAGATCTTACATTTAAGTCTTTAAGCCATTTTGAATTTGTTTTTGTATATGGTGTAAGGAGGTGGTCCAGCTTCATTTTCTTGCATGTGTCCGTCCAGGTTTCCCAACACCACTTATTGAACAGACTATCTTTACCCCATCGTACATTCTTGCTTCCATTGTCGTAGATTAGATGGGCATATAGGCATGGATTTATGTCTGGACTCTCTATTCTGTTCCATTGATCTATGTATCTATTTTTATGCCAGTACCATGTTGTTTTGATTACTGTAGCCTTGTAGTATAGTTTGAAATCAGGTATCGTTATACCTCCCACTTTGTTCTTATTTCTCAAGATTGCTGAGGCTATCCGGGGTCTTTTATGGTCCCATATAAATTTTAGGATTATATGTTCTATTTCTGTGAAAAACGTCGTTGGTAGTTTGATAGGAATTGCGTTGAATATGTATATTGCCTTAGGCAGTATGGACATTTTAACTATATTAATTCTTCCTATCCATGAACATGGAATGTGTTTCCATCTATTTATGTCTTCTTTCATTTCTTTCTTCAGTGTTGTATAATTTTCTGAGTACAGATCCTTTACATCTTTGGTTAGATTTATTCCCAGATATTTTATAGTCTTTGGAGCAATTGTAAATGGAATTGTTTTTTTAATTTCTCCTTCTGCTATTTTATCATTGGTATATACAAATGCAACTGATTTCCGAATATTAATTTTATATCCTGCTACTTTACTAAATTCATCTATCAGTTCTAATAGTTTCTTGGTGGAGTCTTTAGGGTTCTCTATATATAGTATCATATCATCTGCATATAATGATAATTTTACTTCCTCCTTACCAATTTGGATGCCTTTTATTTCTTTCTCTTGTCTGATTGCTGTGGCTAGAACTTCCAGCACTATGTTGAATAGAAGTGGAGAAAGTGGGCAACCTTGTCTTGTTCCTGATCTTAGGGGGAATGGTTTTAGCTTTTCCCCATTGAGTATGATGTTAGCTGTGGGTTTGTCATATATGGCCTTTATTATGTTAAGATATGATCCCTCTATTCCCACTTTCTTAAGGGTTTTTATCATAAAAGGTTGCTGTATTTTATCAAATGCTTTTTCTGCATCTATTGATATGATCATGTGATTTTTATTTTTCATTTTGTTAATGTGGTGTATCACATTAATTGATTTGCGGATGTTGAACCACCCCTGCATACCAGGGATGAATCCCACTTGATCATGGTGTATGATCTTTTAATGTATTGCTGAATTCTGTTTGCTAATAATTTGTTGAGAATTTTTGCATCTATGTTCATTAGAGATATCGGCCTGTAGTTTTCTTTCTTTGTGGTGTCTTTGTCTGCTTTTGGGATCAGGGTGATAGTGGCTTCGTAAAAAGTGTTTGGGAGTCTTCCTTCCTTCTGGATTTTTTGGAAGAGCTTGAGGAGAATAGGTGATAATTCTTTTTTGAATGTTTTGAAAAATTCACCTGTAAAGCCATCTGGTCCAGGGCTTTTGTTTGTTGGGAGATTATTGATTACTGATTCAATTTCCCTGGTGGTAATCAGACTGTTCAGGCTTTCTGTTTCTTCTTGAGTTAGCTTTGGAAGGTTGTGCGCCTCTAGAAAATTGTCCATTTCTTCAAGGTTGTCAAATTTGTTGGCATATAGTTGCTCATAGTAATTTCTTACAATTTTTTGTATTTCTGTGGTGTCTGTTGTCACTTCTCCTCTTTCATTTCTGATTTTATTAATTCGGGTCCTCTCTCTCCTTTTTTTAATGAGTCTGGCTAAAGGTTTGTCAATTTTGTTTATCTTCTCTAAGAACCAACTCTTGGATTCATTGATCTTTTGTATTGTTTTTCTGGTTTCTATTTCATTTATTTCTGCTCTGATCCTTATTATCTCCTTCCTTGTGCTCCCTTTGGGTTTATTTTGCTGTTCTTTTTCCAGATCCCTTAAGTGTGAAGATAAACTGTCAATTAGTGATGTTTCTTGTTTCTTTAGGTAGGCCTGCAGTGCTATGAACTTCCCTCTTAGGACTGCTTTCGCAGCATCCCATAGATTTTGGGTCGTCGTGTTCTCATTCTCATTTGTCTCAAGATATCTTTTGATTTCTTCTTTGATCTGCTGCTTGACCCATTCATTATTTAGCAATATGTTATTCAGCCTCCATGAATTGGTGTATCTTCCTGGTTTTTTTCCCCTGTAGTTCATTTCTAATTTCATAGCACTGTGGTCAGAGAAGACAATTGGTATGATTTCAATTTTCTTAAATTTATCGAGGCTTGTCTTGTGTCCTAACATATGATCTATTTTAGAAAATGTTCCATGAGCACTTGAGAAGAACGTGTATTCTGCAGCATTGGGGTGAAATGCTCTGAAAATATCAATTAAATCCAACTGCTCCAAAGTATCATTTAAGGCTGTTGTTTCCATATTGATTTTCTGTCTGGAGGACCTGTCCCTTGTTGTCAGAGGTGTGTTGAAGTCCCCTACTATGATAGTGTTGCTGTTGATCTCTGTCTTTATGTCCATCAGTACCTGTTTTATATATTTAGGTTCTCCTATGTTAGGTGCATAGATGTTTACTAGGGTTATGTCCTCTTGTCGGATTGATCCCTTTATTATTATATAGTGCCCATCTTTGTCTTTTAATATTTTTTCATTTTAAAGTCTATTTTGTCAGATATAAGTATTGCAACTCCAGCTTTTTTTTTGCTTCCATTTGCATGAAATATGTTACTCCAACCCTTCACTTTCAGCCTGTGTGTGTCTTTTGATCTGAAATGAGTCTCTTGTATACAGCATATACAAGGGTCTTGTTTCCTTATCCACTCAGCCACCCTATGTCTCTTGATTGGAGCGTTTAATCCATTTACATTTAAAGTGATTATTGATAGGTACATAGTTATTGCCATTTTTAGATTTGTAGTAAATTGTTTTCATCTTTCTTCTATTTACAGAAGTCCTTTTAGTATTTCTTGCAATGCTGGCTTGGTTGTCATAAATTCTTTCAGTTTGTTCTTTTCTGGGAAGCTCTTTATCTCTCCATCAACTTTAAATGATAGCCTTGCTGGATAAAGCAATCTAGGTTGTAGGCCTTTGTGTTCCATCACTTTGAGTATCTCCTGCCACTCCCTCCTTGCCTTCAATGTTTCTGTAGAAAAGTCATTTGATAGTCTTATGGGAGTTCCCTTGTATGTAACCTTCTGCCTTTCTCTTGCTGCTTTCAAGATTCTCTCTTTGTCTTTAAGCTTTGCCATTTTAACTATAATGTGTCTTGGTGTGGGCCTGTTTGGGTTTATCCTGGTTGGAACTCTCTGCACTTCCTCGGCTCGTATGTTGGTTTCCTTCATCAGGTTAGGGAAGTTTTCGGACATTATTACCTCAAATATGTTCTCAATCCCTTGCTTCTTCTCTTCGCCTTCTGGTATTCCTATGATGCGCATGTTGTTGCGCTTGATGTTATCCCAGAGGTCTCTTAACCCATCTTCATTGTTTTTTATTCTTTTTTCTTTCTGTTGTTCAGTTTGAGTGATCTCTGCTAACTTGTCTTCTAAGTCGCTGATTCGATCCTCTGCTTCATCTAACCTGCTGGTCATTCCTTCAAGTGAGTTCTTAATTTCGGTAATTGTGTTTTTTAGTTCTAGCTGGTTGTTCGTTAAGATTTCTACATCCTTTTTTAGCTCTAACTGGTTGTTCTTTATGATTTCTATGTCCTTCTTTATGTCTTCTCTAAGCTCCTTAAACATTCTTATCACCAGTGTTCTGAACTCTGTCTCTGACATGTTGGTTACCTCTGCTTCATTTGGTTCCAGTTGTGGAGGTTTCTTCTGTTCTTTTATTTGGGACATGTTTCTTTGTCTCCCCATTCCGACTGACTCTCTGTGTTTGCTTTGATGTATTAGGAAGATCCCCTAGAGCTCTTGGTTCTTGCTGGGTTATCTTATGTAGTATGTGTCTTTTATATTTGACTTGGACTACTTCGTTCTTCTCTGCATGTGCTCCACAGGTGGCTCGTGTGTTTAGTATATCGTCCTGTTCAAGAAGAACTTTGATTGCTTTTTGCTTGTGAGTAGGTGGGCTTAACTCCTAGGCCGTCTAGTTGTGAAACTTGGCTCTGCTCACCACAGGGTGTTCTGCTGGGTGAGGGTTGGCCACTTAAATGAGGTTTGGCCTCTATGGGCTCTTGTGCCTTCAGAGAATTCCCTCTGGGTGTGTGACTTGTAGGTCAAACTCGGTAGTACTCTGGTTTGGTCCAGAGTTGGCTTCTGGAAAATGTTGAATCTTGTGCCTCTTAAGCTGGGCCCTGGTAGGGCAGTTTCAGCACAAATCAAGTTACCAAGTACAACAACAACAACAACAACAAAGAAAACAAATCAAGTACATTCACATGTAAAATACAACCAACAATCCCCCCTCAACATAGGCAAAGATATCAAAGCAATAATGACAGAACAAAGCAAATCACTACAAGCAGAAAAAAAAAATAAAAATAAAATTAAAAAAGTACCAAGCAAAGCAAAACAGAAAGCAGAACCAGTCTTGGCTTAAGCCCACCAGGTAATCTCCAGGTTGTCCTCTGCTGTGCCAAAGAGTTCCCTGCCTATTGCACAGGCAGCGCTGGTCACCTGGTGCCCAGTGTGAATTTGGGAGTGTAGATTTAAATGCGAGGGGCTGAGGGGTCTGGATGACAGTTTTCAGAGAGACCATGCAGTTTCTGTCCTTTCCTGCACAAATGCACGCTGAGAGTAGCTCCACCAGCCCTGTGGTCAGTATTCCTGAGTCTTAGGGCCCTCCTTCCATGGGTGACTTGTAGGTCAAACCCGGTAGTACTCTGGTTTGGTCCAGAGTTGGCTTCTGGATATGTTGAATCTTGTGCCTCTTAATCTGGGCCCTGGTAGGGCAGTTTCAGCACAAATAAAGTTACCAAGTACAACAACAACAACAACAACAACAAGGAAAACAAATCAAGTACATTCACATGTAAAATACAACCGACAATCCCCACTCAACATAGGCAAAGATATCAAAGAAATAAAGACAGAACAAAGCAAATCACAACAAGCAAAGAAAAGGAAAAAAAAGAAGAGAAAGAAAGAAAAAAAAGAAAAAGAAAAGAAAGGAAAAAAGAGAAAAACAAAGCAAAACAACACAAAACAAAACAAAAACAAAAGCAAAAAAACAAAAAAGCAAAACAAAACAAACAAACAAACAAAACAAAACAAAAAAATCACCAAGCAAAGCAAAACAGAAAGCAGCACCAGTCTTGGCTTAAGCCCACCAGGTGATCTCCAGGTTGTCCTCCGCTGTGCCAAAGAGTTCCCTGCCTAGTGCACAGGCATCGCTAGTCACCTGGTGCCCAGAGTGAATTTGGGAGTGTAGATTTAAATGCGAGGGGCTGAGGGATCTGGATGACAGTTTTCAGAGAGACCATGCAGTTTCTGTTCTTTCCTGCACAAATGCACACTGAGAGTAGCTCCACCAGCCCTGTGCCCAGTACTCCTGAGTCTTAGGGCCCTCTTTCCGTGGGTGACTTGTAGGTCAAACCCGGTAGTACTCTGGTTTGGTCCAGAGTTGGCTTCTGGATATGTTGAATCTTGTGCCTCTTAAGCTGGGCCCTGGTAGGGCAGTTTCAGCACAAATAAAGTTAGCAAGTACAACAACAACAACAACAACAAAGAAAACAAATCAAGTACATTCACAAATAAAATACAACCGACAATCCCCACTCAACATAGGCAAAGATATCAAAGAAATAAAGACAGAACAAAGCAAATCACAACAAGCAGAAAAAAGAAAAAAAAAAGAAGAGAAAGAAAGAAAAAAAAATAAAATAAAATAAAAAAATAAAAAATAAGAAAAAAAAATAAAAAAAAAATAAAAAATAAAAACCACCAAGCAAAGCAAAACAGAAAGCAGCACCAGTCTTGGCTTAAGCCCACCAGGTGATCTCCAGGTTGTCCTCCGCTGTGCCAAAGAGTTCCCTGCCTAGTGCACAGGCATCGCTAGTCACCTGGTGCCCAGAGTGAATTTGGGAGTGTAGATTTAAATGCGAGGGGCTGAGGGGTCTGGATGACAGTTTTCAGAGAGACCATGCAGTTTCTGTCCTTTCCTGCACAAATGCACGCTGAGAGTAGCTCCAACAGCCCTGTGCCCAGTACTCCTGAGTCTTAGGGCCCTCCTTCCAAGGATGAGTGGGAGGGGGCGGGCGGGAGATCTCTAAGCTGCTGAAAGCCGGGAGCTGCGACTGCCGCTTACTGCTGAACTCAGGGATTGCTTCCGCGGTTGCCCTTGCCCCGCCGCAGGCCAGCCAGAAAGGGTGGGGCCTGGGGATGGAGGGGGTCTCCTCCCTCCCAGGCCAGCCACTCACACTCCTCCCGCAGGCCTGAAAAGGTGGTGGCTGGGGGTGTGGGAGTCTCCTCTCTCCTCGTCCAGCGAAAATCCCCTCCTCCCAGCCTCTTCCGAAGGTCAGAGCCGGCTGCCAATCTTCCCAGCACCTGAGCGCAGACGCCCCTCTGTAATCTGACACTGTTTCTCAGTTAGGGGTAGTTTAAGTCTCTGGAAGGGCGGGGGGAGGATTCGAAAAGCGCGGTGAGGGGCCCAGGTGTGGCGCCTCAGTTCCTCGTCTGCCCTAGGGATAACATTTACTTTTATAAATCTAGGTGAGGCTAAGAAATGCATATACATTTCACTTGAGTCTTCACAAAATTACCCATGATTTAATTTACTTTCATCTACATTTTACTCTCCCTAGAGATAATTTCTGAAATCTCATATGCCTTTATTTATGTGTGTTTTAAAACATTAAACATTATATACGACGAGAAACAAGGAACAGTTACTAAATTGAAATTTTTCTTTATGAAAGACACTGATTTATGTCTAGTAATGGGGATAGAAAAGGTAGTATGCATATGCAGAAAAAGTTTCTCACCTGGAATTCCAAAAGGAAATTTGAAAATGCAGGATACCACTTAAATGGGTATGTTTAAATTCAGGAATCCACTAAAATCTTTTTGTATCAATTAGACCAAAGTTTTCATATGCTCCTTAAAGTAGTTCTATGATTGTTTGCATCAATTTCACCTCAGGAATCTTTATTTTTGACTTTGTAGGAAAGGGTTTTAACTGAATTAGAGCAAAAACATGGCATTTTCCTCAACAATCTCACTCTCTGCATTCCTAAATTAATAGCATGGGTACAAGCCCTATTCTTACTCTTATATTTCCACCCAGAATCTTGCTTTTACTTGAAATGTAGCACACACTTTAAATGCAGCTGTATTTAGAATGTAGTGGACATTTTCCTGTCTGTATATTTTGTAATTAACATTTTTTTTTCAAATAATCACTAAAGGTGCTTTTGTAAAGGTGCGTTAAGGCCTTTTCCTACAGCTAATTGACTAACACCATAGTTGTGGAAAACTTTGCCTGTGTTTTAAGTGGGCTTATAATGAGAAAGTATTTTACTACTAGCTAAGGCCTAAGAGTTTAATATACTTGCACCTATACATATATTAGGAAGAGTGATATTTGTTTAAAATGTTTTTGTTCATAGTGCAAGAGAGGGTGGCTCAGTCGGGGATAATGAAGAGAATGTGCCTTCTTAAAAATGATGAGAAATACTATTTAAGCTATATGAGATGAAATAATAAGAACCCATCTATCCTATGTGTTTTTTTCTGGTTTGGATTGATATCCATTTTTAAAATAGTTGGCTCTTCACTCTTTCATTATACCTCTCACTTCTCTTTAGAATCAAATAAGACTCAAATGATTTTCCCAATCAACCACAAAATATTTTCCTGATACACTAGGTTAATAATCAGCCCATGTTTTCTCTAGAGCTTTATTTATTTATTTTTGAGATTAGTGATTTACCTCTTTCCCTTCAAGAAGTGAATAAAAAGAGTGCTTCTTTGAATATAAATAATGCATGACTCTCTGAAAAGATTTCTTGAACTTGGCTCTGAGGGCTAACAATGTGTGTTTCTCAAAAAGGAGAAACACTGCATGACAAAGTTAAACAGTTCTTTAGCACAAGACTTTTTAAAGTATTTAGAGTGCTACGGAATATTTTGAAGAAAGTCATAAAACATGTCGTGCAATTCTTCCTCCATGTTTTTCTTAGAAGATACATTACCATTTTTCCAACACTACTATATCAGGGAGCAGTCTGCTCATTACTAACAAGTCATGAAGCTACTATATCTCCACTTACTTCATTTAATCTTGTGCTTTTTGTCTTTTTGTCTTACTTTTGTTTTTGGTATGAAGTATTTGAAAACCTGAAATAACTCAGGAGTGCTCCAATTAAATAGAATTTATATGCAGCATTAATGCCCACTTTGTTTTCTTTTGCTTAAGCACTGTTAGTTTATTTCCACACTTAATCCCCTTACATTATAAACTTACTTTAAAAAATCTTTGGGAAATTTCTAGGACATACATAAAGTAACAGTAAATCTATGAAACTTTACTATTAGTTCAATATATGAGAATCACAGCTTCAGATATTACTCAACTTTACCTAAAACTTAAATTCTGGTAAACTAATAATTGTACCAAAAGGATGAGGTTATAGGATGGGGGATTAATCAGACTCACCATTTAGGCAACTGTTTCCTTAGTTTGGACATCAAAAATACCTCCTTTGAATGCTTTTGTGGAACTTGTTTGATATTCTTTTTGTATTCTCTCTTCTTTACATCTCCATCCAGAGGAGTTCATTTTTAATAATTGCTGCTTCTGCTTGCAATTTCCGTTATGTGCTTACTTCTGCTCATTTGAATTTTTGAACATCTGGGAGAGATAATTTTTAAAATCCTATAATCATTTGGTTTTAATGCGACATTCCAAGTCACCTAATCTCATCCACAGTATAGAGAAGGGTGTTTAATGGGAGAAATGTGAAATACTTGATAAGTCAAATTGCCTACAACTTCCTCTACTGATGTCCTTCCTTTGGCAAGCAGGTAACTATGATTGCCATTGAATTTCTCTTTCTTGTTAACCTAACTGTATGTTCCTTTTACAAAGCCCATTCTAAAACATAATATATGACATAAAGATGCTCTAAAAAATAACACTTGATTAGTATTGGAGTGTGAGAGTGAGATCTGAGGGGTATCATATGGTATAGAAAGCCTCCAACTCTTCCTTAGAAAAAGTCAAAATGCATTTGTTCTCTCTACTACATACTTTAACAGAAAGAAATAGTTAAGCATGATAGCAATATAGTAACTATTTAATTTGATCCAATATATATGTAAGAAAAAAAACTGTTTCAACTCTCTTCATGTGCCATGTGATCTCTTTCTAAATCAAGAACAAATATAAAGGATTAATTACAAAACTCTAAAAAAATCTTTTCCTGGGTGGTGATGTCATAGAAATGGTGGCAGTAAGTGGGCTTCTTGAGTTCTACCCTGGAAGTTACCACAAATTGAACATCTATAACTCATCAAAGGATTCTCTGCTCATCACACAGAATAGCTACGAGTCTGGCATGAGGATTACCTGAAGGTGGGCAAACTGGGCGAGCAGGGGAAGAGGGAAGGGAGAGGTGTGGAGAGGTGGGGCCCAGGACAGAAACCTGAGATCACAACAGCCAGGCAGTGGGCTCCCTCCCTGTGCCCCACAGTTCTTCCAAGAGATCAGCATAGAGGACTGCAGTGCCCAGCGTTCGAGGCAAAAACCTCAGCTGAAGTTCTCTGCAGCTGGGCTCTTTCAGTCAGACAGAAAGCAAACTCCATACCTGGGCCCCCTCCCTCCACTCTCCCACAGCAATCCTACCCAGCCCTTCCAGAGTCTTAAACTGGTCTCTGAACTGAAAGAGGTAGTATCAGATTACAAAGGAGCTGTTGCCCTCAGGAACTGGAAAAAGCCAGTTTGCAGCTGTGACCTAGGGAAGAGGCTGAACAGTGAAAAAAAAAAAAATGCCTGCCTACCCAGACCTCACCTTTTCTGGGTGACCCCCAGAAGGGAAATTATAGCTGCTGACAAACACACAGGGGTCAGCAGTTGGTGGCAGAGGCAGCTCTGGGCTTTCAGCAGCTCAGAAGGCTCACACCCTCCACAATCCCCCAATGAAAGAAGTACCCTAAGACCCAGGAGACCTATGCACAGGGAAGGAGCCCACCTCCCAGTGGCTGGCTGTAGTGCTCTTAGCGTGCATTCATGCAGGCAAGAGCAGAAATGCACTGACTTTGTAAACACTACCAACCACTCCCCACAGCCCCACCCATCTAGAACTGCATCACCAGGGTCACTCTGGGCGTCAGGTGGCTGGCTCTGCCTCCACAAGATGCAGAGGACTTTTTGTACAGCAGAGGGCAATCTGGAGATAACTTGGTGAACTTAAGCGAAGACTAGTGCTGTTTTTAACATATCTATATCTATATCTATTCCCTTTTCTCCCTCTCTTCGTCTCTTTTTTCTTTTCCTTCCTCTACTTTTCTTCCTTTTTTCCATTTTTTCTGTATTGATTTTTTTGGGGGGAGGGTGTTGCTAATTTTTGTTTTGTTTCTCTTCTTTTGTTTTTTTTGTATTATTGATATTTTTATTTGTGTTGAGTGTTAGTTTTCAGTTGTTTTACTTGTGAGTGTATTTGTTTTTGTTGGTGGTGCTGTGCTTGTTCATTTGTTTTGTTCTGAAATTGCCCTGCACCAGGGCCCAGCCCAAGAGGCACAAGAATCAACATAACCAGAGACTAACTCCATACCAAACCAGAGCATTACCAGGTTTGACCTACAAGTGACACACCCAAAGGGAATTCTCTACAGGCACAAACAAGAGCCCACAGGGGTCAAGACTCATCTGAGGGGTCAACCGTCACAAAGCAGCTCATCCACTGTTGGCATAGCCAATATTCACAGCTAGTCAGCCTGAGAGTCATTCACACCTACTGACTGACAAATCAAAAGCAATTAAAGCCCAAATTCAACAGGAAATTACATACAACACAAGGGACACCTCTGGAACACATGCACAGGAGAATAGGGAGACTGCAAGTCAAATATAAAGGATAAACGCTACATAAGTCCACCCAGCAAAGATTGAGAGACCTAGGGGATCTACCTAATACATCGAAGCAAAGACAGGGAGTCAGCCAGAATGAGGAAACAAAGCAACATGTCCCAAACAAAAAAACAGAAGAAACCTCCAGAACTGGAACTAAGTGAAATAGAGGTAACCAATCTATCAGAGACAGAGCTTAGAAAACTGATGACAAGAATGTTTAAGGAACATACTGAGAACATAAAGAAGGATAGAGAAATCATAAAAACCAACCAGTTAGGTGTGGCCAGTTAGCTCAGTTGTTTAGAGCAAGGAAACAGTTAGATCCCGCATGGGACACTGTGAGCTGCACCCTCCTTAAAAACAAACAGGCAAACAAACAAAAACAACCAGCTAGAGCTAAAGAATACAATAACTGAAATAAAGAACACACTGGAAGCAATTACCAGCAGGTTAGATGAGGCAGAGGATTGAGTCAGCAATTTAGAAGATAAGATAGTAGAGATCACCCAAGTGAAACAACAAAAAGAAAAAAGAATAAAAAGCAATGAAAATAGCTTAAGAGACCTATGGGATTACATCAAGCGCAACAACATGTACATCATAGGAATACCAGAAGGAGAAGAGGGGAAGAAGGAATCCAGAACATATTTGGAGTAATGATGACCAAAAACTTCCTTAACCTGGTGAAGGAAATCAACATACAAGCCCAGGAAGTGCAGAGAGTTCCAACCAGGATAAACCCAAACAGGCCCACACCAAGAAACATTATAGTGATAATGGCAGTTTAAAGACAAAGAGAGAATCCTAAAAGCAGCAATAGACAGAGAGTTACTTACAAGGGTGCTCCCGTAAGGCTATCATCTGACTTTTCTACAGACTATGCAAGCCAGAAGGGAGTAGCAGGAGATACTCAAAGTGATGAAAAACAAAGACCTACAACCTTGATTGCTTTATCCAGCAAGGCTATCATTTAAAATTGAAGGAGAGATAAAGAGCTTCTCAGAAAACAATGCGCTAAAGGACTTCATTACTGCCAAGCCAGCATTGCAGGAAATGTTAAAAGGACTTCTTTAAGCAGAAGAAAGATGAAAACAATCTAACTAATAAAGACCAGAAATACAAATAACATAGGGAACCCCAAAGACTACACTAAAACCTATTAGAACTAATAAATGAATTTAGGAAAGTAGCAGTACCTATTAATAATCACTTTAAATGTAAATGGATTAAATGCTCCAATCAAAAGACATAGGGTGGCTGAGTGGATAAGAAAATAAGACCCTTGCATGTGCTGCATACAATTGACTCACCTCAGATCAAAAGACACACATGGGCTGAATGTGAAGGGATGGAGTAAGATATTGCATACAAATTGAAATGAGAAAAAAATCTGGAGTAGCAATACTTGTATCTGACAAAATAGACTTTAAAATGAAGAATATAATAACAGACAAAGAAGGGCACTGCATAATAATAAAAAGAGTGATCCAACAACAGGACATAACCCTAGTAAACATCTATGCACCCAACCTAGGAGCACCTAAATATGTAAAACAGATATTGACTGACATAAAGACAGAGCTCAACAGTAACACTATCATAATAGGGGACTTCAACACACCACTGACAACAAAGGAGAGGTCCTCCAGACAGAAAACCAATATGGAAACAGCAGCCTTAAATGACACATTAGACCAGTTGGATTTGATTTGAGCATTTCACCCCAAAGCTGCAGAATGTACATTCTTCTCAATCACACATAGCATTTTCCAAGTAGACCACATGTTAGGCCACAAAACAAGTCTCAATAAATTTAAGAAATATAAAGTGTCTTCTCTGACCACAGTGCTATGAAATTAGAAATCAATTACAAGAAAAAAACTGGAAAACACACAAATACATGGAGGCTGAATAACATGTTACTAAATAACAAATGGAGAACAAGGACATCAAGGAAGAAATCAAAAGACACCTCCGGACAAATGTAAATGAAAACACAATGACCCCAAAAATATGGGATGTAGCGAAACCAGTCCTAAGAGGGAAATTCATAGCAATGCAGGCCTATCTAAAAAAAACAAGAAAAATCTCAAATGAACAGTTTATCCTTACACCTAAGGGAATTGGTAAAAGAACATTAAACCAAGCCTAAAAGGAGTACAAGGAAACAGATAATAAAGATTAGAGTGGAAAAAAAAAATAGAGACCAGAAAAACAATACAAAAGACCGATGAAACTAAGGGCTGTTTTTTTTTTTGAGAAGATAAACAAAATGGACAAACCTTTAGCCACATTCATCAAAACAGAAAAAAGAGAGAGAGAGAGAGAGAGAGAGAGAGAGAGAGAGAGAGAGAGAGAGAGAGAGAGGACCCAAATTAATAAAATTAGAGTGACAACAGTCACCACAGAAATACAAAAAAATTAAGAAAATGCTAAAGCAAGTATATACCAACAAATTAGAAAGTCTGGATGAAACATAATTTTCTAGAAGCACACAACCTTCCAAGGCTAACTCAAGGAGAAATGGAAAATCTGAATAGAGTGTTACTACCACTGAAATTGAATCAGTAATCAACAAGCTCCCAACAAACAAAAGCCCTAGACTAGATGGATTTACAGGTGAATTTTACAAAACATTCAAAAGTGTTATCACTCAAACTATTCCAAAAAAACCAGAAAGAGGAAAAGCTCCGAAGCACATAGAACAAGGCCCCTATTACTCTGATCCCAATACCAAACACATCACAAAAAAAGACAACTACAGGCAATATCCCTAATGAACACAGATGCAAAATCCTCAACAAAATATTAGCAAACAGAATTCAGCAATACATTAAGATTATACACTACGATCAAGTGGGATTCATTCCTGGTATGCAAGGTTAGTTCAATATCCACAAATCAATTAATGTGACACACCACATTAACAAAATGAAAAATAAAAATCATGTGGTCATATCAATAGATGCAGAAAAAGCATTTGACAAATCCAGCAGCCATTTATGATAAAAACTCTTAGCAAAGTGGGAAGAAAAGGATCATATCTCAACAGAATAAAGGCCATATATGATAATCCCACAAATAACATTATACTCAATGGGGGAAAGCTAAAACCATTCCCCTTATGATCAGGAACAAGACAAGTTTGCCCACTTTCTTCACTTTTATTCAACATCATTCTGGAAGTTCTAGCCACAGCAATCAGACAAAAAAATAAAAATAAATAAAAGGCATCCAAATTGGTTAGGAGGAAGTAAAATTGTCATTATATTCAAATGACATGATACTATACATAGGGAACCCCAAAGACTACACTAAAACCTATTAGAACTAATAAATGAATTTAGGAAAGTAGCAAGATACAAAATTAATATTCAGAAATCAGTTGCATTTGTATACACCGGTAATAAACTATCAGAAGGAGAATTTAAGAAAAGTCCCATTTACAATTGCTTCAAAAACTCTAAAATACTTAGGAATAAATTTAACCAAAGAAGTAAAAGACCTGTATTCAGAAAATTATAAGACTCCGAAGAGAGAAATCAAAGAAGATAAAAATAAATGGAAAAAAACACCATGTTCATGGATAGGAATAATTAATATAGTTAAAATGTCAATACTAAGTAAGGCAATATATGGATTCAATGCAATTCCTATCAAACTACCAATCACGTTTTTCTCAGAAATAGAACATATAATAATAAAATTTATATGGAACCGTAAAAGACCCTGAATAGCTACAGCAATCTTGAGAAATAAGAACAAAGTAAGAGGTATCATGCTACCTGACATCCAATCATACTACAAGGCTATCAAAACAACATGGTACTGGCATAAAAACAGACACATAGGTCAATGGAACACAATAGAGAGCCCAGAAATAAATCCATGCCTATATGGTTATTTAATCTATGACAATGGAAGCAAGAATTTACATTGGGGTAAAGACAGTCTTTTCAATAAATGGTGCTGGGAAACCTGCACAGACATGCAAAAAAATGAAGCTGGACCACCTCCTTACACCATATAGAAGAATAAATTAAAAACAGATTAAAGACTTAAATGTAAGATCTGAAATCATAAAACTCCTAGAAAATATAGGAAGTAAATATGCAGACATTACCCTTAGTAATATTTTTACTGATATATCCCATCAGGCTAGGGAAGTAAGAGAAAAAATAAACATATGGGATTACATAAAACTAAAAAGTTTTTTTTTTTTTTTTACAGCAAAAGAAACCATCAATAAAACAAAAAGGCAGCCTACTGAATGGGAGAAGATATTTGTCAATGATATATCTGATAAGGGGTTAATATCCAAAATTTATAAAAAATACTCAGCTCAACACCAGAAAAACAAACAACCAATTAAAAAATGGGCAGAGCACATGAAGAGACATTTTTCTAAAGAGGACATACTAATGGCAAACAGACACATGAAAAAAAAAAAAAGCTCAACCTCACTAATCATTAGACAAATGCAAATAAAAACCACAATGAGATATCACTTCACTCCAGTCAGAATACCTATCACCAATAAATCGACAAACAAGTGCTGGAGAAAAGGGATCCCTTGTGCACTGGTGGTGTGATTGCAGATTGCTGCAGCCACTGTGGAAATCAGTATGCAGGTATCTCAAAACACTAGAAATGGAACTAACTTATGACTCAGCAATTCCACACTTACGTATCTATCTAGATAAATCCAAGACAATAATTTTAAAAAAAATGTGCACCCCTATGTTTATTGCAGTGCTATTTACAATAGCCAAGACTTGGAAACAACTGAAATGTCCATTGGTAGACGACTGGATTAAGAAACTGTGGTACATTTAGACAACGGAATGTTACTCGGCTATAAAGAAGAATGAAATCTTACCATTTGCAATGATATGTATGGACCTAGAGAACATTATGCTAAGTGAAATAAGTCAGTCAGAGAAAGACAAATACCATATGATCTCACTTATATGTGGAATCTAAAGAATAGAATAAATGAACAAACTAATCAGAAACAGTCTCAGAGATATAAAGGAAAAACTGAGGGTTGCTGGATGGGAGTGGGGTTGGGACAAGGGAGAGGTGTGGGGATTAGAAAGCATAATCGGTAACCACAAGATTGCCACGGGGATACAAAAGACAGTTTGGGGCATATAATCCATAATGTTGCAAAGATTTTTAGGGTATTCTTTGGACACTGTGCTTATTAGGTGGAGCACTTCATGGACGGTGTAGGTGCCTGATCACTGCACTGTACACCTGAAGCTGAAGCTGAACAATAATGAATGTCAACTGCAATTATATATATATATATATATATATATATATATATATATATATATATATATATATATATATTTACAAGAAGTGGAGTACAGCATAAGGCATAGAGACAGTGGAAAATGTAACAGCTGTGTGCGATGTCAGAGGGTAGTAGTAGATTGAGGGAGAGGGGTTATCACTTTTTGAGGGGTAAATGTCTATTACATTGTTTTGTACACCTGAAAATAACAAAAAGTTTTCCTTTCTAAAAACACTTTATGATTTGTTCTGTAAGAAGAACATTTTTTGTAAAGCTGAAGAATGGTATGGGACTTAGTCTAACAGATACCAAATCTTATTAGGAAAAAAATATATACAGTCATATGGTACATAATGATGATTCACCAATGATGGATCACAGATACAACAGTGGTCCCATAAGATTATGATGGAGTTGAAAATTTCCTATCCCCTAGTGATATCATAAAGTCAAAACACAACACGTTACTCATGAGCTTTTTGTGATGCTGGTGTAAACAAACTTACTGCCCTACCAATCATATAAAACTATAGCATATACAATTATGTATAGTACATAGTATTTGATAATGATAATAAATGACTATGGTTTATGTATTCACTATATTACAACTTTTTGTTGTGATATTAGAGTTTACACTTTCTGTTTATTGAAAAAATGTTTGCTGTAAAACAGTATGAACTGTTATGCTTGCAGCAGCCTCATACATCTCATGTTTACCATCTCTTGAATGAATCATTTTTTTCTTATGCTTGATTTAATCTTCTGTTTGTTTTGTACAGTAACATACTGTACAGGCTTGTACCCTGAAGGCAATAAACTATACCATATAGTCAAGTTGTGTAGTAAGCTATACCATCTAGGTTTGCATAAGTATGCTGCATGGTGTTTGCACAATTACAAAATCACCTGATGATGCATTTCTCAGTCATTAAGCGGCACATGACAGTATTCTGACTTTTATTACCAGAGACAGTTTTTATCTGTTCTTGAACTTAATATAAATGGAATCATGCTGTATGTACTCTTTGCTGTCTTATTTCTCGCAACAAAATTTCTGATTTCATCAAAATTAATTTGCATTTTATATTATATATATTTTTAATTCTGAGTAATATTTTAATGCATGAATATACTGCAGTTTGTTTATCTACTTTCTAGTTGAGGACATGTGTCTATTGGGGAGTTATTATGAATAACATTGTTGTTATAAACATTCTTATTAAAATCTTGTGGATATAGATTTTCATTTCTCTTGAGTCAATACCTAGAAATGGAATTGCTAGATTATATAATAAAGGTATGCTTAATTACATAAGAACTCAACAAATGGTTTTACAATGTGATTGCACTATTTTATGCTACTAACTAAAATTCATGAGAATTGCAGTCGTTCCACATCATCACCAAATTTTGAGATTTGTGAAACACTTAAATTTTAGCTATTTTAGTGACTGTATGGCGTTATTTTTTTTTATGGTTCAATGTGCATTTCCCTGACAAATAATGACGTTGAACACTTTTGCATCTGCTTATTGCCATTAATTTATTTTGTTTGTGAAATATATACATGTATATATATAAAGTTTTTGTCTATTTTTATTGAATTGTCCATTTTATTATTTTTTTAAATTACTGTTGACATACAATATTATATTACTTTCAGGTGTACAACATAGTGATAAGACATTTCTATAATTTATGAAGTGATCACCTCAATAACTCTACCACCCATCTGACACCATACATAGTTATTACAATGTTATTGACTATATTCCTTATACTATACTTTACATCCCTATGACTATTTTGTAACTACCAATATGTACCTCTTAATCCCCTCCCTTTTTTTACCCATCCCCCAACCCCCCATATGGCAACCATCAAAATGTTCTCTGTATCTATGAATGTTTCCCTTTTGTTTGTTTGTTTGTTTTGTTCTTTAGATTCCACGTATAAGTGAAGTCATGTGGCATTTGTCTTTCTTTGTCTTATGTACTCCACTCAATAAAATACCCTCTAGGTTGTTGTTGCAGATGATAAGATTTCGTTCTTTTTTATGGTCATTGTATATATGTACCACCTACTCTTTTTCCATTCATCCATTGATGGACACCCAGGCTGCCTCCAGATCTTGGCCATTGTAAACAGTGGTGCAATGCACATATGGATGCACATGGCCCTTCACAGTGTGTTTTCAATTAAATTCATTGGGATGACAATGATTAGTAAAATTACATAGGTTTCAAGTGTACAATTCGATAACATATCATCTATATATCACATGTGTGCTCACCACCCAGAGTCAGTTCCCCTTCCATCACGATATATTTGAACCCCTTTACCCTCTTCTACCATCTCCCTCCCCTCTTACCCTTTGGTAACCACTAAACTGTTTTCTGTGTCTATGAGTTTTTGTTTCTCTTTTTTTCCCCTCTTCTTCGTCTGCCCCCCCACTAGTTCAAACTGTTTTTTCTCAGTCTAGTTGTGTAGGGTACAGCTCTCTGGCCCATGCTGGTGTTATGAGCATTGTACTTCCCTCGGCTGAGGCAGTTGGTTGACGGTCATTGGTCATCGGTTGGCCACTCACAGCAGCTCAGGGCAGCTGACGGCAGCTCTCGCCGGCTGCCGGCCACTCACGCTGGCCACCGGGGGCTCCTGACAGCATGTGGCAGCCCACGACAGCACAGCAGCACACAGCAGCACACAGCAGCCCCGTCAACCTCCAGCTGCTCACTGCAGCCCAGCTCCAGGGAGAGCCATTGTTAACAATCTTAGCTGTAGAGGGCGCAGCTTACTGGCTCATGTGGGAATCTAACAGGTGACCTCGGTGACAGAAGCATGGTGCTCCAACCACCTGAGCCACCAGGCTGGCCCGAGTTTTGTTTCTTTATTTGTTTATCTTGTTCCTTTGTTGCTTTCAATTTTATATCCCACATATCAGTGAAGTCATAGCATTCTCAAATTTTCAGTCTGATTTATTTCACTTAGCATAATAATTTCAAGATCCACCCATGTTGTTGCAAATGGCACTATTTCATCTTTTCTTATGGCAGAGTAGTATTCCATTATGTATATATACCACATCATCTTTATCCAAGCATCTATTGGAGGACACTTTGGTTTCCATGTATTGGCAACCATAAGTAAAGCTGCAATGAATATCGGAGTACATATATCTTTATGGATAAATGTTTTCACATTTTTGGGTGTATACCCAGGAGAGGGATTGCTGGTCATATGGTAATTCTATTGTTAATTTTGTGAAGAACTTCCACACTGTATAGTGGCTGTACCAATCTGTATTCCCACCAACAGTGTATGAGGGTTACTTTTTCTCCACAGCCTCTTTAACACTTGTTGTTATTTGTCTTGTTGATGATAGCCATTTCTAACAGGTATGAGGTGATATCTCCTTGTGTTTTTGACAAGATACAACATCCATTTATGATTAAAACACTTAATAAAATGGATATAAAGGAAAATGCCTTAACATAATAAATGCCATATATGACAAACCCTCATAATTATTATTATAATTATTATTAACCCTCATAATTTCACCATTAATCACAATTAATGGTGAAAAACTGCAGCCTTTTGCTCTACATTCAGGGACAAGACAGGGTTTTTCCCTATCACCAGTGTTATTTAATATGGCACTGAAAATCTTAGCCAGAACAATCAGGAAGGAGAAAAAATAAAAGGCATTCAAATTGTGAATGAAGTAGTCAAATTGTCACTTTTTGCAGATGACATGATTCTTTACAGAGAAACCCCTAAAGACTCCACCAAAAAGCTATTAGAAATAATAAATGAACTCAGTAAAGTTGCTGGCTACAAAACCAACACACAAAAATCCATTGCATTTCTATATCCTAACAATAAAATTTCAGAAAAAGAAATGAAAAAAATCATTTTGCAATTGCAATAAAAAGAATAAAATACCTAGGAATTAACTTAACAAAGGATTTGAAGGACCTATACACTGAATACTATAAGACATTATCAAAAGAAGTTGAAGAAGACGCAAAGAAATGGAAAGACATTCCGTGTTCATGAATTGGAAGAATCAACATAGTTAAAATGGCCATATTACCCAAAGCAATATACAGATTTAATACAATCTTCATTAAAATCTTAATGGCATTTTTTTAAAGAAGTAGAACAAAAAAATGATCAGATTTGCATGGAATCACAAAAGACCCTGAATAGCCAAAGCGCTCGTAAGAAAAAGAATAAGCCTGAAGGTATTACACTCTGTGATTTCAGCTTGTACTACAGAGCAACAATAATCAAAACAGCATGGTATTGGCAGAAAGACAGACACAGAAAACACTGGAATAGAATTAAAAACCCAGAAATAAACCCATATAAATATTGACTAATAATTTTCAGCAAAGGTGCCAAAAACATGCAATGGAGAAAAGAAATCCTCTTCAATAAATGGTGCTGGTTAAATTGGAAAGCCATGTGCAAACAAAATAGTATTTTGAGGTTCTTCAGAAAAATACCCACAGCGGGATTACTGGGTGCTTCTTTGTCTCTTGTTGTATAGCCTTTTTAAAAAAGTCTATATTGTCTGGTGTAGGTATTGATACCCTAGATTTTTTTTTCATTTCTATTTTTATGAAATATTTTTTTCCATTCATTTCTTTCCAGTCGATGTGTTACTTTTGATCTGAAGCAAGTCCATTGTAGGCAGAATATGTAAGGTTTTTTTCTTCTTATCCATTCTGCCATCCTATGTCTTTGATTAAAGCATTAATCCATTTACATTTTAAAGTAATTGTTGATAGATATGTAGTTATTGCCATTTTATTATTCATATTTTTAATCTACTTTTTCTACTTTTTCTTAAAGAAGACCTTTTAACATTTCTTGTAATACTGGTTTGGTAGTGGTGAATTCCTTTAGCATTTTCTCATCTGGGAAGGTCTTTAACTGTCCTTAGATTCTAAATGATAGCTTTGCTGGGTAGAGTAATCTTGGTTCTATGTCCTTGCTTTTCATAACTTTGAATATTTCCTGCCAATCCATTTTGGCCTGCACAGTTTCTGTTGACAAACCAGCCGATAGTCTTATGGAAGCTCCATTGTAGGTATCTAAGTGCTTTTCTTTTCCTGCTTTTACATTCTCTCTTTGTCTTTAACCTTTGGCATTTTAATTATGATGTGTCTTGGTGTGGGCTTCTTTTTCTTCCTCTTGTTTGGGACTCTCTGCACTTCCTGGGTTTGTATGTCTATTTTCTTCACCAGGTTAAGGAAGTTTTCCATCTTTATTTCTTCAAATAGGTTTTCAATTTCTGACTGTCTCTCTTCTCCTTCTGGTACTCCTATGATGTGAATGTTGTGGGTTTTTTTTTTGTTGTTGTTTGTTTTTTCAGGTGCACAAATCAGTGTAATAGTTAGACATTTCACCCCTCACAAAGAGATAACCCTCTCCCCCAATCTATTGCCCCTCTGACATAGTATATATTTATTCTAATTTCACTAATGCAATTCCATATGCTATATTCCTATCCCGTGACTATATATATTAAATCATAGTTGACATACAACATTATTCAACTTCAGCTCCAGGTGTACAGTGCAGTGTTCAAGCATCTACACTGTCCATGAAGTGGTCTCCCGAATAAGACATGTTCCCATCTGACACACTACAAAATCTTTACAACATTATTGATTTTGTTCCCCAACCTGTCTTTCATATCCCTGTGGCAATATTGTAGTTAGCAATTCATGCTGTCTAATCCCTTCACCTTCTGCCTCATACCCACCCCCTCCCTTCTAGCAATTCTCTGTTTTCCCTTTATATCTCTGAGACTATTTCTGTTGATTTTGCTCATTTATTCAGATCTTTATATTCCACATATAAGTGAGATCATATGGTATTTGTCTTTCTCCATCTGACTTATTTCACTTAGCATAATGTTCTCTAGGTCCATCCGTATCATTGCAAATGGTAAGATTTCAGTCTTCTTTATAGCTGAGTAATATTCCATTGTCTAAATGTACCACAGTTTCTTAATCCAGTCGTCTACCAATGGGCATTTTGGTTGTTTCCAAGTCTTGGCTATTGTAAATAGCACTGCAATAAACATAGGGGTTCACGTGTTTTTAGAAATTAGTGTTTCGGATTTATCTAGATAGATACATAAGTAGGGAATTGCTGAGTCATAAGGTAGCTATTTTCTAGTGTTTTGAGATACCTCCATACTGATTTCCATGGTGGCTGCACCAATCTGCAATCCCACCAACAGTGCACCAGGGATTTTCTCCACAACCTCGCCAGCACTTGTTTGTTGATTTGATGATAGCCATTCTGACCTGAGTGAGGTAGTATTTCATTGTAGTTTTTATTTGCATTTCTCTAATGATTAGTGAGGTTGAGCAATTTTTCATATGTCTGTTGGCCATCTGATATCCCCTTTAGAGAAATTTTTCTTCATGTCCTCTGCACATTTTTTAATTGGGTTGCTTGTATTCTTGGTGTTGAGCTGAATGAGTGTTTTATAAATTTTGGATATTAACCCCTTATCAGATGTATCATTGACAATTGTCTTCTCCCATTCAGGCTTTTCGTTTTATTGATGGTTTCCTTTGCTCTGAAAAAACATTTTAGTTTTATGTAATCCCATATGCTTATTGTTTTCTCTTACTTCCCTTGCTGAAGGGGCTATACCAATAAAAATATCACTCAGTAATGTCTGCAAATTTACTCCTTATATTTTCTTCTAGGAATTTTATGGTTTTGGGTCTTACATTTAAGTCTTTAATCCATTTTGAATTTGTTCTTGTATATGGCATAACGAGGTGGTCCAGTTTCATTTTTTTGCATGTGTCAGTCTAGCTTTCCCAGCACTATTTATTAAATAAACTACGTTACCCCAATGTAAATTCTTGCTTCCATTATAGATTTAATGACCATATATGAATGAATTTATTTCTAGGCTATCTATTCTGTTCCATTGATCTATGTATCTGTTTTTATGCTAGTACCATGCTGCTTTGATTACTATAGACTTGTAGTGTGATTTGATGTTGGGTAGTGTGATACCTCCCACTTTGTTCTTATTTCTCAAGATTGCCATGGCTATTCGGGGTCTTTTATGGTTCCATATAAATTTTAGGATTATATGTTCTATTTCTTAGAAAAACGTCATTGGTAGTTTGATAGGAATTGCATTGAATTTATATATTGCGTTGGGTAGTATTGACATTTTAATTATATTAATTCTTCCTATCCTTGAACACGATATGTGTTTCCATTTATTTTCATCATCTTTGATTTCTCTCTTCACTGTCTTATAATTTTCAGAGAACAGGTCTTTTAAGAAGTTGACCCCTCAGATGGGGCTTGTCCCTTGCAGGCTGTTGTGCCTGTGGACAATTTTGAGAGTGCCACTTGTAGATTCAGTCAGGTAATACTTTTGTTTGCTCTGTCACTGGCCTCTGGGTATATTGGCTCTGGTGCATCTTGGGTGGGGCTCCCAGTCAGGGCTGTTTCAGCCCTTTCTGTTACCAGGTCATGGCTGCCTGGTAGATATCTCAAAGTTGTATGCCATTGGCTGCTGCCTGTGTGGGAGCTGGAGTCAGGTGGGGTTGGTCTCTGTAAATTGAGTCTGGCTGCCACCAATATTGGTCCTGAAGCAGTTTAGCAAAAAGCCCAGAGCCCTCTAAGCCTGTTGCCACCTTACAGTTGCCCATAAAGCCCAACTATTGAAAGAGGCTCTTTAGGAGCATGTGTCTGGCTATTTGACCCAATGTTGAGGATGTCCTCGGCGATGTGGCACTAGCTGGGCAGGATGGAGTTCAAGTGAGTTACAAGACACAATTGGTGGTTTTTAAGATGTTAATGCAGATCCAGATCTTGTGCCAATATCTGGCCTGTGACCCCTTGTACAGTGTCCCTCAGGCACTACCACCAGCCTCCACCTCAATCTCACAAATTCCCAAGAGCTTCTCCCGAGTGGCTGTGGTGCAGGTTTGGGGTCACTGAACACCACAAAGTTGACCACAGTGCTCTGTGGACCATCTGTTGTTGTAAAAAACCTTTTCCACAGTTTGTGGGGGTGGGTTCAATCACCCAGGCACCGAGAGTGCCCCTGGTAATGCAGCTATAGGTGGGTGAGGTGGTGTTACAGATGGGTAAAGGCTGTGGTAAGTGGTTTCTACAAATTCAGTGTAGTCTCAGCTCTTGGACCAGTGCTAGGCCCTTGTCCACTTTTCTAAACAAAAATAAAGCAGGGCAAACCAACAACACCAAAAAACAAATACACCCACTCAAAAACTTGATAAACAACGACCGTGCAGGAGAAACAAAAATATGTAAAAGAGACAAAAACAGCAGAAGACAGAAAAACAATAACCAAAGCAATAACAAGACAAACAAACCCGGGAAACAACAATAAAAAGAAAACAGAAGAAAGAAAAAGAAGAAAAAGGAACAGAAAAGATGAAAGAGAACGAAAAGAAGACATAAAGGATAAAAAGAAAAAGGGGAAAATGGTAATAATAATAAAAAACGGGGGGTGCGGGGAGAAAAAAGGGAAGGACTAAAAGAAAAGAAAGCAAAACCCCAAAACAACAACAAAAAGTAAATAAAAGAAAAGAAATAAGAAAAAAGAAAACGACTCTCCGCCTACTTTAATCGGCAGGCCGCTTGGTCAGCAATAGAGAGTCTCCAGGTGACTCTGCACCAGTTGTGTTCAGGGGAAGGGTCCAGCACCTCGTGTGCTGGCCTCTGTCTCATGCTTACAGTGAGCTGCCCACAGTTGGCTGCTGTGGGTTCTGGGGATGTACTCACCACCAAATATCCCCACAGGTTGCTGTGGGCTGTCTGCTGCTGCAAAAACCCTCTATGGCCTGTGAAGATGGGGACCAGGCACCAGGGGCCAAGGGTGCCCCTGACAATGCAGCTCTAGTTGGGCAGAGCAGGCCCCCAGGGCACCACGGGGTGTGGTCAGTGACCCCCACCAAGTCCGAGCAGCATGAGCTCCTGCATCGGCAACCAGCCCTCACAAATGCACCATGAATGCCTTGGTCAGATCGCGCTGCCATGCAGCTTCCATCCCAACATTCTCAGGAAAACATTCAGTCTATGCCTGTCCCAATCAGTAGTCTGCAGGTCAGGCAGATAGCCAGTCACCACCCTGGCTCTGCTGCACAAGCTGTGCGCAGAGCTGGGAAGCAAGGTAGCAGACATGCAAGCACCCACATCTCAATCAGTAGCCTGTTGGAGCAAGAGCATGCCTGACATTAAGGCCTTTCCCTAGCAACATATCACAAGACATATGCAGAGCTGGGACCCAAGGCAGCAAGTGCATGCATACGTGCATGCTTGTGCTGATTCCACCAGACCAGTGTAGTCCCAAACCTGACCCTCTGTGGGAGGGCTTAACCCTGAAGAAATGTCACCCTCCTGTACACCACTCGTGTGTGTAAGCTCCATACAGGGGGAACAATGGTCCCAAAACTTCCAGCTCCCATGCCACAGGTGCTCAGTTTAGTCCTCCCCCATCACTTCCTGGGCCCCCACCCGCAGAGTCACTCCCTCTGCCAGGGACCAGGTGAGTGCTGGCCAGAGAGCGAGTCCGCGTGCTGGCTCCACAGTAGGACGACTGGGTCTCTAGTCACCCTCCACCCCACCGAGTTGAATAAAGAGAGTCCTCACTGATTTCCACTGCCAGCTATCATGGAACTCTCCTTCACGGCTATCATGCAGGGTGTCATGTGAGGTCTCAGTTCCCGCTCCCCACATAAGAACACAGGATATGGTGAGGCCAAAAAGGAACACCCATAAAGCCATAGATAGGGGAGTCATACCACTATAGTCTCACTGGGGGCTGGGTCCGAGACACAGCAAGCAGGAGCCACACGATCTGCAACCTGCTATCCGCTTCTCTGCCAACCAACCAACACCACTTGTTAGCTGCAATCTGCCATCCGCAATCCGCCGTCTACTTTTCTGCCTCCAACCAACCAATCAATCAACACAGCCAAGGCAGTTATATCAGTGGCTAATTGGCTAACTGGTTACAGCTGATGGCCAACCAGTCACAGCTGATGGCCATCTACTACCCAAGTCAGCATCTTTCCACGTGAGGCCAAGAGCCTGGAAACTGCTCTCTGGGACTCTGTCCCCACACTGGCAAAGGGACTCTGGGCTGGGGAGCCCTGTGTGGGCCTGAAGGGTCCCTCCCCAACAGAGGAAGCTTCCACTACTAAGGTGCCCCTCATGGGCTTTGCCCTCTCTCCATGGGCCTGGAGTCAGCCTGCCTCATGTCTCCGCCCTTCCTACCAGTCTTGACATGGTAGTCTCTTGTTTAAATCCTTAGTTTAGAGACTCTGTTCAGCTAGTGTTCAGATGAATTCCAAGGTTGAATGTTGTATAAATTATTTGTAATTTTGGTGTGATCCTAGGAGGCAGTTGGCATAATCCCATGTATTCCACCATCTTAGGTCCTCCTCCCACCCTTTTTCAAATGTTGATATTCTTGATGTTGTCCCAGAGGCCCCTTAAACTGTCTTAATTTTTTCGGATTCTTTTTTCTTTTTACTGTTCTGATTGGGTGTTTTATGTTACCTTATTTTATAAATCACTGATTCAATGCTCTGCTTCATGCAATATACTGTTGACTCCCTCTAATGTATTCTTCATTTCAGTTATTGTATTTTTCATTTCGAACTGGTTCTTTTTTATTTTTTCTATCTCCCTTTTTATTTGCCTGTCTTTTTCTTAAAGTTGTTACTAAGATTACTGAGCATCCTTATAACCAGTGTTTTGAACTCTGCATCTGGATAGATTGCTTGTCTCTATTTTGTTTTTTTTCTTTTTCTGGAACTTTGTTCTATCCTCTCATTTGGAACATATTTCTTTTTCTCTCCATTTTATATGCCTCCCTGTGTTTGTTTCTATGTATTAGGTAGAGCTGCTATGTCTCCAGGTCTTAGTAGAGTGGCCTTATGTAGTATGCATACATGTCCTGTTGGGCCCAATAGCACAGTCTCCCTGGTCATCTGAGCTGGGTGCTCCAGGTGTGTCCCTTGTGTGTATTGTGTGTGCCCTCTTGTTGCAGTTGAATCTTGGTTCCCATTTACGCATCAGTGGGAGGGATTGACCTTCATGCTGATTGATTGTGAGGACTGCCTGTGACTGCAGTGGAAGAGCTGTCATGCAAGAGCTGACCCTATGAAGCAAGATTCCCTTTAGCAGGGCTCTGGTGCCTGCCCAGTCTGCTCTTTGGGTGTGTTGTCCATGAAGGCAGCCAGATGGTGCTTCAGCTTGTTCAGAAGCTGGCCACCATGTTTCCCACCCCAGGGCCTCCTGGAAGTGGCTCTGCTGCAGGCCAAGTTCAGCCGCAGCCTATGCCCTGTCCAGGGCCACCTGGAATGGGCCATTTAGCAATCTCGAAATGGCTGCCTTCTGTACTGGGCTTGGAGGTGCCTGGGAGAGGCCAAGCTACAAATTGATGCTGGCTATCTCCAGTACCAGGCTTGGGGCTACTCATCAAAAGGTACAGGGGATGCTAAGGCCAGATACCACTTGTTTTGGGTTTGTGAACCATTGAGGCATTTTAGGAAAGCCCACAGCATAAGCTAAGAGAAGCTGTTTGTCTGGGAAAGCCACTGGAGTGGTTTGGGTGGGCCCACAATTTGGGGTGGGTGGGGTCTCAGGGAATCACCATGGCAGGGTGAACAGTGTTAGCCTTATTGATGGAGACTCAGATATGGCATCTGCCTATGTCTGCATACTGGGTCAGGGGAGGGCTCAACAAAGGAATAATGGCTTCTGCCATTACTTCTGTCTGGGAGAAAGCTGCCCCTCCAGCTCTCACCCTGAAGCTAGACAATTCAGTTACTCCCTGTATGTCCCTGGTGGCTTTTGAGCTGCTACCCCAGTGCTGGAGCTCAGAGCAAGTAAGTTCATGTGCAGGCCATTTAAGAGGGACACCTGCGTTTACAGCAGCCCTCTGCCTCACTCAGCTACAGTCTCTGCTGGTTTTCACAGCCAAAAGTTGTGGAGACTTCTCTTTCTGGTACTGGAAACCTCAGCTGGGGTCCTGGTGTGGGACTTGGATGCCTTTGTCCTCAGTGCGTAACCTCTGCAGCCTAGATATCCCTCCCAATTTTTAACTGCCACATGTGGGTGTGGGAGCAGATCGTTCTGCTTCTCTGCCCCTCCTACCAGTCTCATTTTGGCTTCTGTATACCCTCTGTTATGGGTGTTCTTTTCAACTAGACTTCAGGCAATTTTCAATGATGGTTTTTCTGTAGGTTAGTTGTAATTTAAGCGGTTGTGAGAAGATGGAAGCACAGCATTTACCTTTATTGCCATCTTGACCAGAAATCCCCGAATCGTAGAAGATTCTTGTCAGAAATGTGTTTTGAAAATATTTTCTCTCACTCTGTGACTTGTCCTTGCATTTTTAATGGTACTGTTTGGTGAAAACAAGTTTTAAAAGATCTTTGATAAAGTCTAATTTATGTTTTTACTTTTTATCATCAAGCTCTTCCTGTCCTCTATAAAAAAAGCTTTTACTGTCTCATGGTCATGAAGACATTCTCTTATGAGTTTTTCTGGATGCTCTATAGTTTTAGCTTTTATGTTTAGATCTACAATCCATTTTAAATTAATTTGTGCATGATATGAGTTAAGGATCTATATTAATTTGCTGGGGCTGCCATAACAAATTACCACACTTGGGTATCCTAAAACAACAAAAAATTATTTGCTTATCATTCTGGAGGCCAGAAGTTTGAAATCAAGGTATCAGCAGGGCCGTGCTGTGTGTTAAGATTCTAGTGGAGAATCCTTCCTTGCCTCCTCTTAGCTTCTGGTGATTGCCAGCAGTCGTTAATGTTCCTTGGCTTGTAGCCATATCACTCCAATCTCTACCTCCATTGTCACATAGCATTCTCCTACTATGTCTGTATGTCTCCTCTCTTCTTCCTTTAAGAATATCACTTATTGGATGTATGGCCCATTCTAATCCAGTATGATCTCATCTTAACTGGTTATATCTGCAAACACTGATTTCTAAATAAGGTCACATTGTAAGGTTCAGAGTGAACATGAATATTAGGAACTCCATGGGTATGAAGTAATATGATATGCTAGGTGTGATCCATATTTGCATCTTGTTTCAGAGGAGTAGAATACTGTTTTTGGCAGCCTGACATTATTGGAGTAGAGTTAGCGCCCCCACAAGAAGTGGGGATGGCAAAAACCAATACATGTCTATTATTTCTTCATGTAATTAAAAAAAATAGATTAGCAGTTTTTATCTAAGTCATAAAAGATAATGTAGAAGCGGAGCAAGGCTTTCTATTCTGGGCCCCTCCAGGCCCTCCCGCCTCGGGATGGGAGGTGAGCTGTGAGGGCCCAGGGACAGGCCGCAGGCTCTGTCCTGCAGAGACCCAGACCCCTCCCCGCGGTTGCCCACTGGCTGGGCCCAGGCCTTGAAGCAGCAGCGAACCTCTCGCCCTACCCTCACCTCCATCTCCGCGACCGGATGGCGGCGGCTTCTCGGATCGCACGACAGCCCGGTCTCCTGGCCCAACCCTGCGGGGCCTAGGCGAAGCCCCGCCAAGCGGCGGACGATGCCGGGCGTTTGAGCGAAGGGCGTGGAGAGGCAGAAAGCATGGCGGCCACTCGAATGCCGCAGAGGTCCGTTAGGACCTTCGGGGTCCGAGAGGCGGGTCTATGAGGTCGCGAGCTGGCCCACCCTTAGGCCCTGGAGCCACGCAGATGCAGGACCTGGGGTAACTCCTCTGACCCAGTTGGACGCAATCTCACCTCGCACAGACAACGACGGACAAAGGTCATAATGGGCCTGGAAGGTGAGCAGAAAGAACCCAGTCGACGACGGGTGGAGGGGTTAGTGGGTCATCGGGCGGTTGGTCTTCGTTCTACTAGACTTTGATTACGCAAGAAAGAAAAGGCACAACAGGGCCGGCCGGTGGCTCAGGCGGTTAGAGCTCCATGCTCCTAACTCCGAAGGCTGCCGGTTCGATTCCCACATGGGCCAGTGGGCTCTCAACACACATACACACACCCAAAAAAAAAAAGGCAAAAAAAAAAAAAGTAAAAAACATATAAAAAAAATCAATTAAAAAAAATAAACCAAAAAAAAAAAAAAGAAAAGGCACAACAATATACCACAGTTGGCCAACAGGAAGTGCCCACCACCCTTTGGGAAGATTTACTGGCCGTATATAGAAGGCCTGTGTATATAATATGAAAAAGCTGCTCTCAACTTTAGCCCCCAACCTTTCAAAAGAAAACTGCTACATCTAAAGGCCTACGTATGATAAAGAAGAGTTAGAAAATGACACGTCTTGCAAATGCACATTTGTTTTTTAATCGAATAAATGTCTTCTGGAAATGACTTTGAAATAGAATTGTTAGACTACCCCTACAAGCGACATCAGGAAGCAACACACGTTCACGTTTGTTCAGTGGGGTAGAGGACATGGAGAAGACATCGAGGAGGAAGATAAGAAGGTTCTATGCCAATTGGTCTTATTTAGAAGACATTTTCAGAGTATAATTATTGTTTGTGTATGTATTTCATTCCTCACTACTGTATAATAGTTGAAAACGCTAAGTACTGTTTTGAAATATCTATCTTTCTAGATGTTCTGAAGTGCCTGATAAAAGTAGGTGTAGTAAAATTAAAATTCATGTGAAATATTGTTATTTTCAGGAATGGCCAAACCACCTCTTTTGAACGTACACACTGAATTTGTGCACTGGTTCAAGGGAGGAGGGAGAAAGAAGTGCAAAGAGCTCTATGCCAATGTGTTCCTAGTGAGGTAAGATAAACCATTGTCCCTTATGTTCATGCATTTTGTTTTACTTTGCTGTGTATATAGTCTATATAATGGACAAATAAGTCCTAATTTACAACATCTAGTCTTTCTAGATGTTAAAGAGGTTGCCAGTGTATGACAACAGTAGAGTTAGTAAACTAATAGATTTTGTACATTTTGTGTTAAAAATCCCTAGAAAGACTGTCTTGAAAATTTGAGCATTATAGCCCACTTGGTTAGTAGAGGAGAGGGAGAAGGGAAGGGTTGATCTTGGACTAGAATGTTCCTATTTCAAAGATACTTTCAAATTATAACTGTTACATGTGTGCAGTTTATTCAAATCTGCTGTGTATATAGTGGACAAAGTAAGTCCTTATTTGAAACATCTAGTCCATCTAGATGTTTAGAAGTGCCTGATGTATGTTAAATGTAGAGGTAGTAAAATATCACTTTGTAAATATCTTTTTGCTAAAATTCATAGGAAATACTGTCTTGGGGATGGAATTGTTAAAACCACCTCTGAGTGGTTATATACTTGTTCAGTGGTTTGGAGGAGGTGAGAGGGAAATTAAAAAAAGGTAATATGCCAGTGTGTTCATACTCGGACATTTTCAGACAAAACCATTTTTGTATGTTATGTGCATTTCGTTTTGCTGTATATATAGTGTATATAATGGACAAGTAAGTCCTAATTTTGCAACATCTAGTCTCTAGATGTTAATAGAGGTTGCCAGTGTATGACAAAGTAGTTAGTTAAATTAGCACATTTTGTACACTTTGTGTTGCAATTCAAAGAAAGCTTGTCTTGTGTAAATGACTTTTGGATGTGAATTTGTTCAAACACCTCTAAGCATTACATATATCTGTACTTGTCCACTGGATTGGTGGTGGAGAGAAGGGAGTGAGAGGGGGAATCGTTCTGGCCAACACGGTCATATTTGGAAGATACCTCAGACTAACCATTGTTACATGTGTGCAATTTTAACAGTGCTGTGTACATAGTGGCCAAGTAAGTTTGCATATTAAATATCTTTGTAGATATTTATCTTTGTAGATAAATATCTTTGTAGATACAAAATAAATATCTTTGTAGATAAATATCTTTGTATATAATACAATATATACATATATGTATTATTTGTATATAATACAATATATATACAAAGATAATAAATATCTTTGTAGATACAAAGATAAATATTTTTGTAGATATTTAGAGGTGCTTGATGTATTTAAAAGTTAAGAGTAGTAGAATAACGCTTCTTGTAAACAACTTTTAAAAACTGTCTCGGGAAATACTGTCTCTGGAAATGGAATTGTTAAACCACCTTTCTGAACAGTGTGTACTCTTATGTACTTGTTCATTGGGTTGAGGGGGGTGGGAAGGAAGAAATTTCAAAATACGTTTTGCTAGTGTGTACTAGAAATTTTTAGCTTATCTATTGCCCTGTTACATGCATTTTATTTAACTTTATATATTGTGTATATACTGGACAAATGCATCCTAATTTTATAATATCTAATCTAGATATTAAGAGGTTGCCAATGTATGGCAAAAGTAGAGTTAGTAAACTAACACATTTTGTATACTTTGTGTTAAAAGTCACTGAAAGGCCGTCTTCAGAAAAGGACTTTTGAAAATGAAATTGTGAAATCACATCTAAGTGATACATGTGCCTATACTCAACCCACTGGATTGATGGCAGACAGAAAGAATTGGGAGAAATGGAGGGTTCTAGACGAGAATGGTCCTATGTAGAAGACACTTTCAGATATAACCATTGTTACATGTGTGTAGTTTATTCAACACTACTCTGTATATAGTGGACAAACTTAAGTCCTTATTTGAAACATCTAATATTTCTAGATGTTTAGAAGTGCACAAAATATGTTAAAAGTAGAGTTAGTAAAACAACACATTTTGTAGATATCCTTTTGTTAAAATTCATCTGAAATACTGTGTTTTGGAAATGGGATGATCAAAATGATCAAACCACCTCTGAGCAGTACATGTTACTATATTTGTGTAGGTTCGGGGAGGAAGGAGGAGAAAGTGCAAAGCGCTTTATACCCGTATGTTTATAGTTTGGCAAGATTAACCACTGTCCCCATATGTCTGTGCATTTTGTTTTAGTTAGCTCTGTATATAGTGTATATAAAGGACGAACGTCCTAATTTGAACATCTAATCTTTCCAGATGTTAAAGAGGTTGCCAGTGTATGACAGAAGTAGAGTTAATAAACAAATACATTGTATACAGTTTGTATTAAAATTCCTAGGAAAGACTATTCTGAAAATGTGAGGAAGTGGCATTTTAAAAATCCCCTCTAAACATTACAGATGCTTATTATACTTGCCCACTGGGTTGACAGATGAGAAGGGGAAGGCCTCTAGGCCAGAATGTTCCTTCCTAGTTAGAAGACACTTTCAGATTATAGCCTTTGTGTGCAGTTTATTCAATGCTACTAGGTGTATAGTGGCCAAACTTAAATCCTTATTTGAAACATCTAGTCTTTTCTAGATGTTTAAAAGTGTAGAACATGTTAAAAGAGTTAATGCCCTGTAAGTTTTTGGGTTTGTTTTTTTTTCCTAGGAGTGATTGTATTTGGTGAATGCAGTCTTGATGTCTTGGAGTGGATGCTGACTGTTCACAGGGTTGGGGGAGGAAAGGACGTACAGAGACAGGTCTTGTGCTCAGGAGTTTTCAGACAAGTTCAGATTGTCTAACCATTGTTAAAAATGTGCATTTTAGTTAATAGTGCTGTGTATTCAAGGATAAACAAGTCCTAATGCTCAAAGTATATCAAAAGTAGACGTAGTAAAATAATCCCTTTACGAATGCCCTTTTGTTAGTTTTTAGGAAGGACTGTCTTCTGGGAGTATCTTTGTTAATCGACCTCTTGGAGCTACTAGATGTAGGTCTGTGCTTAGTCATTGACGTGGTGGAGGAGGGAGAAGGGGACGGGTGACGGGAATGGCTCTTGGCTAGGATCCCCACATCTAGAAAACAGTTTTAGGTTAGAATCATAGATTTATGTGCATTTTTGTAAAGTACCTGTGTTGTAGACAAGGTTCATTCTTTATTTTGCAATAGCTGAGCTTTTTAGATGTCCTGTGGTGACTATGATAAAAAGTAGAGCTAGTGAATTAACCAATTTGTAAATATATTTTTGCTACAATTGCTAGAAAAGAGGCAGCTTGGACATGGAATTGTTAAACCATCTCTGAGAAATGGACGTCCCAACTTGTTCATGAGACTTGTTCTTGAGGTTGGCGGCAGAGGGGCAGAAGGAAGGATAGAGGGAGGGATATATGCAGGTGTGTTCGTATTTACATTGTTATAACCACCGATGTGTGAGCGTCTGTTGGCTTTACTATCGAAATACACAAGTATTTCCGTGGAAATTTGCCTCATTAATATTTTAAAAGTGTAGATCATAATAAATTCTCTTAGAATACTTTGTGTACTCTGTTGCTTTATGTCTCATTTTTAATTGAACATTAAGGGAATGCAGTATTTTAATTGTAACTCTGCCACTATCTTTATCATAGAGGCCTGTGGCCGTTTTTATCCTTTATGAAATTTTTGTCGCAGAAAGGCAGGATTATATTTTTTGCTTCCAGATTGAGTTGGTATAGTGTGTTCTTGGTTATCAAAATACTCATATAGTTTTGGGATTTTGAAATAGTAAATGTTCATATGTGTGAAAAAGCTTGATATATAACTATGCAATCTTAATTACATAAAAGTGGAAGCTTAGTTGTGTAGATACACACAGGACCTAGAAGGACACATCAAACTAAACTGCTTGTGATTATGACTTGGTCTTGTGTTTTCACTTTCTTATTATATGCATATGTTAACTTTTAAAAAAGTAAATGTTATTTCCAAAACCTAAAAAAAAAAAGATAATGTATATGAGGTTTAACATGGAAAAGACATATTTGCATCTTCTGCTTAAGTCAATCAACTTAAAAATTACAGATTGCAAACTAAGGTAATTTACTTTTCAGTCTGTACCAAGCTGGTAACACCTTTGCTTTTGACTTACTCCCCATGTACCACACAACATGGTTTCTGCCACTTCCTGTAATTTCATGACTCCTCTCAATACTATTGATCAGAAAGGTGTGATGTAAACTGGTAATATGGCAATTCAGATCATAACACATTCATTAACACCTTGCTCATTATATAAGCAGAATTAATTTGTGATTCCTTTGGAACTCTGTCTTTCTTAGTCAACCTTCAGGACTTTTAAGCCTTAGTTCCTGTTTAGTCCTTGATTTTGCTAAAGATATTCTGCCAACAAAATGAAAATAGCAATAACTCATGAATTTAGAAAGTAGAACCAATGGTTTTATATTAATGTGTCATTGTCCTTCCCACATATGTTCTACAGTTATTTCACCAGCATAGTTTTTAAAAAAACAACAACATTCTCCCTATTTAGTTAAATGATGTAAGGTCAACTTGGCAAGTATTACTCTTTATTGTATTGTGGAAAATATAAAAGAGGTATAAAACAAGGCCTTTCCTTCAGAGAGAATATTACATTGTCATACAACATCAAACTGAAAGAAGATAGCAATATCTGATTAACATTTATGAAATAGATTGTAATTATAGACATAAATATGAAACACAAATATTATCAATATTAACACATTCATGATAATTTTAACCCAAATATTAAAAACACCACTTAGGTCACGATAAGAGCCTATACAGCTTATCAAGTTACTAAATAATGCCAATGAAGTTTTGTAAATAAACATACTAATTTTTCAAAGCTTCTAGAAAACATACATATAATTTCTAAAACAAACAAATAAACAAACAAACCCGTGTTCAGGAAATCATAGGTATTCTGCGGGAGAATAGTGTGGATATTCAAGAATGCTGCACTACCAACAACTCTGATTGAAATGTCAAGTGTTAAATGGGTGTAATCAGTCTTGATATTTTTTTCTTTCTTCTACTTGATTTGTGTTTGGCTGAGGGCAATCATTGTGTGTAGGTATGTATGTGTTTCCACTGCTTTTTATTTTCTGCCAGAAAGGAGTGAGTATTCAATTCTCAAATTCTACTCAAATGTCACAAAATGAACAAAGAACCGTACCAACAAGAAAGTTAAGCATTTTTCCCTGTTGCCTGTAATGTTTTTAGGAATAAATCTTCTAATCAGTCATGCTTTTCAACTCTCCTGCCAACTAGATAATAATTACCTAGAAGATTGTTTTAAAAATGCAAAATCCTGGGAAATACCTCCTCTCCTCCATCCTGATTCAGATTGAAGATCTGAAGTAAAATTGTACATGTGATGTAAGGCTCGGAATGGGGCATTTTAAAGAAGATATTCAAGTGATCTACTAATCATTTTAGGTAGCTCAAAGTGATTGTGGGCAGTCATAGTCTGGTACTAGCTGAATGTCCTTATGGGATAGGGATTTAAGCAGAAATGTCTTGATGAAAATGTTTATGGGATGGATACAATACATATTAGGAAGCAATGTGCTAGGTTTTTTTGTTTGTTTGTGTTTTGTACTTCTACCTATTTCTTACACATTATTATTTTAAATCATTTCTAGTAGTAGTAATAATGACATTTACTCACTCATTTATTCTAAAACCATTTTCCATAGAGAAAATGAATTAATTTTGAAGATTTAAATTTTAAGCCTTCATTTAAAAATTAAACTTTCTTGTGAGTAAAAACAAACGACCAAACACAATAAACACTGTCCTTATAATTTACAAAATTATTTCACATGCACATTATCTGTTTACCCATGTAACAACCATGTGAGAAGAACTCTTTTGTTTGCTTTGTTCAAGCAAAGTATTGGTTGTTTTCTTTACAAACCATTTCACCTTTCAATTACATGGGTTTTTTAATGGAAAAGCATGATTTACTAATCTTTCCAACTACACACACACACACACACACACACACACACACACACACTTCTCACAAAGTTCCTGAAAATATTAAATATTTAATAGTGTACTTAGAAAAATCCAAAGGCCTTATAATGGCCTAAAAGGGACCTATATAAATCAGGTCCCATCCTGTCTCTCCATCCTCTATTATTATGCTTTCTTGGCTCACTACATTCCAGATATAGTCATCTTTTTCCATTGCTTATTTATTCAGTCACTTATTCTTTAATAGATATTTATTGAGTGTCTACCATTTGCCAAATATTTGTAACAATGCAGTGAATAAAACTTCTAAAATATGTGCCCTAACAGTGCTTACATTTTATTAGGGGAAGACAGATAATAAGCAAATATATAATGCGTCAGGTGGTGATAAATACTAAAAAGAAAGCAATGCTATTATACTATTTTATTATTTTTAATTTATTTTTTATTAGTTTCAGGTGTACAAAGCAACATAATAAACATTTAAACCCCTCATAGAGTGATAACCAATCCACCAAGCTACTACCCTTCTGACATCTAATATAGCTGTTACAATGTTGTACTCCACATCCTGAGACTATATATACCTAAGTATTTAGTTATAGTTGACATTCAATATTATTCTACTTCAGCGTTAGGTATATAGTGCATTGGTCAGGCATCTACACAGTCAATGAAGTGATTACTCTGATAAATCCAGTGCCCATCTGGCACCTTACATGATTTTCACAACATTATTGCCCCATACTGTATTAACTGCCAATTTGTATTTCCTTTTTTTTTAAGTTTATTGGGTGACAATTGTTAATAAAATTACATAGATTTCAGGTATATAATTCTGTATTACATCATCTATAAATCCCATTGTATGTTCACCACCCAAAGTCAGTTCTCCTTCCATCACCATATATTTGATCCCCCTTACCCTCATCTCCCACCCCCTCCCCCCTTACCCTCTGGTAACCACTAAACTATTGTCTGTGTCTATGAGTTTTTGTTTCTTATTTGTTTGTCTTCTTTTTTTGTTGTTTTTGGTTTACATACCACATATCAGTGAAATCATGTGGTCCCTGCTTTTTCTGTCTGACTTATTTCACATAGCATTATACTCTCAAGATCTATCCATGTTGTCACAAATAGTCCTATTTCATCTTACTGCCCAATAGTATTCCATTGTGTATATGTACCACAACTTCTTTATCTATTCATCTATCGAAGGACATTTTGGTTGTTTCCATGTCTTGGCCACCGTAAATAAAGCTGCAATGAACATTGGAGCACACGTGTCTTTATGTATAAATGTTTTCAGATTTTTTTGGTAGATACCCAGGAGATTGCTGGGTCATACGGTAATTCTATTCATAAATTTTTTGACGAACCTCCACACTGCCTTCCATAGCAGCTGCACCAGTCTGCATTCCACCACCAGTGTATGAGGGTTCCTTTTTCTCCACAGCCTCTCCAACACTTGTTACAATTGGTCTTGTTGATGGTAGCCATTCTGACTGGGGTGAGGTAATATCACATTGTGGTTTTTATTTGCATTTCTCTGATGATTAGTGATGTTGAGCACTTTTTCATATGTCTATTTGCCATTTGTATATTGGCCTCATAAAATGGGTTTGGGAGTACTGTATCTTCTTCAATTTTTTGGAAGAGTTTGAGCAAGGTTTGTATTAGATCCTCTTTGAAGGTTTGGTAGAATTCACTAGTGAAGCCACCTGTTCCCGGACTTTTACTTTTGGGAAGGTTTTGGATGACTGATTCGATTTCATTAATGGTGATCGGTATGTTTGATTTTCCAGTTCTTCATGGTTCAGCTTAGGAAGGCTATATGTTTCTAAGAACATGTTCATTTCTTCTAGGTTATTGAATTTGGTGGCATGTAGTCCTGCACAGTATTTTTGGATGATCCTTTGTATTTCTGTAACATCTGTGATAACTTCCCCTTTTTCCTTTCTAATTTTGTTAATTAGTGTCTTCTCTCTTTTAATCTTAGTGAGTCTAGCCAAGGGTTTGTCAATTTTGTTTGTCTTCTCAAAAAACCAGCTCTTTCTCACACTAATTTTTTCTATTGTCTTTTTTTTCTCCTTTAGTTCTGCTCTGATTTTTGTAATTTCCTTTCTTCTGCTAACCTTGGGTTTCATTTGTTCTTCTTTTTCTAGTTTTTTAAGGTGCAATGTGAGGTTGTTTATTTGAGGTTTTCTTTTTTCTAGAGATAGGCCTGGAATGACATAAATCTCAATCTGAAAACTGCTTTCGCTGCATCCAAAAAATTTAGGTAGGATGTATTTTCATTGTCATTTGTTTCAATGCATCTTTTGGTCTCTCCTGTAATTTCTTCTTTGACCCAGTCGTTCTTTAAAAGTATGTTGTTTAATCTCCATGTATTTGTGTTTTTTCCTGCTTTATTTTTGCAGTTGATATCTAATTTCAAAGCCTTGTGCTCAGAGAATATGCTTGGTATGATTCCAATCTTCTTAAATTTGCTTAGGCTCATTTTAGTCCCAATACATGGTCTATACTTGAGAATGTTCTATGTACACTAGAAAAAAAATGTACAGTCTGATGTTTTAGGATGAAGTGCTCTATATATGCCAATGATGTCCATTTCATCTAATGTGTCATTTAGGGTTGCTTTTTTGTTATCTATTTTCTGTTTGGATGATCTATCCATAGCTGTCAATGATGTATTTAAGTCCCCTAGTATAACTCTGTTTTGGTCAATTTCTCCCTTTAGTTCTGTTAGTAGTTGCTTGTTATATTTTGGTGATCCCTGATTGAGGGCATAAATATTGATGAGTGTTATGTCTTCTTGTTGTATAGTCCCCTTTACCATTATGAAATGTTCATCTTTGTCTCTTGATACCTTTTTTACACTGAAGTCTGTTTCATCTGATACCACGATGGCTGTATCTGATTTTCTCTGGATACCATTTGCTTGGAGTGTCAATTTCCACTCTTTCACTTTGAGTCTATGCTTATCCTTGTAGCTGAGATGTGTCTCTTGGGGACAGCATATGGTTGGGTTTAGTTTTTTGATCCAATCTGCTACTCTGTGCCTTTTTATTGGTGAGTTCAGTCCATTTACATTTACGGTGATTATTGACATGTGAGGATTTCCTGTCATTCTATCTTTAGTTTTCTGGTAAGGCTGTGTCTCCATTGTTTCTTTGCCTTTTTTGTTGTTGTCTATTATTTCTGAGTGGTGGTATTCTATGATGTTTTCCTCTGTTTCTTCTTTTATTACAGTATATATTTCAGTTCTGGATTTTTTTTGAGTGGTTACCCTTAATTTTATGTAAAAGAAAGTTTGATATTTAGAGTATTCCATTTTCTTCAGCACGCTTACTTTCTCTCTTCCCCTATTCCGGTTCATGCCTTTACTCTCCCCCTTTTTGTTTTGCTTGCCACATATTGTCCCTGTTGATGGTGGTCTAATAGCCTCCTTTAGTATTTCTTATAGTGCAGGTCGTGTATTAGACAATTCCCTCAGCTTCTGTATGCCTGGAAAGGTCTTTATTCCTCCTTCATTTCTAAAGGATATCTTTGCTGGATATGTTATTCTTGGCTCATAATTTCTCTCTTTTAATAGTTTGAATATTTGGTTCCACTCCCTCCTGGCTTGTAGAGTTTCTGCTGAGAAACTGATGATAATCTAATGGGCTTTCCTTTGTAGGTTACCGTCTTCTTTTCCCTGGCTGCCTTGAGGATTCTTTCTTTGTCATTGATTTTGGATAGCTTCAATACAATGTGCCTTGGAGAAGGCCTGTTGGGATTGAGGTAATTAGGTGTTCTATTTGCTTCTTGGATTTGAGGATCCAGTTCTGTCCACAAGTTTGGGAGTTTCTCATCGACGATTTGTTTGAATATATTCTCTGTTCCCTTCTCTCTTTCTTCTCATTCTGCTATGCCCTTTATTCTTGTATTGCTCTTTCTGATAGAGTCAGAAAGTTCTTGTAGAGTTCTTTCATTTCTTTTACGTCTCAAATCTCTTTCTTTTTCTGTCCACATAATTTCCAAGTTTCTATCTTCGATGTCACTGATTCTTTCTTCCATCTGGTCAACTCTACTACCTAAGCTGGCTATTGCATTCTTAATTTCTTCTATTGAGTTCTTAATCTCCAGAAATTCTATTTGGTACTTTTTTAAACTTTCAATCTCTTTTGTAAAATGCTCATGTTGTTCTTTGATTTTTTTCTGAGTTCATTGAACTGCTTTTCTGTGTTTTCTTGCATCTCGTTTAGTTTTTTCAGAATAGCAACCTTGACTTCTCTGTCATTTAAGTCTCATATTTCCATATCTTTAGGTTCCTTTTCTGGAGACTTTTCACTTTCTTTCTGAGCTGTCTTGTTGCTTTGATTATTCATGGCAATTACTGATTTATTATTTATCTTCCTAGATATATACAGGATTGGCTTCTGCAACTGGTTGATAGGAAGAGGTCTTTCTTTTGTTTTCCAGGACTTGTTGGTAGAATGTTTTATTTTCTCTCCGACTGCAGACTTTTTTTCTCTCTGACTGTAGTGCTATGTTTTCTCAGCAGTATTCCACCTTCTCACACAATGTGGGGATTCCCTGGGAGACGGCCTCTCCTCTGTTAATAGTTCACCTGAGTCACATTGCGCAGTGTCTTTGTGGGTATGCAGAGAGCTTTTGACATTCCAGAGCTCTTTGTGCACAAGATTCAGAGCCTGTATGTTTCAGCAGTTCTGTTTACTTCTGCAGGGTTCCGCCCAGAAAGGTGGGGTCAGGGGCGGGGTGAGTTGTGAGGGGTGGCCCAGAGCAATGGCAGCGACCACCACCACAGTCAGTCCTGCTTCCACAGCTGCTTCCCCTTTGCCAGAACTATTTTGGTTGCGAATCTATGTCTGTGGTCCACAGTTCTCAGAACAGCAAATGTTCTGTTCTTTTGATCTGACACTGCTACTGCTCTGCTTCTATCACTGGGCAGGTGGGGGCTGGGCAAGCTCTGGGAGGTTAGAGAGGGGATGGCTAGTCTCAGTGCCTAAGGCTTCCGTTCTCTGCTCAGCAGTGAGGTCTGAAACCACCATTTTCAGCCTTCTTCTCTCAGTCTTTGCTCTCACGTCTCTGCCGTGGCCGTGAGCGTTGGGTTCAGCCGTGTTATATGCTGGCCCCTCAGCCCTGTGGGCCATAAACGGAGCCCTAGCAGTCCGAGTTCTTCCCTCTCCCTCAGCTGTGGTAGTTCCAGGTTGCAGCGAGCTGGGAGCACTCAGCTACGTCTGTGTCCTGCACCCATGCCGTTCCTTCTCTGCACTTCTCCCTTCCCTCCACCCATGCTAGCGCAATTTGCCCACCTTTAGGTGAATTCAGTAGTGAGCCTCTTCGTCTTGCCTGTCTGCTGTGCAGGGAGTCCTTTGTGGAGTTATAGTTTTTCCATTTGTTGTAAATTCTAGGGGAGATTTACAAAGGCTCACCTCACGCCGCTATGTTGATCGATTCCAATTTGTATTTCTTAATGCTTTCACCCTGCCCCCAACCCCATTCCCATCTATCACCCTGATAGACCTAGTACCTATCTGGCACCATACCTAGTTATTACAATATTATTGACTATATTTCTTATGCTATATTCTGCATCCCCATGACTACTGTATAACAACCAATTTGTACTTAATCCCTTCCCCTTTCACCTATCCTTTACCCCCCTCCCATCTTAAGGAAGTCTCTCTACAATTCCTTGTAATACTAGTTTGGTGGTGATGAACCCCTCCAGCTTTTTTTTTTTTTTTTTTTTTTTTTTGTCTGGGAAGCTCCTTATGTGTCCTTCAATTCTAAGTGATAGCCTTGCTGGTTAGAGCAATCTTGGTCGTACGTGGTTGCTTTTCATCACTTAGAGTATTTCCTGCCACTTCCTTCTTGCCTGCAAAGTTGCTATTGAGAAATCAGCTGCCAGTCTTATGGAGGCTCCCTTCTAGGTAACTAACTGCTTTTCTCTTTCTCCTTTTAAGATGCTCTCTTTGTATTTAACCTTTGGCATTTTAATTATGATGTGTCTTGATGTTAGCCTCTTTTGGTTTATCTTGTTTGGGACTCTCTGCATTTCCTGGGCTTGTATGTCTATTTCCTTCACCAGGTTAGGGAAGTTTTTTGTGATTATTTCTTCAAATAGGTTTTCAATTCCTTGCTCTCTCTTCCCTTTCTGGTACCCTTATAATGTGAATGTTGGTATCCTTAATATTGTCCCGGAGATCTCTTAAACGCTCCTCAATTTTTTTGGATTCTTTTTTCTTTTTGCTGTCCTGGTTGGGTGTTTTCTGCTACCTTACCTACTACATTGCTGGTTGGATCCTCTGCTGCATCTAATATACTGTTGATTCCCTGTAATACGTTCTTCATTTCTGTTATTGTACCCTTTATTTTGACTGGTTCTTTTTTATGGTTTTCATCTCTGTTGAAGTTCTCCCTGAGATCATTGAGCATTCTTATAACCAGTGTTTGGGAATCTGTGTCTGATCGATTGCTTATCTTTGTTTCACTTGGTTCTTTTTATGGAGCTTTGTTCTGTTCTTTTATTTGGGACATGTTTCTTTTTCTCCCCATTTTGGCTGCCTCCCTCTGTTTGTTTCTATGTGTTAGGTAGAGCTGCTATGTCTTACAGTCTTACTAGACTGGCCTTATATCATAGGTGTGCTGTGGGGTTCAGTGGCACAGTCTTTCTGTTCACCTGGGCTATGCACTCCAGGTGTGTCCCTTTTGGGGGTTGTGTGTGCCTTCCTCTTGCAGTTGAGCATTGGTTGATAATTGCACATCAATGGGAGGGACTTACCATTGGGCTCACTGGTTGTGAGGACTGACTTTGACTACAGTGGAAGTGTTGTTGTGCAGGGGCTGAAGCTATGGAGCAGGATCTGCCTCAGCAGGACTCTGATATCTGCCCAATCCACCCCTTGGGTGTGTTGTACTTGGAGATGGCTGGGTGATGCTTCAGCTTATTTGGAAGTGGGCCACTGGGGGCACCAGCCCCAGGACCACCTTGGAGGGGATCTGCTGTTGATCCACTTCAGCCACAGCCCGTGACCCACCCAGGGAGCCAGATAAAAATCCACAGATGACTGCTACCTGTGCTGTGCTTGGAAGCATGCTGAGAGGCCAAACTGCAAACCAAGGCTGGGTGCTACTAGTGTCAGCTTAGGGCTGCTCAGCCAGAGGTACAGGACATGCTCAAGCCAGATGCTGCTTGTCTAGGTTCCATGAACCTTTGAGAAACCCTAGGAAAATCTGCAGCTTGAGCCAAATCAGGCGGTCTGCATGAAAAAGCCACTGAAAGCAGCCTAGGTGTGCCCAAAAGTTGGGCGGGGCCACATCTCAAATCACCAGGGTGTGGTGAAAGAATGGTGCTGACCAGAAATGGTGGCCACCTGTGTTCACACGCCAGGAAGGGGAGGGGCTCAGAAAAGAAACAATGACCTCCACCAGCTCCCCTATCCAGGAGAAAACCACGTCTCTAGCCCCCATCCCAAGCCAGACAACTCAGTTCTCCACCATTTGTCCCTGCCGCCTTTCTAGCTGCTGCCCCAGTGCTGGAGCTCAGAGTGATTCTATTGGTGAGTAACTCCACATGTGGTCCCTTTAAGAGGAACGCCTGGTTGTTCAGCCATACTCAGCCTCGCTTAGTCACAATCTCTGCTGGTTTTCACAACCAAAAATTATGGGGACTTCTCTCCCTGGCTCCCAGTCACTGGGTGGGGCTGGGATCTCTCTCTACTCTGGGGAATGGGGGGACCCCTGCAGCTGAAATAGCCTTCCTGATCTTTAATGGTCACACACTGGTTTGGGACCAGCCTGTTCCTTATCTGTGACATTCCTACCATGTTTCCGCGAAAATAAGACCTAGCTGGACAATCAGCTCTAACGCATCTTTTGGAGCAAAAATTAATATAAGATGTGGTCTTATTTTACTATAAGACTGGGTATAATATAATATAATAATACAATACAATACAATACAATACAATATAATATAATACTGGGTCTTATATTAATTTTCCCTCCAAAAGATGCATTAGAACTGATTGACCAGGTCTTATTTTTGGGGAAACACAGTATCAGTCTGGAGGTGGCTTCTTTTGCTCATCCCTCGTTGAAAGGCTTCACTTCAGCTTGATTTAGGTGATTCTCAATAATGGCCGTTTCGTAGATTAGTTGTAATTGTGATATGGTAGTGAGAGAAGGTAAACACAGCATTTATCTACTGCGCCACCTTGGTTGTCTCTCCTCACAGTATTATTTTATATATAAAGGCATCTCTGAGGAGATTACAGGTATGTAGAATCCCAAATGGAGTGAGTGGGAAAGCCATCTTGGGAGATACGGTGATAAAATGCAGTGGTTCTAATGTATGAAGATGCTTGGTATATTTCAGAGAGACAAATGAGGTCAGAAAAATAGTGGAGATAACAGCCAGATCACAGAGGAATTTGAAGTAAAAGAGGAGTTCTGGACAGCTACAAACTTTTAACCTGGACAAGGGTAACACAGAATTACCACTTCCTGAGAAGGATGAAGAGACTAAAACTGCAGTTTCAGAGGGGAGAATTCAAGAATTCATTTGAGTACATGCCAAGTTTAAGATGCCTTATTACACATCCCAAGTATAAATATTAAAAAATAGTTAAGTAAAAGTCTGAATTTTAGAGGATATATAGGGTTGAAGATAAAAATATATGTGTCATTAGCATATACATGGTATTTAAAGTCATATGCTGGAAGAAAACATAAGAAATGAATGTAGACAAAGAAGAAAGATGGTCCAGTGTCTCCACCCTAGAACACTTCAATATTTATAGATCCGAAAGATAAGAAAGAATGACCATTCAGTGAGGCAGGAAGATAAGTAAAAGTGTTCATGAGGTCAAAGGAGACACGTATTTCAAGAAGCAAGGCTTCAACTTGGTCAAATACCTTCCAGTGTTGCTGGAAGGCTGAATAGACCAAAAAATGACCCTTGGATTGGGCAACATGGAGGTCATGGTGTCTGTAACAGCAGTAGTTTCAGAGAAATGGTAAGCAAAAAACCTGAGTGGAATGAGGTCAAGAGAGATTATGAAAGAAAAATAAAGATAGCACATATAGACAGCTCTATGTAGGAGTTTTGCTGTGAGGGAAGCAGAGAGAGATGGTGGCAGCTAACTACAAGGAGATGTGAGGTCAAGGGAATGTCTTTTAATGATGAGAGAAATTATAGCCTGTTTGTATGCTGACGTAAATATTATTCAATAGAGATGACAAAGATGGATGACTCCACAGAGAGATGAGACAACTTTAGGAGCCATATTGTATGTGTAAGTAAGTGAGTTGCAATCTAGAAAATAAAAGTAGTAGTTGGTGTAGTGTAGAAACATCAATGATTCATCCATACAACAGGAAGAAAGGCAGGCTATATAGACAGAGATGTAGGAAGTTTGGTACAACCGATGGTGGAGGAATGTTGAATTCCATTATTTTCTAATTGGTTCTATTTTCTTAGACAAATAGAAAGAAAGGCCATCAACGGATTATAAAAAGGGAGGAAGAGATGTGGAAGAGTCATCAGGTAAGAAAGTGGATTAACTAGCACAATAAATCATTGCTGGGCATCACTAATTTCCCACTTTAGCTGAATGGTCATTAATATAAGAAAGCAAGGCCAGACATCATGGTTGTGTTTTTTTCTCCACTAACTCTCAGGTGTTCTCTTGCAGGCTGGCATAGAGTTAGTGGAGCTAAACTTATCCAGGGTTGAAATTTTGCCAGGTGAGCACAATGAAAGGCCAGGGGCACAAGGTGTTGAGAGTATTTCTAAAATAGTGACTATATTGTGTTATACTAACTGCCATAAAGGGTAAAGACTAAAAAATTATTTGGTTAATGTAATAGAAGTTTATGTCTCATTCATGTGATGTCCACCTCAGGCGTCCTTGATCAGTGTAAACCACCTTCCACTAGATTGTAAGCCTATGAGAGCAGAAACCTTTTTGTTTTATAACACTGCTCTAATCCCAGAGCCTCTAACAGTGTCCGAACACGGCAGGTTCTCAATAAATATATGAAACCCTAACTAACTACAGATAGTCTTTCTTTTAAGTAAACTGGAGAAGAACAGTCTAAATTTCAATTAATTAATTAATTAATTAATTAATTAATTAATTGTAGTATCAACTTTTGCTTTACAACAGAATTTTCCATATTATTTTTTATCATAAACTTTTCATTGGGCACATCAGATATGAAATTTTTATGTATATGATCCAAAAACATATTGCACTACGTGATATATATCGGAAAACATCTCAAAACTACAGTGCCTGTAGCTGGATCACAGGACTAATCTTCACAGTATGAAAAGGAAGAGATAAAGTCAGAAGTAGAAAATTAAGGATCTTGTATAATACCTGGCACATAATCAAACATGAACAAGTAATCATTGTAATTTTAAGTTGACAAAACTAGAATTAGAAATAGAAAACCTCATCTGTGCGTAAAGAAGTTTTGTTTGCTTTTGAAGCCATAGCAGTAATTAAATATAAGGCCATTGTGAATTTTAAGCCAGCTGAAGATGAGACTTTGCTTAGGAAAGAGAGAATATGAGGTCGAACAATTAAGTTAGTGAACTCATCGTGGAAAAAGTGCTCCCTATCTCATTGCTAAATATCATTACAGTCACCTTCAAAGTACTCCCCTCAGGTAGTTATGTACCTATGCCAGCACCTAGGCTACCCTTCAAAGCAATTTTGGAACTCTTTTTCTGAAATGGCCATCAGAGCTCTCATCGTATTACCCTTGATGTCCTGAATGTCATCAAAAGGTCTTCCTTTCAATATTTCCTTTATCTTTGGGTAAAGAAACAAGTCATTGGGGGCCAGATCAGGTGAGTAGCGAGGGTGTTCCAATATAGCTATTTGTTTACTGGCTAAAAACTCCATCAGAGACAGTGCTGTGTGAGCTGGTTCACTGTCGTGATGCAAGAGCCATGAATTGTTGGTGAAAAGTTCAGGTCATCTAACTTTCACACAGCCTTTTCAACACTTTCAAATAGTAAACTTGGTTGACTATTTGTGCAGTTGGTACAAATTCATAATGAATTATTCTTCTGATATCAAAAAAGGCTAGCAACATCATTGCAAGAAGTTTGCAAACTTAATTGTCCGACCTCATATAAGGGTATTGGAAAGAAAACACGTACTTGTGTTGGATCCTGCCTTTTTTTTTTTTTTATTAATTTTATTGGGGTGACAATTGTTAGTAAATTTACATAGATTTCAGGTGTACAATTCTGTATTACATCGTCTATAAATCCCACTGTGTGTTCACCACCCAGAGTCAATTCTCCTTCCATCACCATATATTTGAACCCCCTTACCGTCATCACCCACCCCTCACCCCCTCACCCTCTGGTAACCACTAAATTATTGTCTGTGTCTATGAGTTTTTGTTTCTCATTTGTTTGTCTTGTTCTTTTTGGTTTATATACCACATATCAGTGAAATCATAGGGTTCTCTGCTTTTTCTGTCTGACTTGTTTCACTTAGCATTATTCTCTCGAGATCCATCCATGTTGTCACAAATGTTCCTATATCATCTTTCCTTAACGCCGAATAGTATTCCATTGTGTATATGTACCACAACTTCTTTATCCATTCATCTATTGAAGGACATTTTGGTTGTTTCCATGTCTTGGCCACCGTAAACAAAGCTGCAATGAACATTGGCGTACACGTGTCTCTATAGAGAAATGCTTTTATATTTTTGGGGTAGATACCCAGGAGAGCGATTGCTGGGTCATATGGTAATTCCATTCGTAATTTCTTGAGGAACCTCCACACTGCCTTCCATAGCGGCTGCACCAGTCTGCATTCCCACCAACACTGTATGAGAGTTCCTTTTTCTCCACAGCCTCTCCAACACTTGTTACTATTTGTTTTGTTGATGAAAGCCATTCTGACTGGGGTGAGGTGATATCTCATTGTGGTTTTCATTTGCATTTCTCTGATGATTAGCGATGTTGAGCATTTTTTCATATGTCTATTTGCCATTTGTATATCCTCTTTGGAGAAATGTCTCTTCAGGTCCTCTGTCCATTTTTCAATTGGGTTGTTTGTTTTTTTGTTGTTGAGTTTCATGAGTTCCTTGTATATTTTGGATATTAGCCCCTTATCAGAGGAACTGTTTGCGAAAATCTTCTCCCATTCAGTTGGTTGCCTCATTATTTTGTCAATAGTTTCTTTTGCTGTGCAGAAGCTTTTCAGTTTCATATAATCCCATTCGTTTATTTTAGTTTTTACTTGGATCCTGCCTTTTTATCAGATTTTATCCCTGTGCTTGTGGGAAGGCACACGACTAGAGTTACGTTTTTCATCCAGTTAATTACTTCTAATATCAGGTGGCAAGCTTCTGGTTCTCTTTTATTAGGAGGATGACAAAGATATTCAAAGGATCTGATTAAATTGTTTCAGTTTCCCTTATTCAGGTGATCTCACAAAGATTAATATGAGATTTATTTCGCTGATGTGTAAAAAAATACACCTATCAGGTTGATTTATTTGATTGCAAGCAACAGAAGCAGAAATACCCAAAAGTTAAGGAGGGGATATGGATAGCATATGGAGATAGTTCACAGACTTGAAGTAAAACCAGGCCGTGAAAAGAACAGAAATCCTTTGAGGATCTATGTAGGTAGCAGTAACTCGTTTTTCTTTTTTTTCCTTTTTCTAAAATTCTATGAGTTTAAACCATTAGTGCACTTATATTTTACAGAGTAAATGTGGTCACATATTACCCTGCTTTAACAGCTAGCCTTAATTACTGAAACATTTGGTTGCATCATTTTTAACACATTCTAAACAGCTTATTGCTCAGTTCATATGCATCTTTATCACTTAACTGTTGTCGTGTAAAGATATGGATATTTGATTTGCAGTATACTTACCATGAACACAACATAAGGGGCCTGAGTGACAGCTAAGTGAGCTACCAGTAAAAGACCTAAAACAGAAAACCATAGAATGATGCTAATTCAAGGCGCTGAAACAGGCAGTATTTGGAATGCCTTGCAGGAATGTGTCAAGGGATTTGAGCTGCTCATTATTTGTGTAACTTCAGAGACTACATTGCTAAAAATTATATCTGTCTGAAATATGCATAACTAGTTGCCTTCCTTTGACGACCATCTAATCACTCCAACAATTTTGAAATGGTACAAAAGTCATTGCCAGGAATACTTCTGCTTGTGCAGGAAAACAACTAGTCACATTATACCACATTCTGTTTTCATAATCAAGCAACTGTTTTTCCACGATACTCAACGCAATCACCAGGCTGATTGGCTTATACTCTAATTATAGTATTGCACTATTTCTCTCAGCACGTACTCTAAGCTTTGGGCAAAATGTTGCATGTACTGTTACAGGGAAGATTTGTTGAACTGAGTCATTAACTGTAGTCTCAGTTATAGCATTATCAGCCTCAAGTTTTATCATTTAAATAAAAAATGTTATATAAATTTCTGTGCTGTTTTCTTTGCATGGTTGGTTTTAAAGAAAATATTTATGTGGGTGACTAATTTAATATTTCCCTTAAGGCATTCTGTTGTTTTACAGTTAAACATGAAATTTGATAAATGTACACTGAGCATCCTGCTTAAGAACAGCAGCATTTTGGAAACCTTATCTGACAGTCACTGAACTCTGAGCAACACATACAGGAGGCAGTTACTGCCTGTTCAGTGCACATCTTAGAGATTTTATCTACATGGTACCTGCTGATCACTGTGTAATGCAGATTTGCTTTGAACCAGTAAGTATCTAAAACACAGTGCCATGATCCCATGAATGGTTTTTAAGTAGAACAACAAATTGGATAACTAGAGCACTCATTTGCTGTCACTAAGTAATTTTGTTGCTCTAGAAGTTTCATTTTCAAAATTGTAACCAGAGAATTTATTTCAGTCATGTGCTAAAGTTTAGATATTTAAAGAAGTACATTAATATTTTGAAAACCAGACATTGTTTTGAAAAGAGAACCTGAAAAGTGCTTTGTTCTGTCTATGAATTTATTCTGCTGAGGAACCATCCTGAAACAACTCCTACAAATAAACCAGGATGCTGTTCTCATAGTGCAGACCTAAACAGTTCGTTCCTGTCCCGAGGGAGGCTGGCAAATTATAGACTCTTGCTGCACTACCTCTTAGTCTGACTCGCATCATGAAAATAATAAACAGCTTCTAGGAATTGGAACTAAAGTAACAATACTTCTGGACTTTACCTGGTGCATCTTTCAGTGTTTTCACCTCTTCCATCATATGAACTTATCTTGGGAAACTGTGGAAAACACACAAAGAAATTGATCTATGTTAACCTAAAGGAGGATAGTGCCATTTTGCCTTCCTTGCATCTGGGTCTTTAAAAGCATGGATAACAAACCAGATTTTTGAGAGAGCCTATCATGAAGTTTATTAGCTCATCTCAATCCCCTAACTTCATGAAGGGGATTTGTACTTGAAAAGTAATTTTCAATTGGCGTAATAAGGGTCTAATTACTGCCCTTGATCTGCTTTTAAATAAGGAAACAAATACTAACTTTGAAATGGTATTTAATAAAAAGCATCGCAGTCACTTCTTACCAATTTTGATGGCTATTGAAACATTGTTACAAAGTCTAATGGACATATTATACATCTTTCCAATCTTTGTCTATTATAGTACTTTGTCTATTATAGTACTGTTCTTTTTTATTCTCCAAAACATATGACAAAATATGTAGTAAGGGTGTTGAGACTGTTAGCATCAGCAAAGTTTGTTGCTCACAGTTACGATAAATGTACTGTAGTTTACTGACAAATTGATGCTATTTATTTTCATTCATTGCTTCATCTAGCAACCTTGTGAGGAAAATTACATTGCCCATTACAGCGCCATTTGGCATTTTCTCAGAGGAGGAAGAATTACCACTAATTAGTGTTTCATGGTGGAAGTGAGTAATGTCCTCAATACTATGCAATATCATATTCTGCAGAAACTACTAGAAAGAACTTTGGGAAGGGACTTGAGTATTTGTGAGTTCTGTAGATGTCTGGATTTCTGGAAATATCTGAAATAAATACTCAAATGACCAAAACTCCATTTAAATCTTTATATTCTAAAAATCCAGCATGAAAGTGTGTCTGTGATCTGGAATAAAGATGATCTGTAATCACTGCACTCTCTCTAAATACACACCCACTTTAAAAGGTGCTTAATCATTATAAAAGTAGCCTGATCATTTTAAAAGCTACTTATAGAATAAAATGCTTGTTTCTTATGTCAAATTAATTGCTTAATGTAGTTAATCAATTTAGCAAGTCCAAATGCTTTGTCTTGCCATAAAGTCAAAATACAGCTTTGTTTCTATATTCTTCTCTACCATATTAGCTATATTCTATTATCCATTTATTCAGGAAGAACAAACTTGTTTTTGAGGAAAATATGCTCAGAGTTTCTTTCTTTCTTTCTTTCTTTCTTTCTTTCTTTCTTTCTTTCTTTCTTTCTTTCTTTCTTTCTTTCCTTCCTTCCTTCCTTCCTTCCTTCCTTCCTTCCTTCCTTCCTTCCTTCCTTCCTTCCTTCCTTCCTTCCTTCCTTCCTTCCTTCCTTCCTTCCTTCCTTCCTTCCTTCCTTCCTTCCTTCCTTTCTTTCTTTCTTTTTTTTGTGTGTAACATAGTTTGTCTTGACCAATGTCTAACATAAAGATAAGGAAGAACTTGTGTCTTTTAGACCTGCTATTGAATGCCCTATACATGAGAGATTTCTGATTTTTCTGAGCATAAACTTGTTATAATGACATTGCACGGAAATGTTTAAAAAGCTATTTGCTTCTCCCCTTTTTATTGAATTATAACATACATATAGTAAAGCACACAAATCTTAAGTGTACAGTTTGATGATTTTTGATAAATGACCACACCCATGTAATGACTACCTAGATCAATATAGAGTATTTTCAACATCCCAGATGATTCCTTCGTGCCCCTTATCAGTCAGCTTCTCAGAGTTAATGACTATTCTGACAACCATCACTACAAATTATTTTTTCCTATTCTTGAACATAATGTAAAGGAAACCATGATGCATGCATTTTTTTGTGTTTGAAGTCATTCTTTTCCTGCACACAATATCTGTGAGATTCATTCATGTTGTTGCATTTATTAGTAGTTCATTTCTCTTTATCACTGAGTAGTATTCCATTCTATGCCAACATATGTTTATCCATTCCCCAGTTAGTGGACATTTCAGTTTCCAGTTTTTGCTGTATGAATAAACTGCTATAAACACACTTATAAACTTGTTTAGGTACACTTCTGTACTCATTGTTATTTGGTATATGCCTACAAGTAGAACTGCTAATTCATAGGACAGTCATGTGGTTAATTTTACTAGGCACTGTCAAATAGATTTTCCAAAGCGGTTTGTACCATGTTGCACTGCCAACAAAGATGTGTGAAAATTATAGTTTCTCTATATTTTTGCAAAACTTGGTCTGGTTGATCTTTAATTTTAACCACTCTTGAGGGTGTGAAGTGTGTGGTTTCAATGTCAAGTTTCCTGATGAAGAGTAATGTTACTTTTGCATATGTCTATTGGCCACATGGATGTCTTTGAAATGCCTGTTCAATTCACTTGTCCGTTATTAACTTGTTGTTTTGTCTTTTTTTGTTACTGCTTTGTAGTTCTTTACAAATTTCAGGTAAAATTTTTTGCTATATGTCTATTTGTGGTAAATGTGTGTGGAGATTTACACACACACACACACACACACACACACACACAAGGACTGACAATTAAGTTCATGAACTCATCCTAGAAAAAGTGTTACATACCTCATTCCTGAATATCACTACAGTCACATTCGAAGTACTCCCCATGGGAAGCTATGCACTGATGCCAGAGCCTAGTCCACCTTTCAAAGCAATTTTGGAACTCTTTTTCTGGAATTGCCATTAGACCTATCACCGTATTACCCTTGATGTCCTGAATATCATCAAAATGTCTGCCTTTCAAAATTTCCTTTATCTTTGGGTAAAGAAAGAAGTCATTGGAGGCCAGATCAGGTGAGTAGGGAGGGTGTTCCAATACAGTTATTTGTTTACTGGCTAAAAACTCCCTCACGGACAGTGCTGTGTGAGCTGGTGCATTGTCGTGATGCAAAAGCCATGAATTGTTGGTGAAAAGTTCAGGTCGTCTAACTCTTACACGCAGCCTTTTCAGCACTTGCAGGTAGTAATCTTGGTTAACTATTTATCTAGTTGGTACAAATCCATAATGAATAATTCCTCTGATATCAAAAAAGGTTAGCAACATCGTTTTGACTCTTGATTTGGACTGATGGAACATTTTGGGTCGTGGAGAATTGGCTGACTTCCATTGTGCATTTTGATGCTTTGTTTCAGGGTTGTGTTGCTACAGCCATGTATCATCACCAGTGATAAAACAGCCGAAAACTTAATTTTGCCTCCCCAAATGGTCTTGACAAACTTTGACTCTCCTTTGCTTTTGTTCATTGGTGAGTTCCATTTTTGTACACACCTTTCTCATGCCAAGATTTTCAGTTAAGATTTTTGTGTTTCTCTATTGATGTTTACTTGGTCTGCTATGCTTCTCACAGTCAGCCAACAATTTTGATGCACAATTTGATGCATTTTTGCAATGTTTTCATCAGTTCTGCTCGTTACTGGCTGCCCTGACCTTTCTTCATTAATGATGCATTCTCTCCCCTCAGAAAAAATGTTTAATCCATTTATACACTGCTGTTTTATTCATGGCATTATCCCCATAAACTTGGACTAAGAAGTCCCTGATTTCACTTCCACTCTCACCAAATTTGACAAGAAATTGAATGTTTGTTCGTTACTCCAATTCAAGCTCAGACATTCTCGTTATGGCACACAAAAACATGCAACAATAATGAATGCCACTCAGCAAGACACCGCCACACGTTGACATGAACACAGCTGTGAAACACTGATATACCGAGGTATTTTACTGAGCTGTTTGTACAGTGCTGCCAATGTAAGTGCACAGTGGCAAGTTCCCAAACATAATTGTCAGACCTCGTGTGTGTGTTTGTGTTTATGCCCCCCTCTCTCTATATATACACATATATATAAATATATATATGTGTATATATATATATGGAGAGGGGGTTTTTTCCAGTATTACCTCTTACCTATTCACATTTTAACTTTGTCTTTTGATAAATGGAAGTTTTTAACTTTAGTGAAATCTAATTTTCAATTTCTTTATTTCATGATCGATGTTTTTTCTTATTTTAGAAACATTTGCTTACACTCAAATCATGAAGATATTACTCTACGTTTTTATCAGAAAGCTTTATTCTATGATCATTCACATAAAGTTCTATAATCCATTTCAAATTGATTGTTGCTCATGATGTGATATTTATTGTTGTTGTTTTTTAATGTGGATTTTTAAATGGAGATTAGGCCAAATTGCTTTTTACATAGCATTAGGATCATAGAGTTTCATAGAGTTTCCATAATAGTGGAGGTAAATGCTTCTAACCAAAAGATAATAAACCATTTCTTATCGCCCCAAATGCTAAATGGTCACATTCCTGGGTCACAGCTGAGTTAACAGAAATGGTGTTTGCATAAACCAGAAACCTCCAGAGGAATTTAGAGCATTATATTCCTAAGATATTATATTTCAAGAAGAACTGATCTTGGGGTGACGTCATAGGAATGGCGGCAGTGAGGTGGGCTTCTTGAGTTCTCCTCTGGAACTTACCACAAATTGAACATTTGTAACCCATCAAAGGATTCTCTGCTCCTCACACAGAACAGCCAAGAGACTCACAGGAGGATTACTTGCAGGTGGGCAAAGCTGGCGAGCAGGGGAAGAGGGAAGGGAGCGCTGTGGAGATGCAGCAGCTGCGGTGACACAGGGCCCTAGGACTCGGACAGGAAATAGCAGCAGCAAGGCTCTGGGCTTCCTCCCTGCGCCCCACAGCTGACCTCTCCTGCCAAGAGGTCAGCATATCCAGCGTTTGAGGCAGTAACCTCAGTGAGATCTCCAGCTGGGCCCTAGGTCAGACAAAAAGCAAACTCCGTACCTGGGACCCTCCTCCTTCACTCCCACAGCAATCCTGCCTCAACCCTTCCAGAGTCTCAAGCTGGTCCCTGAACTGCGGAGTAGTGTCAGATTACAGAGGAGCTTTAGTGCTCAGGATCTAAAAAAAGCTTATTTGCATCTGTGATCTATGGAAGAGGCCTGGCCAGGAAACTGAAGACACCTGCGTTCTCAGCCCCCACCATTTCTCTGCTGTTCTCTGCAGGGCAATTACAGCTGTGGAGATACATGCAGAGGTCAGCTGCTTGTAGCAGAGTCAGCTCTCAGATTTCAGCAGCTCAGAAATCGCACATTCTCACCCCCCTAACAGAAGAAATCCTCTAGGACCCAGGAGACTGGCTCACAAGGAATAAGCCCACCTCCCAGTGGCTGGCTGCAGTGCTCTAAGCATGCTTTTGTGCAGGAAGAGCAGAAACTGCACTGACTTATAAAAACTACCAACCACTCCCCACAGCCCCACTTATCTAGAACTGCATTGCCAGAGTCACTCTGAACACTAGGTGGCCGGCTCTGCCTTTAGAAGACACAGAGGAGTCTTAGTACAGCAGAGGACAACCTGGAGATTGCTTGGTGAGCTTAAGCCAAGACTGGCGTTGCTGTTTTATGTTTTTTCCCCGTCTCTCTTCTTTTCTTTATTCTTTTTCTTGCCCTACTTTTCCTCCCTCTTTCCATTTTTTCTGTATTGATTCTATTTCTTGCTGTTGCTGTTCTTTGTTTTGTTTCTTTAGTTTTTTGGGGTATTTTTGATATTTTTGTCTGTGTTGAGTGTTGGTTATTGGTTGTTTTACATGTGAGTGTATTTGTTTTCTTCTTTCTTGTTGTTGTTGTTGTGCTTGTTCATTTGTTTTGTTCTGAAATCCCCTGACACCAGGGCCCAGACCAAGAGGCACAACATTCAACACACCCAGCAGTCAACTCCAGACCAAACCAGACTATTACTGAGTTTAACCTACAAGTGATACACCCAGAAGGAATTCTCTACAGGCACAAGAGCCCATAGGGGCCAAGCTTCATCTGAGGGGTCAACCCACACACAGCAGCTCATCCACTGTGGGCATAGCCAATTCTCACAATTAATCAGCTGGGGAGTCAATCCCACCTACAGACAAGCCAAACGCAATTAAAGTTCAGCTTTAACAGGCAAATACACACAACACAAGGGTCACCTCTGGGGAACACGCAGAGGAGATAGGGAAGTAGTCCAAATCAAATATGAAGGACACATACTACATAAGTCCACCCAGCAAAGACTGAGAACCCTCGGGGATCTACCTAACACATCGAAGTAAACACAGAGAGTCAGCCAGAATGGGGAAACAAAGAAACATGTCCCAAATAAAAGAACAGAAGAAACCTCCAGAATTGGAGGCAAATTAAATAGAGGTAACCAACCTATAAGAACAGAGTTTAGAACCCTGATGATAAGAATGTTTAAGGCGCTTAGTGATGACATAAAGAAGGCTAGAGAAATCATAAAGAAATACCAGTTAAACCTAAAGGATAGAATAACTGAAATAAAGAATACACTTGAAAGAATTACCAGCAGGTTAGGTGAGGCAGAGGATTGAATCAGTTATTTAGAAGACAAATTAGCAGAGACTACCCAAGCAGAACAACAAAAAGAAAAAAGAATGAAAAACAATGAAAACTGGGGTGACATCATAGGAATGGTGGCAGCGGGGCACACTTTTTGAGTTCTCCTCCGGATCTTATCACAAACAGGACATATAACCCAACGGACTCTCTGCTCATCACACAGAACAGCTAAGAGACTCGTTGAAGGATTACTTGAAGGTGGGCAAATTGGGCGAGCAAGGGAAGAGGAAAGAGAGTGGAGTGGAGACGCGGCCCCCATTAGTGGCTGTGGAAACGCGGCCAGCACCCGCAGCTGGAGAGACGCAGGGGATCCCAGGAGAGAACAGAGAACACAAAAGCCAGGAGGTGGGCTCTTTCCCTGCGTCCCACAGCTGATGTCTCCTGTTCAGGGGGCTGCGAGGTGGGCCTAGGTCAGACAAAGAACACAAACTCCATACCTGCCCCCCCTCCCCCGCTCTTCCAATCCTATCCGCGCCCTCCCACAGATTAAACTGGCCCCTGAACTGAAGAGTAGTGTCAGATTACAGAGGTGCCTTAGTGCTCAGGCTCTGGGAAGACTGGCAGGCAGCTCTGACCCAGGGAAGAGGCTGGGGAGAGTGTGATTTTTGCTGGGCTAGGAGAGAAGAGACTCCTCCACCCCCAGCCACCACCTTTTCTGGCCTGCAGGAGGAGTGTGACATGGCTGGGCTGGGAGAGAGAAGAACCCTCCATGCCCAGCACCCACCCTTTCTGGCCTGCCTAGGGCAGGGTAAGTACAACTGCGGAGGCACTCCCAGAGATCAGCAGTAAGCGGCAGACGCAGCTCCCAGCTTTCAGCAGCTCAGAAATCTCCCGCCCGCCACACACACACACACATACACACACACGGAAGAAGTGCCCTAAGACTCAAGAGAACTGCACACAGGGCTGGTGGTGCTATTCTCAGTGTGCATATGTCCAGGCAAGGACAGAAACTGCACTGACTTTGTAAAAACTACGATCCAGACCCCTCAGCCCCATGCATCTAAATCTAAAGTCCCAAAGTCACTCTGGGCACCAGGTGACCAGCTCTGCCTGCACAATACACAGAGGACACTTTGGTACAGCACAGGATAACCTGGAGATTATTTGGTGGACTTAAGCAAAGACTGGCGTTACTTTTTGTTGTTGTTGTTTTGTTTTGTTTTGTCTTTATATCTTTGATATCTTTGTCTGTGTTGAGTGTGGGTTGTCAGTTGTTTTTACATGTGGATGTATTTGATTTTTTCTTTGTTGTTGTGCTTGGTGATTTGCTTTGTTCTGAAATAGCCCTACCAGGGGCCAGCTTAAGAGGCACAAGAATCAATATATCCAGAGGCCAACTCCAGACCAAACCAGAGTACTACCGGGTTTCACTTACAAGTCACACACCCAGAGGGAATTCTCTACAGGCATAAAAGCCCATAGAGGCCAAACCACATTTAAGTGCTCAAAACTCACGCAGCAGAACACCCTGCAGTGGGCAGAGCCAAGTCTCATAACTAGTCAGCCTACGAATTAACCCCACCTACTCACAAGTGAAAAGCAATTAAAGATCTTTTTTAACAGGACGATATACACAACACAAGAGTCTCCTTTGGAGCACACGCAGAGGAGAAGAATGAAGTAGTGCAAGTCAAATATAAAGGATACATACTACGTAAGAACCCAGCAAGAACTAAGAACTCTAGGGGATCTACCTAATACATCAAAGCAAACACAGAGAGTCAGCCAGAATGGGGGAAAAAAAGACACATGTCCCAAATAAAAGAACAGAAGAAACCTCCACAAGTGGAACCAAATGAAACAGAGGTAACCAACCTATCAGAGACAGAGTTCAGAACACTGGTGATAAGAATGTTTAAGGAGCTCAGAGATGACATAAAGAAGGATGTAGAAATCATAACAAACAACCAGTTAGAACTAAAGAACACAATTACCGAAATTAAGAACTCACTTGAAGGAATTACCAGCAGGTTAGATGAAGTACAGGATCGAATCAGCGACTTAGAAGACAAGTTAGCAGAGATCACCCAAACAGAACAACAGAAAGAAAAAAGAATAAAAAAACAATGAAGATGGTTTAAGAGACCTCTGAGATAACATCAAGCGCAACAACATGCACATCATAGGAATACTAGAAGGTGAAGAGAGGAAGCAAGGGATTGAGAAAATATTTGAAGTAATAATGTCCCAAAATTTTCCTAACCTGATGAAGGAAACCAACATAAAAGCCCAGGAAGTGCAGAGAGTTCCAATCAGGATAAACCCAAACAGGTCCACACCAAGACACATTATAGTTAAAATGGCAACGCTTAAAGACAAAGAGAGAATCTTGAAAGCAGCAAGAGAAAGGCAGAAGGTTACATACAAGGGAACTCCCATAAGACTATCAAATGACTTTTCTACAGAAACAATGAAGGCCAGGAGGGAGTGGCAGGAGATACTCAAAGTGATGGAACACAAAGGCCTACAAAATTGATTGCTTTATCCAGCAAGGCTATCATTTAAAGTTGATGGATAGATAAAGAGCTTCCTGAAAAAGAATAAGCTAAAGGAATTTATTACCACCAAGCCAACATTGCAAGAAATACTAAAAGGACTTCTGTAAATAAAAGAAAGATGAAAACAATCTAACTACAAATTTAAAAATGGCAATAACTATGTACATATCAATAATCACCTTAAATGTATACGGATTAAATGCTCCAATCAAGAGACATAGTGTGGCTGAGTGGATAAGAAAGCAAGACCCGTGTATGCTGTATAAAAGAGACTCACCTCAGATCAAAAGACACACACAGGCTGAAAGTGAAGGGTTGAAGTAAGATGTTTTATGCAAATGGAAATGAGTAAAATGGAAAAGAAAATGACAAAGTAGACTTTAAAATGAAGAATATATTAAAAGCCAAAGATGGGCACTACATAATAATAAAGGAATTTATCCAACAAGAGGACATAACCCTAGTAAACATCTATGCACCCAACATAGGAGAACCTAAATATATGAAACAGATATTGACTGATGTAAAGACAGAGATCAACAGTAATACTCTCATAATAGGGGACTTCAACACATCACTGACAGCAAGGGACAGGTCCTCCAGACGGAAAATCTATATGGAAACAGTGGCCTTAAATGACACATTAGATCAATTGGATTTAATTGATATTTTTAGAGTATTTCACCCCAAAGCTGCAAAATAAACATTTTTCTCAAGTGCACATGAGGCATGTTCCAAGATAAATCACGTTATTTCACAAAACAAATCTCAGTTAATTTAAGAAACTTGAATTAACATCAAGTGTCTTCTCTGATCACAGTGCTGTGAAATTAGAAATCCATTACAAGAAAAAAACTGGAAGACACACAAATCCATGGAGGCTGAAAAACATGTTACTAAATAATGAATGGGTCAACAATGAGATCAAGGAAGAAATCAAAAAATATCTCGAGACAAACAAAAATGAAAATACAACAACCAAAAATTTATGGGATGCAGTGAAAGGGGTCCTAAGAGGGAAATACATAGTAATGCAGGCATACTTCAAGAAACAAGAAAAATCTCAAATCAACAGTTTATTCTTACACTTAAGGGATGTGGAAAAAGAACAGCAAAATAAACCCAAAGGAAGTATAAGGAAGGAGATAATAAAGTTCACAGCAGAAATAAATGAAGTAGAGACCAAAAAAAGACAATACAAAAGGTCAATGAAACTAACAGTGTTTTTTTTTTTTGTGAAGATAAACAAAATCGACAAACTTTTAGTCATACTTACCAAAGAAAAGAGAGAGAACCCAAATTAATAAAATCAGAAATGAAAGAGGAGAAGTGACAACAGACACCACAGAAATACAAAAAAAATTAAGAAATTACTATGAGAAACTATATGCCAACAAATTAGACAATCTGGAAGAAATGGATAATTTTCTAGTAGCATACAAATTTCCAAGGCTAACTCAAGAAGAAACAGAAAACCTGAATAGACTGATTACTACCAGGGGAATTGAATCAGTAATCAACAAGCTCCCAACAAACAAAAGCCCTGGACCAGATAGCTTCACAGGTGAATTTTACAAAACATTCAAAAAATAAAAATTATTACCTATTCTCCTCAAACTATTCCAAAAAATCCAGAAGAAGGGAAGGCTCCCAAACTCTTTTCTATGAGGCCACTATCACCCTGATCCCAAAATCAGACAAGGACATTAAAAAAAAGAGAAAACTCCTAGCCTATATCGCTAATGAACTTAGTGCAAAAGTCCGCCACAAAATATCAGCAAACTGAATACAGCAATACCTTAAAAAGATCACACACAATGATTAAGTGGGCTTCATCCCTGGTATGCAAGTTTGGTTCAATATCCACAAACCAATTAAACTGATACACCACATTAACAAAATGAAAAATAAAAATCATATGATCATATCAGTAGATGCAGAAAAAGCATTTGACAAAATCCAGCAGCTGTTTATGATAAAAACTCTTAAGAAAGTGGGAATAGAATGACCATATCTCAACATAATAAAGGCCATATGTGATAAACCCATGTCTAACATCATACTCAATGGGGAAAAGCTAAAACCATTCCCCTTAAGATCAGGAACAAGGCAAGGTTGCCCACTTTCTCCACTTCTATTCAACATAGTGCTGGAAGTTTTAGCCACAGCAATCAGACAAGAAAAAGAAATAAAAGGCATCCAAATTGGTAAGGAGGAAGGAAGATTGTCATTATATGCAAATGACATGATACTATACATAGAGAACCCCAAATACTCAACCAAAAATCTATTAGAGCTGATAAATGAATTTAGTAAATTAGCAGGATACAAAATTAGTATTTAGAAATCGGTTGCATTTGTACACACCAATAATAAGCTATCAGAAGGAAGATTTAAGAAAACAGTCCCATTCAGAATTGCTTCAAAAACTATAAAATACTTAGGAATAAATTTAACCAAAGAATTGAAAGACCTGTACTCAGAAAATTATAAACACTGAAGAGAGAAATTGAAGAAGATACAAATAGATGGAAAGACATAAAATGTTCATGGATAGGAAGAATTATAGTTAACATGACCATACTCCCTAAAGCAATATGCAGATTCAAAGCAATTCCTATCCAGCTACCAAGTTCATTTTTCACAGAAATAGAACATATAATCCTAAAATTTATATGGAACCATAAAAGACACCGGAAAACCTCGGCAATCTTGAGAAATAAAAACGAAGTGGGAGGTATCACGATACCTGATATCAAATTATACTTCAAGGCTATAGTAATCAAAACAGCATGGTACCGGCATAAAAACAGACACATAGATCAATGGAACAGAATAGAGAGCCCAGAAATAATTCCATGCCTATATAGTCATTTAATCTATGACAGTGGAGGCAAGAATTTACATTGGAGTAAAGACAGTCTATTCAATAAATTGTGCTGAGAAACCTGACAATCACATGCGAAAAAATGAAGCTGGACCACCTCTTTACACCATATACAAGAATAAATTCAAAATGGATTAGAGACTTAAATGTAAGATCTGAAACCACAAAACTCCTAGAAAAAAATGTAGCAAGAAAATTTACAGACGTTACCCTTAGTCATATTTGTACTGATATATTCCCTCAGGCAAGGGAAGTAAGAGAAAAAATAAACATATGGGGTACATCAAACTAAAAAGTCTTTTTTCACAGCAAAGGAAACAACCAATAAACAAAAAGGCATCCTACTGAATGGAAGAGGATATTTGTCAATGATATGTCGGATAAGGAGTTAATATCCAAAATTAATAAAAATCTAATTCAACTCAACTCCAAAAAAATAAACAACCCTATTAAAAAAATGGGGAGAGGACATGAAGAGACATTTTTTTTAAAGAGAACATACAGATGGCAAGCAGACATATGAAAAAATGCTCAACCTAACTAATCATTAGAGAAATGTATATAAAAACCACAATGAGATACCACCTCACTCAGGTCAGAATGGCTATCATCAATAAATCAACAAACAACAAGTGCTGACAAGGATTTGGGGAAAAGGGACCCATCATGCACTGATTGTGTGATTGCAGGTTGGTGCAGCCACTATGGAAATCAGTATGGGGGTATCTCAAAAAACTGGAAATGGAACTACCTTATGACCCTGCAATTCCACTCCTAGATATCTATCCAGAGAAATCCAAAACATTAATTCGAAAGAATTTGTGCACCCCTATATGCATTGCAGCACTATTCACAATAGCTAAGACATGGAAACAATCGAAACGCCCATCGGTAGATGACTGGATCAAGAAACTGGTACATTTATATAATGGAGTATTACTCAGTGATAAAGAAGAATGAAATCTTACCATTTGCAATGATATGGATGGACCTATGCTATGTGAAATAAGTCAGATGGAGAAAGACAAATACCATATGATTTCACTTATATGTGGAATCTAAATAATTGAATAAATGAACAATCTAATCAGAAACAGTCTCAGAGATATAGAGGAAAAACTGAGGGTTGCTAGATAGGGGTGGGAGATGGGGATGAGGAAGAAGGTGAGGAGATTAGAAAGCACAATTGGTAACCACAAGATTGCCACGGGGATAGGAAAGACAGTTTGGGGAATATAATCAATAACATTGTAAAGATTTTGTAGGGTATCCGATGGACACTTGTCTCATTAGGGAGACCACTTCATGGATGGTGTAGGTGCCTGACCACTGCAGTGTACACCTGAAGCTGAAACTAAATAATAATAAATGTCAATGATAATTATATGTATATATACACACACACATATATATAGTCACAGGAAGTGGAGTACAGCATAAGGAATAGAGACAGTGGAAATGCAAAGGCTGTGTGCGATGTCAGAGGGGTAGATTGGGGGAGGAGGGTTGTCACTTTGTGAGGGGTATAAATATCTAACTATTACATTGTTTTTTTACACCTGAAGCTAATAATAATAATGAAGAGTAATAAAAAAAGAAGAACCAATCTTTGCCCCAAGAGATGTATTTATGTACCAAATGGTTAAAGTAAGAACCCAGAATGCTTCCTATTGCTTTTACAAGGAGACTCTCTCAGAAGGACAGAAGGGAGAGCCATCTCCATTACTCTGTTTAAATTGGAAAAAGTAATATTTCTGGGTCCATTGCCAACAGAGTGGTGCCACCATTTTTATGGCTCAAAGCTTCCTTGGTAGATATGTGAGCTGTGTAAATTGGTGTACTTCAGATTTACTTAAAGGCTTTTGGGGAAAATAACAGAACCTCAACCTTAGAAATTCTGATTGAGCCTGATTCTATGATGTTTACAAAATTTCGCAGATGAGTCTGATTTGTCATCAGTATTGGGAACCACTGAAAAACACTGTGGTGATATATGAACTGGAGGAAATACCTACGGTAGTATATTCTAACAAAAATGTTTCTCATTGAAAGATAAGATAAATCCTTAGAGAATGTTACCTCTGACAATAATATAAAAAAGTTTACAGATGTTACCGGTTTGTTGTCTCTAAAAATATAAATCTTGAACATTATGAGCACCTGAAATTCTTCTCTGTTCACCTTGGAATATAGTATAATGTCTGAGAGCATGGCTCTTAAACCAAACAGCCTGGTTATATACTAGCTCTGCCCCTTGTTAGCTGTGCAAGTGATTTGAGAAAGTCATCTAACCACCCTGGGTCTCATTTACTCATTTGTTTGTCATTTGTAAAATTTGAATAATAGTAAATACTTCATGAGATTGCTGTAAGGACTAGTTAATACATGTGAGTTCTTAGTACAGCATCTGACCCTTAAGTGTTTAATAAATGATCATTTTCCCTCTTGGAAGAGTAGACCTTATATATGTCACATTGAATTGTAGATACAGTTGAGTCATTTGCAGTGTAGAAAATATATACTCATTATGAATATTTTTTTAAAATTTCTAGATGCAGTTGAAATATGGTATATTCTCTCTTTGATGATTGTAGACTGAATCCACAGAATGTTTTCATATGTTGAGAAGATACAAAGGTTTATACTGTGAGTATTGTCTTTTACCATAGATGCTAGAGGGAAAACATTACAACAGTTTGTGAAAAGAGCAGACCCTTAACAAAATGCTTATTTTGATTGTTTAAATATTAAAAACCATATAAACCTTAGTCTTAAATATACTAAGCTCATATCACTAGCAAATAGCTAGTTCATTTCAAGGATTCACAATCCAGCATACTTTTATAGAATGAAAGTGGTATGACCTATCTCTTTGTGATAGCAAAATATATTCCAGGAAAACGGAAAATTATTGATTTTTATTCAGAGAGAACTGTGTTATCTATTAGTCTAAATTTAAGATATTCTTAGTAAAGATAATGAAATAATTGTGTCTTTATTCTTGCTTCCCACAATTTACATTCCTACAAAAAACTTCACAGAGAATTGTGTTATCTATTAGTCTAAATTTAAGATATTATTAACAAAGATAAAGAAATAATTGAGTCTTTATTCTTGCTTTCCACAATTTATATCCCTACAAAAAACTTCATGGACAAAATGACTTTCATTTGCATATATGCTGTGTGTCTGTATCAAGTTTAAGAAATATAGTGATGTTTGCTTTCCTTGATATAGTATACAAAATATTTTTAAAAAGGAAAGGAATACATATAAATTAAAACTTAATTTATGATAGGAGATTATATGGAGATAAATATCACAAATGTGGCAGAACAAAAAAAAAGCAGATTTTAAAGTGTTTACAGAGAAAAACAGATAAAGAAATTGGACAAATATCCAACATGTGGATAATTGTTGTACAGAAATAAAGGAAATAACAAATGGAAAAATATTAAAAGATATAATAGAATAAAATATTCTTTAAATAAAAGATGGAGTTAATATGCAAATCTGAAAGAATATATTGTGTACTACTAGGAAATATGGCTATATGATTGACATTAATACATATATATAATGATAAAGTTATTAAACTTCAAGGATGAAGAAAGAATTATGCAGGCTTTCAAGCACAAAAAATTCATCTAAAAAGAAGAGGAAAATCAGGCTGATTTTAGACTTCTGTACAGCATCAAACCAATTTAGGAGTAAATTGATTACTATCTATAAAGTTCTAAGGAAAGAAAAGAGTGATTTGATGATATTTTTTCCTAGCAAAGTTCTTATTCAACTATAAAGTGAAAGTACAGACATTCTCATATACACAAGTGTTTAAGAAACAGTACATAAACATGTTGTAAAAAACAATACTGCATAAATACCCTATCAAGACTTAAGTACAAACATTATGGAAACAATAAGTACAAAACAAAACAGTAAAGTTTTGGAGGTGGTTACTAAATCTATGACTCCATATTAGATAAAGGTAGAAATAGGTCTATAGTCTCTAATTTTTAACAATAATTTATAATACAAAATTTAAATGTAATGGAAATTGATACATGAGTGAATGTGATTGGATAAAATTCTGCATATGCATAACACAAATTATATATATTTAAAATGTAAGGAACAAATAAAAATATATAAAACTATAGAGTATCCAAACTGTTTTCACAAAATGTGGATAACACCATTTTCAACACATTATGCTGGTGACACAAAGAAAACTAGAAATCAGCATTACTTTAAAATATTAAAGCATGAATATTAATTATATATAGAATGTAAATTCTATAATCCATTAAAATTATAATTAAATACAACCAAATGATATTCATCTAAGAATTGTGAAGAAGCTTAAATATTGAGAAAACTATCAAAGTAATTGTCCAAAGTCATAATTGAAAAGGAGAGTAAAATAGTAATAGACAGATATTTCTTTGGTATTATACATAATATCATCATGTGTAATGGTGAAACAAGCGTTATCCTGAAAGTCAAAAAAAGAATCAAATGTGCAATTGCATTTAATATCATCCTCTAAGCAATGGCACATACAGTTAAACAAGATAAAGAAATATAAAGACTAAATACCTGGAAAAGAAGACAAAGGTTCATTGTGGTGTCATGTTATCAAAACAAAATATAAATATCACTAACTTTCCTACATAACAACAGTAACCATTTAGAATAGGGAATACAAGAATATACCATTTCTAATAGCAACAGGAAAAGAATAAACTTAACAACAAATATATTGAACCTATATGAAGAAAACAAAACTTTTACTGGGGGTAATAGAAGACAAAAAAATGTCTCCCTATATGCTGTCTCACTTCTCAATTTTCCTTTACAGCAAAATTTTTTGGAAAAAAAAAGTTGTAGATAATCTATTTATCACTTCCTGTTCTCTATTTCTTTACTGAGGTAAAATTTTCAGATAGGAAAATACACAAATCTTAGGTATACAATTTGATGAGTTTTGACAACTCATACAGTCATGTCATTACCACCCCATTCAAGAAATTGAACATATCCATTACCCTAGGAAATTTCCTCCAGCTCCCTTGCAGTCAAGCCTCTCTCACCGGTAGGAAACCACATTTCTGATTTCTATTAATTGAAATGTGCTTTGCATAGCATTAAAATGTATAGAAGTGGAATCTACTGTATGTATCTGCTATAGACTGAGCGTCTATAGCAACGTTCCCCCAAAATTTGTATGTTGAAATCAAATGCCCAATGTGATAATATAAGAACGTGAGATCTTGAGGAAATGATTAGGCCTTGTGGGGATAAACGTTTTGTGATTTTTTGGGTAGATACCCAGGAGAGGGATTGCTGGGTCATATGGTAATTCTATTTGTAATTTTTTGAGACACCTCTACACTTCCTTCCATAGTGGCTGCACCAGGCTGAATTCCCACCAACAGTGTATGAGGGTTCCTTTTTCTCCACAGCCTCTCCAACACTTACTATTTGTCTTGTTGATGATAGCCATTCTGACTGGGGTGAGGTGATACCTCATTGTGGTTTTTATTTGCATTTCTCTGATGATTAGTGATGTTGAGCATTTTTTCATGTCTATTTGACATTTGTCCTCTTTGGAGAAATATCTCTTCAGGTCCTCTGCCCTTTTTTCAATTGGATTGTTTTTTGTTGTTGAGTTGCATAAGTTCCTTGTATATTTTGGATATTAGCCCCTAAACGGAGGCACTGTTTGCAAAGATCTTCTCCCATTCAGTTGGTTGTCTCTTTAATTTTGTCGATGGTTTCTTTTGCTGTGCAGAAGCTTTTAAGTTTCATATAGTCCCTTTCATTTATTTTAGCTTTTACTTCCCTTGCCTTTGGAGTCAAATTCATAAAATGAACCCAAGGTTCATAAGTTTAGTACCTATGTTTTCTTCTATGCAGTTTATTGTTTCAGGTCTTATGCTTAAGTCTTTGATCCACTTTGAATTAATTTTGGTACATGGTGACAGATAGTAGTCTAGTTTAATTCTTTTGCACGTGGCTTTCCAATTCTGCCAGCACCATTTATTGAAGAGGCTGTCTTTTCTCCATTGTATGTTTTTGGCTTCTTTGTCAAAAATTATCTGTCCATATTTATGTGGTTTTATTTCTGGGTTCTCAATTCTATTCCAGTGGTCTATGTCTGTTTTTATGCCAATACCATGCTGTTTTGATTATTGTAGCCCTGTAGTACAAGCGAAAGTCAGGGACTGTGATACCACCTGCATTGTTCTTTTTTCTTAAGATTGCTTTGGCTATTTGGGGTCTTTTGTGGTTCCAAACAAATCTGATGATTTTTTGTTCTATTTCTTTAAAAAATGTCCTTTGTGGAGTTATAGTTTTTCAATTTGTTGTAAATTCTAGGGGAGATTTCCAGAGGCTCATCTCACACCGCCCTTTTGATGATGTCACCGCATATATTGAATAAGACTTGTGCCCAGGAATGAACCTTATGTGGTCCTGATTTATAATGTTTTTAATGTATTGTTTTATTCAACTTGCTAGTATTTTGTTTAGGATATCTGTATCTGTATTTATCAGGGATATTGTTCTATAGTTTCTTTTTTTTTTTTGTATATCCTTTCCAATTTTGGTATCAGAGTAATGTTGGTCTCGTAATATGAATTAGGAAGTATTGCCTCTTCTTCAGTTTTTTGGAAGAGTTTTAAATGGACATATATTAAATCATCTTTGAATATTTGGTTGAATTCACTAGTGAAACCATCTGGTTGGGTCTTTTCTTTTTGTGAGGCTATAGATGATTGTATCAATTTCCTTGCTGTTGATTAGTCCATTTAGATTTTTCCGTTCTTCATGATTCAGTCTAGGTTATATATTTCCAAGAACTTGTCCGTTTCTTCCAGTTTATTGAATTTGGTGGCACATAGTCTTTATCATACTCTTGTATCCTTTGTATTTTTGTGGTATCCATTGTACCTCTTTCATTTATGATTTTGTTTATTTGTGTCTTTTCTTTTTTTTCCTTAGTGAGTCTAGCCAGGGGATTATCAGTTTTATTAATCTTTTCAAAGAACCAGCTCTTTGCTGCATTAATTTTTCCTATTGTCCTTTTATTTTCTATTTCATTTATTTCTGCTCCTATTTTTCTGCTGACTTTGGTCTTCATTTGTTCTTTTGTCAGTTCTTTAAAATGAAATGCTAAGTTGCTTATTTGGGATTTTTCTTGTTTCTTGAGATAGGCTTTTAATGATATAAACTTCTCTCTTGTTACTGCTTTGGCTGTATCCAAAAAATTGATATGTTGTATTTTCACTCTCATTTGTTTCTATGTATCTTTTGATCTCTTCTTTTATGTATTTTTGACTCAGTCATTCTTTAGTACCATGTTGTTTAATTTTCCTGTTTTCTTTGGGCAGTTGATTTCCAATTTCAAAACATTGTGGTTGAAGAATATGGTTGATATAATTTCAATATTATTAAACTTGTTCAAGCTAGTTTTGTGTCCCAACATATGGTCTATCCTTGAAAATGTTCCATGTGCACTAGAGAAGAATGTATAATCTTGTGTTCTGGGATGAAAGGGTATGTAAATGTTGATTATGTACATTTGGTCTAATGTGTCATTTAAGGTTTATATTTCCTTATTGATTTTTTGTTTGGATGATCTAACCAAGTATTAGTGAGATCATACGATATTTGTCTTTCTCTTTCTGACTTATTTCACTCTGTATAGTGCCCTCTAGTCCCATACATGTTATTGCAAATGTCAAGATTTCCTTTTTTATGGTTGATTAATATTCCTATGTAGGAATATTAACATTCATATCTGTACATATACATAAGTATATGTATATATACATAAATGTGTGTGTATATATATACACACAATATATATATATACACAATATATATACTATATATATATATATATATATATATATATACACACACACACAATATACATATATACACACACACACACACACACACACAAATGTGTGTATTTGTATATACTCAACGGGTGCCAAAAAATGTATAGACATTTTAAGACAGGAAAAAACTGTATTAAAATTGTAATACTCGATATATACCAATAACAAAAGATGAATACAAGTCACATTTGACTTCTGCAATTACAAGAGGTGCTCAAAGTGGTTACAATCAGTGTAATTTTAGTACAGTTTTTTTCCTTTCTTAAAATGTGTATACATTTTTTGGCACGCTCTGTGTGTCTGTGTGTGTGTGTGTGTGTGTGTATTTATCCATTTATCCATCAATGGACACAGGTGTTTTACATATCTCAACTATTGTAAATAATTCTGCAATAAACATGGAGGTACACATGTCTTTTTGAATTAATGTTTTCATATTCCTTGGATAACTACGCAGAAGTGAAATTGATGGATCATATGGCAGTTCTATTTTTAATGTCTGAGGAACCTCCATACTGTTTTCCATAGTTTCTGCACCAATTTATGTTCCCACCAACAGTGCATGTTGGTTCCCTTTCTGCACATCCTTGCCAACATTTGTTATTTCTTGTCATTTTGATAATAGTCATTCTAACAGGTATGAAGCAATATTTCATAATGATTTGATTTGTATTTCTCTGATGATTTGTGATGTTGAGCATCTTTTCATGTACACTTGAGAAAAATGTGTATTTTGTTACTTCTGAATGAAATATTCTGTGTATATTTAAGTTCATCTGATCTAATGTGTCATTTAAGGTCTATGTTTTCATATTGATTTTCTATCTAGATTATCTATTCATTGATGTAATTGGAGTATTAAAGTCCCCTACTATTATTGTATTGCTGTCTATTTCTCCTTTTCGATCTGTTAACATTTGTTTTATATATATTATTCTTCTATATTGGGTGTATAATATATATAAATGATATATCTTCCTGTTGGATCAAACCCTTGATCATTATGAAATGATGTTCTTTGTCTCTTATTACAGTCTTTGTTTTAAAGTCTATTTTGTCTGAAATAAGTATACCTACCCCAGCTTTCTTTTTCTTTTGGTTTTCATTTTCATGGAATATCTTTTGCCATCCTTTCACTTTCAGTTTGTGTGTGTCCTTTTGTCTGAAGTTAGCTTCTGCAGCATATAGATAGGTCTTTTTCTTTTTTTCAATCCATTCAGCCTCTCTATATCTTTTGATTGGAGAATTTGCCTTTAAAGTCCATTTACCTTTAAAGGAATTATGGATAAATACGTACACATTATAAATTGTTTTCCTACTGTTTTGTACTTCTTCTGTTCCTTTCTTCTTTCTCATTTCCTTTGTGGTTTGATAACCTTCTTTAGAGGCATGCTTATAATTGTTTCTCATTGTCTTTTGTGTATCTATTATAGGCTTTTGCTTTGCAGTTACCATGAGGCTTACATATAATGACATATTTATAACAGTCTATTTCAAATTGATAATAACTTAAGATTGAACACATTCTAAAGCTCTACATTTTTACTCTCCCTCTCCAGGTGTTGTGATTTTGATGTCACATTTTACATCTTTTTATATTTGTATCATTTTACTAATTACAGTAATAACAATTATTTTTTAATACTTTTGTCTTTGAACCTTCATAGCAGATTTATAAGTGATTAATCCATTGCCTTTACTATATACTTACCTTGACAAGTTAGATTTTTTACCTTCTTGTTTTCTTGCTACTAATTTGTGCTCTTTGTGTTCACCTTAATGAAATCCCTTTAACATTTTATGTAATGCCAATTTAGGGTGATGAATTCCTTTAGTTTTTTTCATGTCTAGAAAACTCTATCTCTTTTTCAACTCTAAATAACTTTGCTGGTTAGAATATTTTTTGTTGGAAGTTGTTGTTTTTTTCCCCAGCACTTGGCATATATTGTGCCACTCCCTTTTGGCCTTCAAGGTTTCTTGCAAAAAGATTCTGCTGTTAGTCTGAGTCCCTATGCCCTGTCTTTGAGTTCACCAATCCTTTTTTTCTGCATCATCTAGCCTGTTCATTAAACCCTCTATGTGTTTTTCAGTTCAGTTATTGTATTCTTCTGCCCTATGACTTTTCTTAGTACTTTCTTATATTTTCTCTTTGTTGAAGTTTTCACTGTGTTCCTCTATTCTTCTCCTGGTTTTGGTGAGCATTTTTATGACCATTACTTTGAACTCTTTTTTAGGTAAATAACTTATCTCCATTTCGTCAAAGTGTTTTTCTGAAGTTTCATTTTATTTTTCATTTGGGACATATTCTTGTATTTCTTGATTTATTTGATTCTCTGTGTTGGTGTCTATGCATTTGGTAAAACAGCCACCTATCCCAGTATTGAAGGGTTGGCCTTGTGTAGGAGATGGATCTTATCATTCAACTCATCATTTAACCCTTTCCTAGCCTTTGATTTTCTCTCACATTTTTGTGATTGTCAAAGTAGCCCATTTTATTTTTAAAAATACCCAGTAGTATTTTACCCAGTTGGGTATACCAAGACCATTCAGTGTCCCAAAAGAGAGGATCTTAGTCTACATTCAGGGTTATAGAAAGCTAAGCCCTCAGGTAGCAGCTTTTAAAGAATACAAATATACAAAGTCCTGTGGGATTGAAAGCATAAGCCCTGCTGGCCATGAGATCTAGGCAATCTGGAGGTGTCCCCTGGATGGCAGTTGCAAAAATTAAGGCTCCAGATGAGTATATAAGCTCCTTTCTAGGAGATACAGGTGAGCTGTAGCTAGGCAGAGGGAGAGCACAAAGACGGCATCCCCAGCCTACATTCCCTGAGAGCAGCTCTGTAACCTCACCCCAAACCTGATGCTTATCCCAAGGCCAAAGCTCCAGGACAAACAAGTAGGCCTCTTTCACATAAAGGCTAGGGGTGTGTTCTAATCTGCTCTCTGTGCATTGCCTTGGAAGTGGTAGCCTGCCAAAACTGTCTCTCTGATTGTTATGGTCTTGTGGGAGCCAGGAATGCAAGACCCCCTAGCCATCTGAACCAGGTGAGGAAGTGGAATGCCTTTAGTGACAATAACAAAAACCAGATATAAAAACCAAGGCATGAGACACATATAAAAGCTCTTCTCCAATAGATGATGGTATTCTGGAGTGCAGCAGAGGAATAGGAGATAATGCCTACTCTCTGAAGTTTCAAGAAATGTTTACAGCCAGCCCTTACATGTGTAATTGGAAGCCTGCGACTATGATGATAAGCTAATAAGCCTCTTTCATAAAAAGATTGAGCTCCTGTGTCTGTTGCTTCTTGCTGTGTGTTGGGCATGGTAGCTGTTTAAAAACTCTTCCTCCTGTGAGACCCATGAGGATAAGCCCTACTGGCCACTAGAGTCAGGTGACTTAGAGGTGTTCCTTGGTAGCAGCAGCAACTATCTCAGCACTAGTCAAGGTATAAGCTCCTTTCTGGAAGATACTGGTGACCTGGAACGACGCAGAGAGAGAGCACAAAGATTGGGTTCCGTGGTCATCATTATCTCAGGATACCTCTGTAGACCCCTCAAGTGTGCCAGAGCAGAAGACTGCCTCTTAGGACAAAGCCCATGACAAGCAAATAGGACTCTTTCTCAGAATGGATGGGAGTGTCTTTCAGTCTTCTCTCTACGCAGTGCCTTGGGAGTGGTATTCTTCCAAGAACTCTCTCTCCAAATGTTACAGTCCCATAGGACCCAGGACTGCAAGCCCCCCTGGCCTCCAGAACTAGGTAATCAAGAGGAATCTTCTGGGTAGCAGCCACAAAATCTGGGTCACCAGATATAAAATCTGAGGAACGAGATGTGTAAAGAGGATCCCCGCCAGGAAATACTGAGGCTCTGGAGTGTGGCACAAGGAGAGCACAAAGATGGCATGTACCGGCTGGAGCAAGACAGAGGGCGCTTGCAAACATGACCCCTGTCAAAGGAAGAGAACAAAAAGAAAAGAATTAAGAAAGAGAAAAAGAAAAAAAGAAAGCAAGGGAAAAGAGGAAAACATAGGTGGTGCCTACCAACTTTAGCAATGCAGAGGGAGAGCAGGAAGATGGCACCTACCAGCCTTCATCCCCATAGGGTATCCCAGCAGACCCCTGCTCCTCAGACCAACACTCTAAAATGAGCAAATCAGTCTCTCACATAAAGTCTGGGTGCTTTTAACAAGGCTGCTTCTATGCTGGCCCCGGGGGTAGGGGAGTCTGTGTGTGAGCTCAGGGAGGAGCTACTGGTTTTGAGTTCCCTTTCAATTGATGGGGTTTGTGGTGAGGTTGTGTCTCAGTATTTCCTACCCACGTTGATGTGGTTTTCCTCTTGTTTGCCTAATGTGAAGGATTCACTCTGCCAGTTTTTAGGTTTTCTTCAGAGGAAATTGTTCTATGTACAGTTGTAGATTCAGTGTGTGTGTGGTAAGAGGTGAGTTCAGGACTTTCCTACACCACTTTCTTGAACAGAAGCTCAGCTGTAGGTTTTTCACATGTTCCTAGTAAGGCTGAGGAAGTCCCCTTCTATTCCCACTTTGCTGAGAGTGTTTTATCGTACTGATTGTCTACTATATGCTGACTGTGTACATGATTGTTATGCATCAGTGAACAAAGCAAAGATCCCTGCTCTAATACACCTTGCAGAGGTAGGCAGGGAAAAAAATAATGATATTTCAAAAAATTAGTGAATCATGCAGTTTGTTAGATGGTGATAGTAAAAACAGGGTAAACAGCAGAACAGGGTAAATGGCTTATGAATGCCAGGGTTGTGGATGTCATTTAAATACCAAGAATCACAATGTTATATAAGGTGGTAATGTTAGAGCTCATTAGAGAGAAGACTTAAAAAAATGTGAAGTTAGCCAAGCAGATAGCATATAGAAAAGCTTTCCAGGTATAAGGTAGGAGAAACAGGTCCTCTTGATACACATCCTTGAGAAGAGCATAAATTGGGAAAGCTTTATAGGAAAGCAATTTGTCAATATTTAATAAAATAGAGTATATAACTTTTGATCCAATTTATTGTACTTCTAAAAAATTATTTTGAAAGAAGTGAAGACAATATATATGTGAATCAATAGGGTTGAGTAAATAAATTATGATATATCTATAAAATAGACTAGTATGCAATAATTAAAGAAAATAGGAAAAATCTCAATGTTCTAACTGAATCAGAAACATTATCAGAATATATTCTTGAATAAAAAGTTAAAGTAAAAGTTCCATGTATAAAAATATTCTATTTGTGTAAAATAAAAAAGGTTATATATATGTATGTATGTGTATATATATATATATATATATATATATATATACACACACACACACATACATATAGTATAATATTTTATTGGAATAATAAACAAGAAAATATTTATTTTTTTGGTAAGTAACAATTGATACGGGGAAGTGCAGGGAGCATTTTGCCTTTAATTTGTTATTGTGCATCTCTTCATTTTGCTTGAATTATTTATTATGGGCATACACTATATTTTAGGAATAAATATATAAAACAACAGGCCTACTATTTTATGTGTAATTATGAACCTGTACCTTAATAAAGTGTTGTTTTTATAAAATTGGTTTATTTATGTTTAATGGACTACAAATTCTAAGAGCACTAAAATAGCTTTACCCTTTTTTAAAACTTTAAGGTAAATATTATGCGTGCCAAGTTCAGTTTGTGTGCATGCACATAATAACAGACAGAGTGATTTGCTTTTTTAGAGTTAGACACTGCTTAAGCTAGCTGATGCTTTTGCTACTACATCAAAATAATGATTTCGACCATTCATTAAAAAAAAAGATCTTTCTTCAAACAAAGCCTAAGCTGGAACCCCAATATAAAAACTGAAAAAAAAAAGAAAAGAAATTGTTCCAGTTGAAGCGAATTTGAGGGACTAGAATTCCTGCACAATTCACCTTTCTTATCTTCCCAGGGTTCAATTATAAAAATGACTACAAAGATGTTCAGGTATTTTCTGGCTCAACCCTTGTTTATTTAACTTGAATGAAAAGAAAAAAAAATAAAACATTTCTTGGTCTTCTATAGCACTGGGCTAGGTGGCAAGACAGAGAACTAAATTAAAAAAAACAAAAAACAAAACTGTAATTGCTCACATGGGGAGACATAAACAATATAAACTAAGATCAATAAGTCCACTACTCTCTGCATATATTTCCTAAGTAACTTTAAAAATGGTTGAAAATCCTGTGGAAATTACATTCTAACAGAAACCTGCTGGTGGCTTAAATGTCACTTTGCTACATTATAATTATGGTACAACAATTTTTATAGCTTTATTATATAGAACTAAAATACTAATCTTTAAAAGCATTTTTGCAGTATTTTGAATTCAACATTTTATATAGATAAGAAAATATGTGGGTGGAATCAGCGGATGTTTTAAGAAATATGAATTTTATAATTGCCTTCATATATGCAGCAATAGTTATTCTGACTCTATCTTAATTCTGTAATGTACGGGAAAGCATTTTCTACTTACACCTGTGTGCTTTAAAAGGCTTTCCCCTTAGCTTTCAAAGAAAAGAAACGTTATCACAGTAATTGGATAGTCTGTGACAACATGTTATAATTTCTTTATTATGATTCTTAATGTAGAGAAAATGAAATCTCTGTGTGTTTGAATTCAGTTGCCCTGCCAAAGTTAATTGCTGCTCAAGTAATGCTAAACTTTGGATGTGGTCCTGTGAAAAGAAACAACTTGCTGACTTTAGTCTTATTTTCCAGTGAGTTAACAGTTTTCATGTAATTAGCCCCAGTGTTCTTTTTAGATTAACAGATCAACTAATAATATGTTATGTTTTTAAATAGGCAAACAACAAGAAAGTGGCAACATAACAGGAGCATATTTAAAGGGCATGGACTCCTTACAATAAACACATTTAAACAACAGTGTCAGCTTAACCTTTGCAAAAGTACATTTGTCTTTATCTGTACAATCCAAAGTAAGTAGAGCATCAAGCTTAACATACAGAAGTTTTACATTTGTTTAAGAAACTTGTGTGGCTTATTAATAAGTGGTAATTTTGTACTGTCTTTCAGAATATGTTTTATGCATAATAGACCATATCATAATAAATATAATTTTAGTAAAAACAACTAAAATTGCCAGACAATTGGTATCTACCTCTTGATACAAGAATGCTTGAGACAGTTGATATTCTAGATTGTGAATGGAACTGCCAAAATATTATTTCCTTTAGCCTGACTTCTCTAATATCTAACCCTATTATCAAGTAAATCACCAGAAATCTACATACTTGAACCTTATTGCTATAAACCCCCATAGAAATGATTATATTGATTTGCAATTTAATATTATTACCACAGTTTTTACTTACAGTCACTAAAAGATGTATCTATTTGACATTCCTTTCTACAGATTTTGAAAAACAGAGTTGATGACATGTCCATTATATTATTTAATGCTCTTATAATTGCATTATAATGTGCTTATGCAATAAATATATTGTTATGGTCACTGTCAGAAAGAAAAAAAATATTTATCTTAGTCTAGTGCTATGCTTCATTTAACGGGCTAATAAGAGGTATATAGCCTGACACACTTCAAATTTTGTGAGAGCAGAGTATGAATAATAGCAACAAAATATATATTGAAGATATTAAATATATCAACTATTTGAGGATAGATCAAATTTATATGTGGTACATTTAATTCAGATTTGTATTTGGAGAAACAGAGATTGAGGGTTAGAGTGAAAGTTAAGGTCACAATTATTAAGTAATTAAATCAATGGTTGAAATAACCAGATCAAGCTCATCATTGTCAGTCTTCTTAATTATTTCATTCTTTTCAATGAGACTTAAATCAACCAACTGTCCATGTAGTTAATTCTGTGATAACTGACCTCTATTACGCATAGTACCAATTCTACTCCCACAACTCTGTAATCTCTCCTCTACCCACTAAAATTGTTTCACAAAATAGAACTGCCTGCACAGATTTTATGGTCAGATAATACAGATATACCCAGAGAATCATTGAACTGAGATAATTCCAAAGTTGGTTCAACCCAAAGCAGTGATATGCTGGCAAACATTTAACTAAAATGACTTGCCAGAAATATAGTTCTGGTTTGTAGTATTTTCTGATTTCTATGGTTCAAATATTTTCTTCATGGCTAATTCCAAGCTACTAGTATACCACCAGTCATTGAACACAGAGTTGGAAAGATATGAGTGCAGTTGGCTCTCAAGAGCCAGTATTGTGGCTCCAGCACACCACTAGACCAAAGTGATCACCATTGAATTTAGGTAGTTCTTGAATAATGGCAGCCAGCAGATAGTGGTCACGTGGCAGCTTCTTAAACTATTGATCATCTTTGTAATTGTGTACTTGCCATCTAACTGAGCTCTTATCACAACCTATACTAATTTCACTTTATGTTATTTGGAGTTAAATTTGACTGGTTCCTAGTATATTTTTATATTCAGACTTCCTGCCTTTGAAGGTCATTAAGTGGCATTTTAGCATTTCCTTTTTTAATTAAATTTATTGGGGTGACATTGGTTAGTAAAATTATGTAAGTTTAAAGTGTACATTTCTATAATCATCTATATATTGCATTGTATGTTCACCATCCAAAGTCAATTCTCCTTCCATCACCATATAATTAACTCCTTTTACCCTCTTCTACCTCCCCCCTAACCCTCTGGGAACCACTAAACTGTTGTCTGTGTCTATGAGGTTTGATGTTCATTGCAGCTTTATTTACAGTGGCCAAGACATGGAAACAACCAAAGTGTCCTTCAATAGATGATTGGGTAAAGAAGATGTGGTATATATAATATACACAATGGAATATACTCGGCCATAAGAAAAGATGAAATACTGCTATTTGCAACAACATGATGGATCTTGAGATTATCATAATAAGCAAAATAAATCAGACAGAAAAAGTTGAGAAACATAATTTCTCTTATATATGGGATATAAAACTGAAAGCAACAAACAAGTAAATGCATTCCCTTTTGAAATACTCATCTGAACTTGCTTTTTTCCTCTTTAAAAGGCTGTGTAGTACTTTCTATTGATGTCACAAATCATATCAAGCTATACAGTTTGGCTTGATTTTGGAAGTTTGTTCAAATGGTGCTGACTCTCACATTATTCACTAGCACTTTTATCAACTGCATGAGCAGAAAACAAATATTTTCAGTTTATTTAAATTTTCTTGTCAATACTTGGCCACATTTTAGTTCATCCTATTTATTTATTATTTATTTAAAATCTCCAATTTTCTTCCTTTTTTTATCTTTACCTTCCTTTCCTTTATATGTACCTATCTCTGTCATTGACTCTCTCTCTGAAAAACACTGATTATAATTTTTCTAATAATAAATGGTATCTCAACTTCACATACAAAGATGCCACTACTGACCCATTTCAATAGCAGTGGTGAAGATAACATAATTCAAGATAGGAGAGGCCTGAGTTCAAATATCCTGGTAGCAGTGGGGTCTTGGGTAAATTGTTCAAGCTTTTTGAGCCCTACTTCTCTCATTTGTAAAATGCAAATAATATCTATTTTATGAGGTTGTTATAAGAATGACAGCGTGCATGTATTATTCCTGGCATAAGAGCTAAATAAATGGTAACTAGTAGAAGCAGTGGTAGTATTGTAATAAGGTTCACAATATATTTTATTTAGGTAGTAGAAATAAATGTATATTGCATTATCTTTCAAAGTATGTTACATTCCTGTTAGTAAATTATATGACCTTTAGGGACCTGTTTGTTAGGATACTAGCAAGAGTTCACAGTATATTTTGTATGCAACATCACTAACAAAAATGTTTTTCTAATGGCACCGATGATGCTATACTAAAATTAAGCAGGCCATTATGGTGACTATATTTGTCCTGTAAATTGTTTTGAAGGCCTGCCCAAATTAGGTTCACGTAACAAACTTTTATATTTCCAGAGAATGAATAAAACTTGAAAATGTTGTGTCTCATTGAGACCAATATCACTTGTCTATTCCATTGTTTCTTTTAAAATTTGTTTTTCAGTTACAGTTGACTTTCAATATTATTTTATATTACTTTCAGGTGTACAGCATAGTGGTTAGACATTTATATACTTTATGCAGTGATCCCCCTGATCAGTCTAGTATCTATCTGGCACTATACAAACATGTTTCAAAAGTCCATGCCATTAATAAAATAATAAAGACACCTTTAAAGAGCTGATTTTCAGTTCAGGAATTGCTGAAGACTTGCCCTGCTCTCCCAATTTCCTTTCCCTGATCCCAAACACTTCTAAACAGTTTTTTTACTGCCCGCTAATCTCTACATTTGCATCAAGATTATATTTTGTGCAAACAGTTCCTACTGTTCAACCTTCAATTTAGTCACTCACTTTGAACCTGCTATTACGTTTGTTCTTAGTTCAACTCTCTACATAAATTGGAGCACTAGGTGACTTAAATTTAGGAATGTTACCAAGATTAGCTCCAGCACCCTTAGGATTATATTCTTGACATTTGTTCTGATCATTAACATATACAGATTTTAAACAGTTACACAACATTTTTGAAAAAAGGTGCAAAATGAACTAACAATAAAAAACATACCTATTTTTCTAAGTAAAATTTACAAGGAATATAACAAGCATATTTTTACTAAAATTTCCAAGAAACCTGCATTTCGGCCATAAAAGTTAATATTTTATAGTTTAATATTAATATAATTATGAAAATTATTTGATGATTAATAAAGACTACCTCAAGTTATAACATTTTAAAGACTTGATTATATTGGAATCAAATACCAAAATATTTGGAATAACAAAGCATACGTTAAATTTGAAAATTTTTATCAACAGTAACTTCATCACAATTAACACAGCTCTTATTAAAAAATAGTCCAATGCAATGTAATTTGTAATGAGTGGAGAGTGTGGTCACATAAAAGAAACATTTATTCAAAAAGTATTTAATTTATTCTTTTTAAATATTCTTTCCCAATGAAATTTCAAGTCTAATCAATACTTAGTTTATTCACATTTTTATAAACATCCCTGGAAGTCCAGCTTTATAGATAAAATCTCTTTTCAAAACATGTTATCATATGCTGATAAATTCTTTGTTGAGTTAGGTTACAGGGTGAACCTTGAAAAGTTTGGCAAAAAATGCAGAGAGCTGAGACATTTTTCAGGCTTGGATGATTTACAAAGAATCCACCTCTCATTTATTTTCCTGTGATGAGTTTTAATAACATCCACAGAAGCTTAGCTACTCAACAGTCCCTATAAGATTTGGGTCTCAATATGCCAACAAAGATGATTTATTCATGTCACAGGATTAGAGGATAGTTAGGAGCAGTTGTAGTTTGGAACTAGTAGGAAGATTCAACATTTTTTTTTATATCCCAAGTACTAAACATTGCTATTGCCATCATTACAGCCTTACACATCTCTTTCTAGAGACCTACCTACAATAAGATAGTTTTTGGCACATATAACTTCCTGTTTTGCAAAATTTTAAGTTGAGCTTCTTAGTATTTGATATAGCTGGCAACACTTGAGATGTTCTTGTATTAAGTATACCCAATTTTGACTAATAGTACATTATCTATAGCAATATTATACATTTGTATAATCTGAGTATCTTTCAAAACGCTTTTACAATGCCATTTGACTTCTTTCATAACAACTCTAAATTTGGTTGACTGAATTACATTATTACCATTTTATAGGCAAAATGTTACAGAAACCCAAACAAATAGAATAGTAACCAATTTTGTAAACTGTAAAACAAAAATGAGAGGGTTAGAATAGAATTCTAAGGTCTACAGTAAAAAATGCATATTTCAGGAAGTTCACATTAATGCATAGGGCACAATCTCATATAATTATTCTCAAGTGTTCAGGACAGGGACGTGAATAAGTACTAGATGAAACTTTAAATTTCCGTGATCATATAGAAAAACTGAACAGTAGTAATGATGTTGTAAAATAGAAGTTTGGTTATGTACGTGATGGTAGATCCTTACAATGAAGTACCACATATCTATTAAGAATGTTTGTGAGGACTTTCATGTAAGTAAATCCTAATGGTACAATACAAAAAGATAAAATCATATATATATATATATATATATATATATATATATATATATATATCTGTATATGTATATATTATATATAGGATATATATATATAATATATCTTATATATATATATTAGGATATATATATATATATTTGATATATATTTATATATATCAAATATATCTATATATATAGATCGATCGATAGATAGATAGATTTGAATATGTTCTACAAGGATGTACATAGAAGATGAATGGAAAAAAGGTGTACAAATATAGATTGTTACCAAAATAACTACAAGAAGGCATATTGCTTAAACCTTCATGGGATCACATGACTGAAATGGCAGTGTGAGGTGAGCCTCTGTAAAGCTCCCCTGGAATTTACAACAAATTGAACAGCTATAATTCCACAAAGGACTCCCCGCACAGCAGACAGGCAAGACTAAGAGGTGCACAACTGAAATCATCTAAAGGTGGGCAAATTGGACCAGCAGGGGAGGAGGAAAGAGAAAGTGTGGAGATGCGGGCTGAGTAGGCACAGGACACAGACTGGAGCTCGGAGCTCCAAGCTTCCTGCATTCTGGAGCTACTGCAGCCATGGGAGAGGGAAGAACTCGGACTGCTAGTGCTCCGCTTATGGCCCACAGTCCCGCCTGAGGAATCAGCATATAACATGGCTGAATCCAGCACTCACGGCAGAGACCTCAGTGCAAAGACTGAGGAAACAAGGGTGAAAAAGACAGTTTAAGTGCTCACCACCAAGCAGAGAATGGAACACTTAGGCACAGAGCCTGGCCTCCCCTTCCCCATCGTCCCAGAGCTCGCCCCGCCCCCACCTGCCCAGTGCTAGAAGCAGAACAGTAGCAGTGTCAGATCAAAAGAACAGCATACTTGCAGTTCTGAGAACTGTGGCTCACAGCCACAGAATCACAGCCCAACTACTCTGGCAAGGGGAGGGAGCCCTGGGTGCAGGATTGGCTGGGCTGCTGGTTGCCGCCATTGTTCACAGCCACCTATCAAAATCCACCCTGCCCCCACCTATATAGGTGGTTCCCTGCAGGGATAAACATAGCCATTGAAACACACAGGCTCTGAATCTGGTGCAGGAAGAACTTTGGAACTTCAGAAGCTCTCCATATGCTCCCATCGAGGTGGTGCCCTGAAACCCAGGAGACCTGCTCACAGAGGAGAAGCCCACCTTCCAAGGAACTTCCCCATTGTGTGAGAAGCCAGAACAGTGCAAGAAAAATATAACACTACAGCATGAGAGAGAATGAAAGGCTGTAGTCAGAGAGAAAATAAAACATTCCACCAATACCTACTGGAAAGCAAAAGAAAGACATTTTCCTATCAACCTGTTGCAGAACTCACTACTGTAGATGCCTAGGAAGAGAAATAAGTCATTAATTGCCATGAATAACCAAGGCAACAAGACAGCTCAGAAAGAAAGTGAAAAGTCTCCAGAAAATGAACTTAAAAATATGGAAATATTGACTTAAATGACAGAGAATTCAAGTTTGCAGTTCTGAAAAAAATTCAACCAGATCTAAGAAAACACAGAAAGGAAGTTTAACAAACTCAGAAACACAATCAAAGAATAAAATGAACATTTGACCAAAGAGATTGAAATTTTAAAAAAGAACCAAATAGAATTTGTGCAGATTAAGAAATCAATAAAAAAAAATGAAGAATAGAACAGCCAGCTTAGACAACACAGCTGACCAGATGGAGGAAAGAGTCAGTGAACTCACAGAAAAAAACCTGGAAAAGATGGAAATGGAAGAAGAGACTTGAGAGTTAAAAGAAATGAAAGAACTCTACAAGAACTTTCTGACTCCATCACAAAGAGCAATATAAGAATAATGGGCATACCAGAAGGAGACAAAAGGGAGAAGGAAACAGAGAGTATATTCAAACAAATAATCAATGAAAAATTCCCAAACATGTGCAAAGAACTGGATCCTTGAATCTGAGAAGCAAATAGAACACCTAATTATCTCAATCCCAACGGGCCTTCTCTAAGGCATATTGTATTGAAGCTGTCAAAATTTAATAACAAAGAAAGAATCCTCAAGGAAGCAAGGGAAAAGAAGACAGAAACCTACAAAGGAAAGCCTATTAGATCATCAGATTTTTCAGCAGAAACTCTACAAGCCAGGAGGGAGTGGAATCAAATATTTAGACTATTGAAAGAGAGAAATTATGAGCAAAGAATAATATATTCAGGAAAGATATCCTTTAGATATGAAGGAGGAACAAAGCCTTTTACAGATATACAGAAGCTGGGGGAATTTTCTAACGCACCACATGCACTACAAGAAATACCAAAGGAGGCTATTCAATCTGACACAAAAAAAGTAAAAAAAAACCACAAAACCATGAGAAGTATTACAAACAGACAGACAGAATCAGGAAATGGCAACCGCTACACCAAATAGGACACTATATACTTAGACATAACATAGAGGGTAAAGAAGTAAAAAACAACACTTAAAAAAGAACAAAGTGGAAAAAGACAACTTGTTACTGCAGTGCAGAAATCAACTCACAGAATAAATAAGTATAATTTGTGACAACTTAAACATAAAAGGAGAGAGAGTAAAGGTCTAAACATGTACAGGGGAGTTGAGAAAGGAAGCATGCTGAAGAAAATGAAATACTCTATGAAAATTTCTTTTACAAAAATTTAATGGTAAACACTCAAAAAAAACCCAGAACTGAAATATATAACGTAAAAAGAGAAGAAGCAGAGGAAAAAATCATAGAATACCACCACAATGAAATAATAGACAGCAACAAAAAGGTAAAGAAACAATGGAGACACAAGCCTACAGAAAACAAATGATAGAATGATAGAAAATACTCATATTTCAACAATCACTCCAAATGTAAATGAACTGAACTCACCAACAAAAAGGCACAGAGTAGCAGAATGGGTCAAAAAACTAAACCCAACCCTATGCTGCCTCCAAGAGACACATTTCACCTTCAAGGTCAAATATAGACTTAGAGTGAAAGGGTGGAAATTGACACTGCAAGTAAATGGTATTCAGAGAAAATCGGGTGTAGCTATACTAATATCAGATGAAACAGACTTCAGGATAAAAAAAAAAGTAACAAGAGACAAGGATGGACATTTCATAATGATAAAAGGGACTATACAACAAGAAGACATAACAGTCATCAATATTTATGCCCCGAATCAGGGAGCACCAAAATACACAAAACAACTACTAACAGAACTAAAGGGAGACACTGACCAAAACAGTTATACTAGGGGACCTAAATACATCATTGACAGCCATGGGTAGATCACCTAAATAGAAAATAAATAAATAAATGTCAGCCCTAAATGACACATTAGATGAAATGGACATTACAGAGCACTTCATCCTAAAACATCACACTATACATTCTTTCCTAGTGTACATGGAACATTCTCAAGGATAGACCATATATTGGGACATATAACTAGCCTCAGCAAATTTAAGAGGACTGAAATCATATCCAGCCTGTGCTCTGATCACAAGACTTTGAAATCCTCACGTATCAATAATCACCCTATATGTAAATGGACTGAACTCATCAATAAAAAGTCACAGAGTAGCAGATTGGATCAAGAAACTAAATCCAACCATATGCTGTCTCCAAGAGACACATCTCAGCTCTAAGGACAAGCACAGACTCAAAGTGAAAGGGTGGAAATTGACACTCCAAGCAAATAGTACCCAGAGAACATCAGGTGTAGCCATAATGATATCAGATGAAACAGACTTCAGGGTGAAAAAGATAACAAGAGACAAAGATGGGCATTTCATAATGGTAAAGGGGACTATACAACAATAAGACATAATAGTCATCAATATTTATTTAACAGTCATCAATATTCGGTGCTCCCAATCAGGGAGCACCGAAATATACCAAGCAACTATTAACAGAACTAAAGGGAGAAATTGACCAAAACACAATTATACTAGGGGACTTAAATACATCATTGACAGCTATGGATAGATCATCCAAACAGAAAATAAATAACGAAATTGCAGCCCTAAATGACACATTGGATGAAATGGACATCATTGACATATATATAGAGCACTTCATCCTAAAACATCAGACTATACATTCTTTTCGAGTGTACATGGAACATTCTCAAGCATAGACCATATATTGGGACATAAAAGCAGCCTCAGCAAATTTAAGAAGATTGAAATCATACCAAGCATATTCTCTGATCACAAGGCTTTGAAATTGGATATCAACTTGGAAAAGAAAGCAAAAAGAAACACAAATACATGGAGATTAAACCACATCCTTTTAAAGAACGACTGGGTCAAAGAAGAAATTAGAGGAGAGATCAAAAGATACATAGAAACAAATGACAATGAAAATACATCCTACCAAAATTTTTGGGATGCCGCGAAAGCAGTTTTAAGAGGGAAATTTATATCATCACAGGCCTATCTCAAGAAACAAGAAAAATCCCAAATAAATAACCTCATGTTACACCTTAAAGAACTAGAAAAAGAAGAACAAACGAAACCCAAGATCAGCAGAAGAAAGGAAATAACAAAAATCAGAGCAGAACTAAATGAAATAGAGAAAAAACAGACAATAGAAAATATTAATGTGACAAAGAGCTGGTTCTTTGAAAAGATTAACAAAATTGACAAACCCTTGGCTAGACTCACTAAGATAAAAAGAGAGAAGACACTAATTAACAAAATCAGAAATGAAAAAAAGGAAGTTATCACAGACACCACAGAAATACAAAGGATTATCCAAGAATAGTATGAAGGACTATATGCCACCAAATTTAATAACTTAGAAGAAATGGACAAGTTCTTAGAAACATATAGCCTTCCAAGGCTGAATCATGAAGAACTGGAAAATCTAAACAGGCCGATCACCGGTAACGAAATTGAATCAGTCATCAAAAACCTTCCCAAAATCAAAAGTCCTGGACCAGATGGCTTCACCAGTGAATTTTACCAAACCTTCAAAGAGGATCTAATACCAATCCTGCTGAAACTCTTCCAAAAAACTGAATGAAGAGTCAGTACTCCCTAACTCATTTTATGAGGCCAACATTACCCTGATGCCAAATCCTGGTAAGGACAACACAAAAAAAGAAAACCACAGACCTATATCTCAGATGAATACAGATGTTAAAATCCTAAACAAAATTCTAGCAAATCGAATACAACAATGCATTAAAAAGATTATTCATCACGACCAAGTGGGGTTCATCCCCGGGGCACAAGGATGGTTCAACATTTGCAAATCCATCAATGTGATACATCACATAAAAAAAAAAGGACAAAAATCATATGATTCTATCAATCAATTGATGCAGAAAAAGCATTTGATAAGATACAACATCCATTTATGATTAAAACACTTACTAAAATTGGTATAGAAGGAAAATACCTCAACATAATAAAGGCCATATACGACAAGCCCTCAGCTAATCTCATAATTAATGGTGAAAAGCTGAAGCCCTTTGCTCTACGTTCAGGAACACAACAAGGTTGTCCCCTATCACCTCTGCTTTTCAACATAGTGTTGGAAGTCCTCGCCAGAGCTATCAGGAAAGAGAAAGAAATAAAAGCATCCAAATTGGGAATGAAGAAGTTAAATTGTCACTCTTTGCAGATGACATGATGCTATACATAGAAAACCCTAAAGACTCCACCAAAAAGCTATTAGAAACAATCAATGAATACAGTAAAGTTGCTGGCTACAAAATCAACGTACAAAAGTCCGTTGCTTTCCTATATACCAACAATGAAATCTCAGAAAAAGAGATAGAAAAAACAATTCCTTTTGCAATTGCAGCAAAAAGAATAAAATACCTAGGAATAAACTTAACCAAGGATGTGAAGGATTTATATGCTGTAAACTATAAGACATTTTTGAAAGAAATTGAAGAAGACACAAAGAAATGGAAAGACATTCCGTTCTCGTGGATTGGAAGAATCAACATAGTTAAAATGGCCATATTACCCAAAGCCCAATGCAATCTCCATTAAAATCCCAATGGCATTTTTTAAAGAAATAGAACAAAAAATCATCAGATTTGTTTGGAACCACAAAAGACCCCGAATAGCCAAAGCAATATTAAAAAAAAAAAAAGAACAATACTGAAGGTATCACACTCCCTGACTTTAGCTTGTACTACAGGGCTACAATAATCAAAACAGCTTGGTATTGGCGGAAAAATAGACACATAGAGCAATGGAATAGAATTGAGAACCCAGAAATAAAACCACATAAATATGGACAGATAATTTTTGATAAAGAAGCTTAAAACATACAATGGAGGAAAGACAGCCTCTTCAATAAATGGTGCTGGGAGAATTGGATAGCTACGTGCAAAAGAATGAAACTGGACTGCTATCTGTCACCATGTACCAAAATTAATTCAAAATGGATCAAAGACTTAAGCATAAGACCTGACACAATAAACTGCATAGAAGAAAACATAGGTACTAAACTTATGGACCTTGGGTTCAAAAGCATTTTATAAATTTGACTCCAAAGGCAATGGAAGTAAAAACTAAAATAAACGAATGGGATTATATGAGACTTAAAAGCTTCTACAGAGCAAAAGAAACTATTGACAAAATAATGAGGCAATTAACTGAATGGGAGAAGATTTTCACAAACAGTGCCTCTGATAAGGGGCTAATATCCAAAATATACAAGGAACTCATGAAACTCAAGAGCAAAAAAACAAACAACCCAATTGAAAAAAGGGCAGAGGACCTGAAGAGATATTTCTCCAGGAGGACATACAAATGGCAAATAGACATATGAAAAAATGCTCAACATCACTAATCATCAGAGAAATGCAAATGAAAACCACAATGAGATATCACCTCACCCCAGTCAGAATGGCTTTCATCAACAAGACAAATAGTGACAAGTGTTGGAGAGGCTGTGGAGAAAAAGGAACTCTCATACACTGTTGGTGGGAATGCAGACTGGTGCAGCCGCTATGGAAGGCAGTGTGGAGGTTCCTTAAGAAATTACGAATAGAACTACCATACGACCCAGCAATCGCTCTCCTGGGTATCTACCCAAAAAATCTGAAAGCATTTCTCTATAGAGACACGTGTACTGCAATGTTCATTACAGCTTTGTTTATGGTGGCCAAGACATGGAAACAACCAAAATGTCCTTCAATAGATGAATGGATAAAGAAGTTGTGGTACATATACACAATGGAATAGTATTCGGCGTTAAGGAAAGATGATATAGGAGCATTTGTGACAACATGGATTGATCTTGAGCGTATAATGCTAAGTGAAATAAGTCAGACAGAAAAAGCAGAGAACCCTATGATTTCACTGATATGTGGTATATAAAACAAAAACAACAAAAGAACAAGACAAACAAATGAGAAACAAAAACTCATAGACACAGACAGTAATTTAGTGGTTACCAGAGGGTAAGGGGGTGGGGGGTACTTGATGAAGGTAAGGGGGATCAAATATATGGTGATGGAAAGAGAACTGACTCTGGGTGGTGAACACACAATGGGATTTATAGATGATATAATACAGAATTGTACACCTGAAATCTATGTAACTTTACTAACAATTGTTACCCCAATAAATCTAATTAATAAAAAATATATATATGGTCATTTTAACTATGTTGATTCTCCCAATCCACGAACACTAAATGTTTTTTCCATTCTTTGTGTCTTCTTCAATTTCTTTTAAAAATGTCTTGTAGTTTTCAGCATATAGATCTTTCACATCCTTGGTTAAGTTTATTCCTATGTATTTTATTCTTTTTGCTGCAATAGCAAAAGGAATTTTGTTTTTAATTGCTCTTTCTGAGATTCCATTGTTAGTATATAGGAATGCAATGGACTTTTGTACGTTGATTTTGTAGCCAGCAACTTTACTGCATTCATAGATTGTTTCTAATAGCTTTTTGGTGGAGTCTTTAGGGTTTTCTATATATAGCATCATGTCATCTGCAAAGAGTGACAATTTAACTTCTTCATTCCCAATTTGGATGCTTTTTATATCTTTCTCTTGCCAGATTGCTCTGTAGAGGAATTCTAACACTATGTTGCAAAGCAGAGATGATAGGGGAAAACCCTGCCGTGTTCCTGAAAGTAGACCAAAGGGCATCAGTTTTTCACCGTTAATTACAAGATTAGTTGAGCATTTGTCATAGATGGCCTTTATTATGTTAATGTATTTTTCTTCTATACCTATTTTATTAAGTGTTTTAATCATGAATGGATATTGTATCTTGTCAAATGCTTTTTCTGCATCAATTGATATAATCATATGATTTTTGTCCTTTATTTTGTTTTTGTGACGTATCACATTGATGGATTTGCCGATGTTGAACCATCCTTGTGCCCCTGGGATGAACCCCACTTGGTCATGATGAATAATCTTTTAATGCATTGTTGCATTCGATTTGCTAAAATCTTGTTTAGGATTTTTGCATATGTATTCATCCAAGATATTGGTCTGTAGTTCCCTTTTTTTGTGTTATCCTCGTCAGGTTTTGGTTTCAGAGTCATGTTGGCCTCATAAAATGAGTTAGGGAGTACTGACTCTTCTTCAATTTTTTTGGAAGAGTTTGAGCAGGATTGGCATTAGATCCTCTTTGAAGGTTTGGTAGAATTCACTAGTGAAATCACCTGTTCCCGGACTTTTACTTTTTGGAAGGTTTTGGATGACTGATTCAATTTCATTAATGGTGATCGGTATGTTTAGACTTTCCTGTTCTTCATAGTTCAGCCTAGGAAGGCTATATGTTTCTATGAACTTGTCCATTTCTTCTAGGTTATTGAATTTGGTGGCATATAGTCCATCATTGTATTCTTTGATGATGCTTTGTATCTCTGTGTCATCCCTGATAACTTCCCCTTTTTCACTTCTGATTTTGTTTGTTAGTGTCTTCTGTCTTTTTATCTTAGTGAGCCTAGCCAAAGTTTTGTCAATTTTGTTAGTCTTTTCAAAGAACCAGCTCTTTGTCACATTAATTTTTTCCATTGTTTTTATTTTTCTCTATTTAATTTAGTTCTGCTCTGATTTTTACTATTTCCTCTCCTCTGCTGACCTCAGGTTTCTTTTGTTCTTCCTTTTATAGTTCTTTAAGGTGTAACGTGAGGTTATTTATTTGGATTTTTCTTGTTTCTTGAGATCGGCCTGTAATGATATAAATTTCCCTCTTAAAACTGCTTTCACTGCATCCCAATAATTTTGGTAGGATGTATTTTCACTGTCATTTGTTTCTATGTATATTTTGAGCTCTCCTCTAATTTCTTCTTTGACCAGGTCATTCTTTAAAAGTACATTCTTTATTATCCATGTATTTGTGTTTTGTCCTGCTTTCATTTTGCAGTTGATATTTATTTTCAAACCCTTGTGATCAGAGAATATGCTTGGTATGATTTCAATCTTCTTAAATTTGCTGAGGTTAGTTTTATGTCCCAACATATGGTCTATCCTTGAATGTTCCATGTACACTTGAAAAAAAAATGTGTAGTCTGATGTTTTAGGATGAAGTGCTCTATAAATGTCAATTATGTCCATTCCATCTAATGTGGCATTTAGGGCTGCTATTTTGTTATTTATTTTCTGTTCAGATGATCTGTCCATTGCTGACAATGATGTATTTTGGTCCCCTAGTATAACTGTGTTTTGGTCAATTTCTCCCTTTATATCTGTTAGTAGTTGCTTGGTATATTTTGTTGCTTCTTGATTGGGATCATAAATATTGATGACTATTATGATTTCTTGTTGTATAGTCCTCTTTACCATTATGAAATGTCTATCTTTGTCTGTTGTTATCATTTTCACCCTGAAGTCTGTTTCATCTGATAGCATTATGGCTACACCTGATTTTCTCTGGATACCATTTGCTTTGAATATCAATTTCCAGCGCTGCAGTTTGAGTCTATGCTTGTCCTTGTAGCTGAGATGTGTCTCTTGGAGACAGCTTACGGTTTGGTTTAGTTTTTTTTAATCCAATCTGCTACTCTGTGCCTTTTTATTGGTGAGTTCAGTCCGTTTACATTTAGGGTGATTATGGATATGTGAGGATTTCCTATCGTTCTATCTTTAGTTTTCTGGTAAGACTGTGTCTCCATGGTTTCTTTGCCTTTTTGTTGTTGTCTATTATTTCTGTGTGGTGGTATTCTATGATGTTTCCCTCTGTTTCTTCTTTTATTACAGTATATATTTCAGTTCTGGATTTTTTTTAGTGGTTACCCTTAAGTTTATGTAAAAGAAAGTTTGATATTTAGAGTATTCCATTTTCTTCAGCACGCTTACTTTCTCTCTTCCCATATTCCGGTTCATGCCTTTACTCTCCCCCTATTTATGTTTTGCTTGCCACATATTGTCCCTGTTGATGGTGGTCTAATAGCCTCCTTTAGTATTTCTTATAGTGCAGGTCTTGTATTAGAAAATTCCCTCAGCTTCTGTATGTCTGGAAATGTCTTTATTCCTCCCTCATTTCTAAAGGATATCTTTGCTGGATATGTTATTCTTGGCTCATAATTTCTCTCTTTCAATAGTTTGAATATTTGCTTCCACTCCCTTCTGGCTTGTAGAGTTTCTGCTGAGAAAATGATGATAATCTAATGGGCTTTCCTTTGTCGGTTACCGTCTTCTTTTCCCTGGCTGCCTTGAGGATTCTTCCTTTGTCATTGATTTTAGACAGCTTCAATACAATGTGCCATGGAGAAGGCCTGTTGGAATTGAGGTAATTAGGTATTCTATTTGCTTCTTGAATTCGAGGATCCAGTCCTTTCCACATGTTTGGAAAGTTCCCATTGACTATTTGTTTGAATATACTCTGTGTTCCGTTCCATCTTCCGTCTACTTCTGGTATGCCCATTGTTCTTACATTGCTCTTTCTGATGGAGTCAGAAAGTTCTTGTAGAGTTCTTTCATTTCTTTTAAGTCTCAAGTCTCTTTCTTGGTCCATCCGTGTCATTTCCAGGTTTCTATCTTTGATGTCACTGATTCTTTCCTACATCTGGTCAACTTTACTTCCTAAGCTGGCTATTTCATTCTTAATTTATTCTATTGTGTTCTTAATCTCTAGAAATTCTATTTGGTTCTTTTTTAAAATTTTAGTTTCTTTGGTAAAAAGCTCATGTTGGTCTTGATTGTTTCTGAGTTCATTAAGCTGCCTGTCTGTATTTCGTTGCATCTCGTTGAGTTTTTTCAGAACTACAGTCTTGAATTGTCTGTCATCTAAGTGACATATTTCCATATCTTTAAGTTCATTTTCTGTAGACTTTTCACTTTCTTTCTGAGTTGTCGTGTTGCCTTGGTTATTCATGGCAATTAAGGATTTATTATTTCTCTTCATAGACATTTGCAGGAGTGGGTTCTACCACAGGTTGGTAGGAGGAGGACTTTCTGTTTTTTTCCAGTACGTGTTGGTAGAATGTTTTGTTTTCTCTCTGACTGCCACTATTTTTTTTCTCTCACACTATAGTGTTATGTTTTCTCTGCACTATTTCAGCTTCTCCCACAATGGGGGGATTCCATGGGAAACGGGCTTCTCCTCTGTTAACAGTTTGCCTGGGTCATAGAGCTCTGCCTCCCTGACGGTATGCGGAGAGCTTTTATAGTTGCAAATCTCTTCCTGCACCAGATTCAGAGCCTGTGAGTTTCAGCAGTTTTGTTTACTCCTGCAGGGATCCACTCAGATAGGTGGGAACAGGGGCAGGGTTACTTGTGAGAGGTGGCCTAGAGCAATGGTGGCGACCACTGTCATAACGAGGCCTGCTTCCACAGCAACCTCCCCTTTGCCGGAACTAGATGGGATGCGAATCTGTGTCTGAGGACCACAGTATTCAGAACTGCAAATAATCTGTTCTTTAGATCTGACACTGCTACTATTCTGCTTTCTAGCACTGGGCAGGTGGAGGCAGGGCAAGCTCTGGGAGGGTAGGGAGCTGGCGGCTAGTCTCAGTGCCTATGGCTTCTCTTCTCTGCTCGGCAGTGAGGGCATAATCCACCGTTTTCAGCTTTCTTCCTTCAGTCTTTGTTCCAATATTTCTGCCATGAGTGTGTGTTCAGGTGTATTATATGCTGTCCCCTCAGCCCTGTGGGTCATAAACGGAGCCGTAGCAGTCCCAGTTCTTCCCTCTCCCTCAGCTGCCATAGCTCCGGGATGAAGTGAGCTCGGAGCACTGAGCGAGGTCTGCGGCCTGAGCCTACGTGGCTCTTTCTCTGCACTTCTCCCTTCCCTGTACCCCTGCTCACGCAATTTTCCCACCTTAGGTGACTTCAGTAGTGAGCCTCTTCGTCTTGTCTGTCTGCTGTGCAGGTCGTCCATTGTGGAGTTATAGCTGTTTCATTTGTTGTAAATTCCAGGGGCGATTTTCAGAGCCTCTCCTCACTCCGACATTTTGATGATGTCCTGCTGTGCGTCTTAACTTCAGTTTTCCATGAGCCATTATGTTTTGACTGCTATGATGATTTCCTGTTCTTCTGTATATTGCTATAATGTACCGATAAATCTCCATTAAATTTGGTTTGCATGTTTTCACTGGGTAAAGCTCACCATTAAGGTTAGTTCCTCCTGAAAAATGAGGGTTTGTTTTTTCTTTTCTTTCTACCCATGATGACAATAAGTGTGTCATGTCCATCAGGGCTGCTGCTAGCCCATTTGGAGCTGTGCAGAAATCAATTGAAAAAGCATATCTTCCCTAGAACATAGAAAGTCCTGCACCAGGACACAAGGTTAAGTGAACAGATCACAGTTTGATTTTTCACATCCCTTACCGCTTAACTGGACTACAGAACTCTTGTTCAGTGAAAAAACTTTAAAACTATACTTACCATCAGTGTGTACTCTAATACTATATTCCTCTGTTAGTATGCTTGTTGTGCATGCATCTCTGTGTGTGAAAGTGTGTAGTGACTGAGAGTATTGTGAGGGAAGAAGGGAAGTACTTTCTAGGAAAGAGGGATGAAGTCCTCAGAGTGGTTGCTGCCTGACTTTCCCCCCACAATAATAGCATCACAGTAAAGATACATTTTGTTCAGTGGCCTGCCTGCTTTTTTTGTTTTTTTTAAGAGGTAACTTTTAAATTTTAATTTTCTTCAACTTACCTTTATTTATTTTTAATTGTAGTTGACATAGAATGTTATATTAGTTTAGAGTGTACAACATAGTGATTTAACATTTATATAAGTGTGGGGAGCCATGATTTCTTGTTGCTATAGAGCCTTGTGAGCTGGCTCAGTTTACAATTAACTTGTTTCGGCTCCTAAGGTATTATCTCTGCAAAAAACCTTGAGGGTGCTTACAAGTTGCTGAGGAATGATACAGATAACTGATGGCTATCAGGATAATTGGTAGACTTTGTCATGTTAATTACTTTGGGGAGTTTTGTAGTGATTTTGTAGTTTCTTTGTAGAAGTTAAAAATTTACTTTCTGTGAGGTAATACATGCCCGTGAGTGTTAAACTGCACGTACCCAAAGGGTATAAAATGGTGAAGGTAAATAAACCAGGCGCTTCAGGATCACTGAAGACCGGCCGCATCATCATTAGTGTGAGTGTCTCTTTTGCATTCCCACTCCCCCCTTCGGGTACTGTTCGACTCGTGGCGGCTGGCTCGCCACATATAACTTACAAAGTGATCACTACAATAAGTCTGGTTATCATCTGTCACTGTACGTAGATATTATATTATTCACTATTCCCTATGCTGTATACATCACATCCCATGATGACTTATTTTATAATTACAAGTTTGTCCTTCTTAATCTGCATTTCCTTTCCACCTACCCCCCCACTCTCCTCCCCTCTGTAAACCATCAGTTTGTTCTCTATATCTATGAGTTTGTTTTTGTTTCATTCTGTTTGTTCATTTGTTTCATTTTTTGGATCCCATATATAAGTGAAATCATATGGTGTTTGTCTTTTTCTGTCCAATATTTTTACTTAACATAATATTCTAAGGCCATCCATATTGTCACAAATGGCAATATTTTATTCCTTTTTATGGCTGAGTAATATTCCATTGTATACATGTACCACTTCTTTATCCATTCATCTATTGATGGTCACCTAGGGTGTTCCATATATTGGATATTGTAAACAATGCTGAAATGCACATAGGAATGTGTATATCTTTTCTAATTATTATTTTCATATTCTTTGTATAAATAGCCAGATTTGGAATTGGTGCATTGTATGATCATTTGCAATTCCACCAACAGTGCACAAGAGTTCCCTTTTCTCCACATCCTTTCCAATACTTGTTTATTGATTTATGATGATAGCCGTTCTTACAGGTGAGAGGTGATAGCTCATTGTGGTTTTAATTTGCATTTCTCTGATGATTAGTGACATTGAGCATCTTTTCATATGTCTACTGGCCATGTGTATGTCCTTCTCAGAGAAATGTCTATTAAGATCTTCTGCCCATTCTTTAATTAGATTGTTTTTGTTTTGTTTTGTTTTGTTTTGTTTTTGGTGTTGAATTGCATTGTGTCCTTTATAAATTTTGGGTATTAACCCATTATTGGATGTATCTTTGGCAAATATCTTTTCCCATTCATTAGGTTGTCTTTTCATTTTGTTGATGGTTTCCTTTGCTTTGTAAAAACATTTATTTTGATGTATGATCTCACTTATATGTGGAATCCAAAGAACAAAATAAACAAACAAAACAGAAATAGACTCACAGATACAGAGAACAAACTGATGGTTGCTAGATGCGGTGGAGTTGGGGAGCTGGGTGAAAAAAGGGGAAGGAATTAAGAAGTACAAATTGGTAGTTACAAAATAATCACAGGGATATAAAATACAGCATAGGGAATATAGTCAATAATATTGTAATAAGTATGTATAGTGCCAGGTGTATACTGGACTAATGGAGGGAATCACTTTGTAAATTATATAGATGTCTAACCACTATGCTGTACACATAAAACTAATATAAAATAATATTGAATATGAACTGTAATTGAAACAATAAAAATTATAAAAGCAATAAAATAAAAATTACAAAGATAGTGCCCCACATACCGGTTACCATTATCCCAATGTAGAATCCAGAAAACCTACTTTGCTGGTCTACCTTTAAGCTAGGCTGCACATATATGATTTTGCAGATTCACCAACTTGAGACTTCGGAATCAAGCAGTGTGAGGAAATAGGCCCTGAGTGGGCCATGCATGGTTCTGATGTAAGTTATGGCAGACTCATCTAATTTTGTAAATGAGTTATAGCAGTCACAATAGATTTGAGTTTTTGGCAACCGGTGTGTGGGCAGAACAATGGTGACAGCAGGAGGAGTTTCTTCATTCATCCAGTTCTACAGTGTAGTTCTCAATATTGTTATTGGAAGCTTATCTTCAAGTCCATTGATCTGGCACTTCTAACAATTCTATGAAGTACTTAATATAAATTAATAAATTTATTTTCTGCACCGATTAGCCAGAGTGGAATTGATTACTTGCAATTGAGAGCTCTAATATAACCATATTTTGTGGTACATGAATGTTTTTCAAAGACCATTTAATCTAAAAAAAAAAAATTAACCTAAAACTTTTAAAATCTAGGAATAAAGCATTATAAAGAAACTTTATCTCATGATTAAGGGATGTTGCTTCTAAACTTCAACAAACTAGAGTGGGGACTGATTATTTAACTTAAGTTATTGTTTATAAGTAAAGTGTCATAGTTAATTTTAGTATTTATCATTGTCATAAGGAATTGCTGGCAAACATTCTAATGTCACAGAAATACTGCATTCTTTAGCATTAAACAAAAAAGAATTCTATGTTCATTTTGAAATAGCAAGCATTTAAAAGTGAGGCTCTAAATATATAAGGGAATAATTTATTATATTCTTTAAGACTAGAATTACTCTAAAACTAGGAAGTGGTAGTCTTTGTTCTACCTCCCAAAAATGTCTAGAAAAATATTTAATCTCCATTTATTTATCAAAATACTATAAAATGTGTTTATTTTTAATTAATCATGAATTAATCCTCACAAGAGAATCCTTATCAAGTCTAATAATTGGGACATGGGGTGAAAAAGCATCTTTGTTTCAAGGTAGTCAAAGTACTTCACAAATAGCTTCCTATGGTTGGCAAAAGGAAGGCAATAATTTTGATAATGATAATAAGCTTCACTGTAAAACATTATAGAAAAGACACAAAATGAGTTGGAATTCCAAGCTCCATAAATCTAATTAATACATCAATGTTCTAGATAACCTCCACCTGGCTTATATTGATTATTTCTTTTCTTCCTAAGCAAGTCAAAATAATTGATCAGTTGACTAATCCACAGTAGTCCAGTTAGGATGTGACATTTTAAAATAAAATATATAGAAAGCAAAACAGCAACAACGAAAATAACTAGAACCTGAGTATTGCTAACAAGGAAGTTGTAATATGTGTTTGACATCACAAAAGTGGAGCCCATTACAATTTCTTGGCACTGATGTCTTATTAAAAATAAAACCAGTAGAATATCAACTGAGAAATGGAGAAGGATTGATAGAAACTTGTCATTTTTATAATCATGTTAATAACTGATTCAGGAAATCTTATCCATAGATTCTAATTTTTTTTTTGAGTATGCTATGGAGAAGGATACAGACTCCCAAAATATCTACCTATAAATTACTAATCAGTTAATTACAAAGGCAAAAAAATTATCTCTATAGTGAACAAAGCTGGCAGACATCACTGTATATGTGGTAAAGAAATACTTTTAAGACCATAAGAAGAATCTTTTGCTGTATGTGGTAATAAATAAATGTCAGTGTCTACTCAACTGAAACTGAAGATTATCCTTATCAAATAGCTAAAGTATAATTGATATGGTTGGAACAGCTAGTTATTCTGCTGTGACCCTTGTGTTTTTCAAAACACTTCTAGTTGTGTTTTTAGCTGATTTATTATATTTCCTTGAACACACCACAGGAAGCTTTAGTTGACGTTCATCAACCACAGAGTATGTAGTGTCAAAACAATTTCAGTTGTAACATGTCTAAAAGCCTTAATTTCTCCTTTTATAGTTATGTTGACATTTGAAGAAAACACCATAAAATAAAGAGCCCTATTGAGATAAACACATGCTGTCATCTGGAGTGTTAAACTGCTGGCAAGGATAACTTCAACTAAATAACCACAGCAGTTGGGCCCTACATCAAACATATGCATAATGTCCCTCTCATATAACCACCATTGATAATTGTTGTTTAATTGCTATGCTAGTTTTTTTTTTATAGTAAAACTTGGGGTCAAGTTTATGGAGTTACTAGGAATATTGATACTGAAAAGTTATTTGAGATTTTACTTATTGTTGTCATTATTATTCCTCAGCTGGTTGAAGATCAGAGTTTCTCCTTATAAAAGTCACAATGAAAATACTGTAACCCTTTTGCTGTATAAAAAGCCTTCATTATTTTTGAAAACTTGACAGTCTTACACTTGTATTTGGCAGGACATATGATGAGACAGACAATCTGATTTTCTTGCCCACTCTGTGAAAATTAGTTTCTCCAACATTCAAAGCAGTCTTGTGGACTACTAGTGAAGACAGGAACAGAGCATGCAAAAGAGAAATTCTTTATGCGAGGTGAACCAATGTCAGTACAGGAGTTAGTGACTATAAAAATTTGTGGCTCCAAGTTATTTAACTCATTAATTTATCAAACATTCTCATTAACTTAAAATATGGTAAAATATATACTAACAATAAGTCTTAGCACTAAGCATTTATTGCTATGTGACAGTTTGTATGTATACTCGTTCAATCCTAAAAACAACCCTGTGATATATGCTATCGTTATTCTTATTTTACAGATGACGAATTGAAGGTTAGAGAGTTTCTTGATTCTTTAGTAAGTGGTGGAGCAAGGCCTAAAATATACAGAGGGTGCCAAAAGAATGTATACACATTTTAAGGAAAGATAACAATTAAAATTGTAATACTCAATATATACCAATAACAAAAGATGAATAGAAGTCATTTGTATGCATTTTCTTTGGCACCCCCGGTAGTCTCTAAATCCAGACCCTGTCCTCTTTGCCTGTATATATTGTAGATTTTTGCAAGAATATTAAGACTCTAGCAGCTACTTTCTAAACAGTATTCATTCAAGTATAGGAAGCAGATATTCAGAAGAATATAACTATGGAAACCTAATATAGATATAAAGTTAAACAACAGTAATATCAATAATAGCTAAAAAGGGTTGAATAGTTTAAAATGCCAACTAAAATATTCACCATTTTATCAACTAACTTCAACCAACTTCTTTTAAAAAGGTATATGTTTAGAATAATAATAAACTATAAGTTTGCCACCCATGAATTTGATTTGTGTGTGAACACAAAGCAAGAAACACACTAAGAATCAGTACAAGGAGACTAACATATTACTCTCAATATTTGATGGACAAAAGATACAGAAATTAAATAAGGTAAACAGCAGAACTGAAAAAATGAAATAAGGATCTCACCCAGGTTTTCTCTGATGGTGCGGGTGTATGTAGCTGCTGTAATAAATAAAAAGAACTTCGTGGTCAAATAAATTTGGGAAACATTATAAAGTTAAATAATTTCATAATTGCAGGAATTCAGAGGCCTTTAATGTACTAATATGTATTGTAAAACACCCCGAGGTAGGTTGAAGAGGCATTGTTACCCGTATATTTGGAAACCTTTTTTTATATTTTTATGAACCATCTTGAGTACCACCGAATATATATTGAGTACCACTGAACACACATACAAAATATATATATATATATGACTATATACCTTCTTTTCAATAAACATGGAATACATGTATGTAATATACACACAACATATAATATATTATATTATATATATAATATTATATATATGTAATAAGCAACAAAGAAAATCTTAGTAAATTATAAACAAAAACAGAAAAAGGAAAATATATTGCTGGACTTGCAGGTAGAGGTGTTAGATTGATTGCATGCAGCTACTTTTACTTTCTCCCAGCCCCCACTCTCCTCCACCTACTCACAAACTGTAAAGTACAATTTTCTAAGTCATAAACTCACAAAACTAGAAGGGAGATGGATGGGTGATAAAAGTGACAGTAAGCCAGAGAAAACTGAATTTAAACTTCCAGGTAAGAAAAGCCTAGAGCCGAACTCAACTAACACTGCAGAGCCCTAAAACATTGAGGAATTGGCAGCAGCAAATGCCTCTGGAAATGGAGAGGATGATGATTGTAAACTTAGGAGGATAATTCAAAAATTTGTTTAAGAAATAGAATCCAGAATTACATTCTCCAGCCTAGCACAAGAAAAGAAGTTTGTTTTTGGAATAGTTAAAAAAGAGGTCTTCTGGACTGGAGAATACCAGGCACAGTTGTGTGGTGTTAGCATACTAACACTAAAAATAATAAATAAATAAATAAATAAATAAATAAATAAATAAATAAATAAATAAATAAATAAATAAAGCTTCTTAGGTGCTGACACTCACTCCCAGCCTTTTTAACCCCTGTTTGGACTACAGAGGTTGGCCTCTATATTAATGTGCAGGGAGGAAATTTGAATGTCTTCTCTGGTGAAGTCAACTGGACCAAGAATAAAGACAAGATACTGACATCAGTAGTTCCAGGAAATCAGCCCAGTTAACTCTCAGTTGAGCTCAGAACTTCTAATCAGATTTTTTATTTTCCATTTTCAATAATGGACAACCAAGGATTACCAGACATTTGAGAAAAGCCAGGAAGTCCAATATCTGTAAGATAAGAATTCCACAATGAGGGAAGTGAGAAAAATGCAATGGAAATAATTAGTAAGGAGTAAATTCAAAGTATTTTCCAGAAATGAAGGACGTAATCTAAAGGGGCTGCCAACTATGCCACGTGTTTAAGATAAAAACAATAAGTCCCATCATTTAAAATTTTCATAACACTGAGAGAAAAAAAAAATTACAGGCTTCCAGAAAGGGGGAAAAAAGTCAGACACAAATTATTAAGATTGAGAATGACATTTAATTTCTTAACAGTAGCATCAGAAACTAGAAGACAGTGTGGTTATCTGTCACTCAAACCATCAGCTAAGATGAGGTTAGAAAATAAAAGTCATTTTCAGACATTCATCATCATGAATGACTATCCCCCCATATGAAAGTAGATTTCTCAGGAATCTACTGGACAATATATTCCATCAAAATGAGGGAATTTTTCTTTTCAAAAAGAGGAAGATATAGTATGCAAGACATAGGCAATCCAAAGCAAAAGAAAGAGGTGAAGGAAAACTCGAAGGCGGTGAAAGGAGATCCCAGGATGACAAGTTGGCAATAGTGGGGAAGGCAACCCAGTGTAGATTGCGGTACATGAGAAGACTCGAGGAGAGAGTTCTCTGCAAAGATGATATAAATAAAACACCAGATGTCTCAATACCTTGAAAAAAGGTGTTTTTTAAATTGGCACAGAATATGAGTTTTTCAGGAAGACAAAGTAGTCACAGTTTTTTATATGCTTTAGTTCTAGGGCTGGCGTAGCCTTGGTAAAACATGAACTGAATAATAATCAAACCCAAATTACAATGTAACTATACTTAGAACCAGGCTGTCTGAGTTAGGACTCAGACATATATCCAAAAAAAGGTCAGTGTACTTGTTACTATGTCATGCTGACATAATTGACATTTAGATGAATCTTGGCGAGTCATTTTTGATATTCAGGAAATGTATATTATTGGGAAGATAAAGTCTAACATTTTATTAATGTTGCAATTTTCCTATATGTGGCTTATATAAAAGGGGAGCAGAATATTTATCAAAGCCATGAACTGAAAATTTTTAGTTCCTTCAAGTTTTACTTCAATTTCAGGGGGCCTTTATCGGCATAAATATGCATATATTTATGCTGGAAGATTTCCCTGAAAGCTAATTAATTCCTTAAAGGAAATTTATTTGCCATAACAGGTCCTCAATGAAGAAAGTAAGTGCATTGAAAAAGTAATGTTTTTTTTCCAGGACTCAAATTAGGTTTCAGATTGACAGGTTAGAGCAAATATTTCCTGAACCACTTCAGGGTTCTCAGCTCTCAATAGCTTCAAAAAAACTTTTAAATATCTGTGCTGATGGAGAAGACCTTGCACAACTAATGTCCAAATAACATTTGCTCAGTTGTGAAATGTTGTAAGGAAGCAAAACTTCAGTTAGTCCATCTCAATGGTAAAGAAATACAGCCTGAGAGACACGTTATTAAGAGAAATTCTGACTCAGGAACATATGAAAACTGCAGTAACCCTAACACAATTATTACCTTGTAAAATGTTAGGTTTGGGATATTCGCTAAAAGTAAATGACTGATGTTTCATTGGTGAATATGTTCTCCCATTTGGTAGGTTGTCTTTTTGTTTTGTTGATGGTTTCACTTCTTTTTTCTTTAATTAAAGTTTATTGGGGTGACAATTGTTAGTAAAGTTACATAGATTTCAGGTGTACAATTCTGTATTACATCATCTATAAATCACATTGTGTGTTCACCACCCAGAGTCAGTTCTCCTTCCGTCAGATGGTTTTACTTCTGGTGCAAAAATATTTTGGTTGGATATACTCCCATTTGTTTACTTTTTAAAATTTTGTTTCCCTTTCCTGAGGAGATATATCCACCCCCCAAAAAATGTCAAAGACTTTACTGCTTATGATTTCTTCTAGGAGTTTTATGGTTTGGAATCAGATATTTAAGTCTTTAATTCATTTTTGTGTGTGTGTTTGGATGAGGAGGAAATTACAACATTCATATCAATATAGCTAAGAACACATTTCTTAAGCTTAAATTCAAACACTTATAGATATATTTTTTGAAAATCCTTTATAAATGCATTTTTAAAGTTTTCAAATGTTTTGAATGTTATTGACTATATTCCCCATACTGTAATTTCCATCCTGTGACTATTTTGTAACTGCCAGTTGGTACTTAATCCCTTCACTTTTCTTACCAAGCCCCCCAACACTCCTTCCATCTAGCAACCATCATTTTATTCTCTGTATCTATGAGTCTGTTTCTAATATGTTTGTTCATTTCTTTTGTTCTTTAGATTTCACATATACATGAGACCATATGGTATTTGTCTGTCTCAATCTGACTTATTTCACTTAGCATACTACCCTCTAGGTCCATCCATGTTGTTGCAAATGGTAAGATTTCATTCTTTTTTATAACAGAGTAATATCCCATTGTATGTATGTACCACAATTTCCTATTTATTTATTTATTTATTTATTTATTTATTTATTTAAATTAAAGTTTATTGGTGTGACAATGGATAGTAAAGGTATATAGGTTTCAGGTGTACAATTCTGTAATACATAATCTATATATCACATTGTGTGTTCACCACCCAGAGTCAGTTCTCTTTCTATCACCATATATTTGACCCACTTTTCCCCCTTCTACAAGCCCACTCCCCCTTACCTCTGGTAACACAAACTGTTTCTGTCTATGAGTTTTTGTTTGTTTGTTTGTCTTGTCATATCTTGGCAACTATAAATAGAGCTGCAGTAAACGTAGGTGTGCATATATATTTTCTTTTTTTATTTTTTTTATTTTTCATATTTTTAAACTTTTATTTTTCTTTTTTTTATTTTAATTAATTTATTTATTTATTAGTTTCAGGTGTACAAAACAAGGTAATACTTAGACGTTCATCATTTATATCCCTCATACTGTGAACCTCCCTCCCCCCATCCACTATCCCTCCGACCTCACACTGAACCATCACATTATATATATAAAATTATAGTTGGCATTCATTAATGTTTAGCTTCTGGTGTACAATGCCATGATCAGGTATCCACAGTATCCCTGAGGTGGTCTCCCAAATAGGACGCATGTCCATCGGATACCCAACAAAATCTTTACAACATTATAGAATACCTTCCCCAAATTAATTTTCAAAAAAACCCTGAGGCCATCTTGTGGTTACCAGCTGCTTCCAAATCCCTTCACCTTTCCCCTTATCCCCAACCCCCACCCACACACCCATCTAACCACTCTCGGTTTTTTCTCTGCGTCCCCAAAACTGTCTCTGATTAGTTCATTCACATAGTCTTTTCTTTTGATTCCATATATAAGTGAGATCATATGGTACTTGTCTTTCTCTTTCTGACTTATTTCACTTAACATAATGTTCTCTAGATCCATCCATGTTGCTGCAAATGATAAGATTTCTTTCTTCTTTATGGCTGCGTAATACTCCATTGTATAAATGTACCACAGCTTCTTAATCCAGTCATCTACCGATGGGCATTTTGGTTGTTTCCATATCTTGGCTATTGTGTAAAGTGCTGCAATAAACATAGGAGTGCATACTGATTTTTGAATTGGAGTTTTGGATTTCTCCGGGTAGATGCCTAGGAGTGGAATTACTGGATCATAGGGTAGTTCCATTTTCAGATTCCTGAGATACCTCCATACTGTTTTCCATAGTGGCTGCACTAATCTGCAGTCCCACCAACAGTGCACTAGCATTCCCTTTTCTCCACATCCCTGCCAGCATTTGTTGTTTGTTGATTTATTGATGATAGCAATTTGACTGGAGTGAGGTGGTATCTCATTGTGGTTTTTATTTGCATTTCTCTGATAATTAGTGAGGTTGAGCATTTCTTCATATGTCTTCTTGCCTTCTGTATGTCCTTTTTAGAGAAATGTCTCCCCAAGTCCTCTGCCCATTTTTTAATTGGGTTGTTTGTTTTTTTAGAGTTGAGTTGAGTAAGTTTTTTATAGATTTGTGATATTAATCCCTTATCAGATATATCATTGGCAAATATCTTTTCCCATACAGTAGGATCCCTTTTTGTTTTATTGATGGTTTCCTTTGCTGTGAAAAAACTTTTTAGTTTGATGTAATCCCACATGTTTATTTTTTCTCTTACTTCGCTCGCGCGAGGGGATATATCAGTGAAAATCTTACTCCGGGTAATGTCCATGAAGTTTCTTCCTATATTTTCTTCTAGATATTTTATGGTTTCAGATCTTACATTTAAGTCTTTAAGCCATTTTGAATTTGTTTTTGTATATGGTGTAAGGAGGTGGTCCAGCTTCATTTTCTTGCATGTGTCCGTCCAGGTTTCCCAACACCACTTATTGAACAGACTGTCTTTACCCCATCGTACATTCTTGCTTCCATTGTCGTAGATTAGATGGGCATATAGGCATGGATTTACGTCTGGACTCTCTATTCTGTTTCATTGATCTATGCATATATATTTTCTAATTAGTGTTTTGGATTTCTTTGGATAAATACCTGGGAGAGGAATTCCTGGGACATACGGTAGTTCTATTTTTAATTTTTGAGGAACCTCCATACTGTTTTTTATAGTGGCTGCACCATTTTGCAATTCCATTAGTGGTGTATAAGGGACCCCAGTTCTCCACATCCTTGTCAACACTTGTTTTTGTTGATTTATTCAGGTCTTCTGCCCATTTGTTAATTGGATGGTTTGTTTTTCTGGTGTATGAGGGAGGTTTTTTTATATATAAATTTTGTATATTAACCACTTATCAGATGTATCACTGGCAAATATCTTCTCCCATTCAATACGATGCATTTTTGTTTTGTTGATGATTTTCCTGCTGTGCAAAATCATTTTAGTTTGATATATTCCAATTTACTTTTAATTTTTGTTTCCCTTACCCGAGGAGATATATCAAATATAAAATATTACTAAGGGTAATGCCTGAGAGATATGGTTTCAGGTCTTACATTTAAACCTTTAATCTATTTAGTTTGTACTTGTATGTGGAGTAAGAAGGTGGTCCAGTTTCAGTTTTGGCATGTATCTGTCCAGTTTTCTGAGCACCATTTATTGAATAGACTGTTTTTACTCCAATGTATTCTTGCTTCCATTGTCATAGATCAAATGAGCATATAGACATGATTTATTTCTGGGGTCTCCTTTCTGTTCCACTGATCTATGTGTCTGTTTTTATGCCAATACCATGCTGTTTTGATTACCACGACCTTATAGTATAGTTTGATATCAGGTAGTGTGATACCTCCAGCTTTGTTCTTTTTTCTCAGTATTGCTGTGGCTGTTCTGATATTTTAAGGTTCCATATAAATTTTAATATAATTTTTTGTACTTTTGTGAAAAATGCCACTGGTAATTTGATAGGGATTGTATTATATCTATAGATTGCTTTGGGTTGTATGGACATTTTAGCTATATTAATTCTTCCTATCCATGAGCATGGTACATTTTTCCATTTATTGGTATCTGCTTTAATTTCTCTCTTCAATGTCTTATCATTTTCTGTGAACAGATCTTTTACTACCTTTGTTAAATTTTCCCAGATCTTTTTTAAAATTAAAGTTTATTGGGGTGACAATTGTTAGTAAAGTTACACAGGTTTCAAGTGTACAATTCTGTAATGCATCATCTACATATCACATTGTGTGTTCACCACCCAGAGTCAGTTCTCTTTCCATCATCATACATTTGATCCCGTTTACCTTCATGTACCAGCCCCCTCTTCACTTAACCTCTGGTAACCACTAAATTATTGTATGTGTCTATGAGTTTTTGTTTCTTTGTTTTCCCATTTTGTTCCTTTGTTGCTTTCAGTTTTATATCCCACATATCAGTGAAATCATATGGTTCTCGACATTTTCTTTCTTACTTAGTTTGCTTAGCTTAATAATCTCAAGATCCATCCATGTTGTCGCAAATGGCAGTATTTCATCTTCTCTTATGGCAGAATAGTATTCCATTGTGTATATATACCACATCTTCTTTAGCCAATCGAAGGACACCTTGGTTGTTTCCATGTCTTGGCCACCATAAATAAAGCTGCAATAAATATCGGAGAACATATATCTTTACAGATAAATGTTTTCAGACTTTTTGGGTAGATACCCAGTAGAGGGATTGCTGGGTCATATGGTGGTTCTATTCTTAATTTTTTGAGGAACCTCCACACTGCCTTCCATAGCAGCTGCACCAATCTGCATTCCCACCAACAGTGTATGAGAGTTCCTTTTTCTCCACAGCCTCGCCAACACTTATTATTTGTCTTGTTGATGATAGCCATTCTAACAGGTGTTAAGTGATACCTTATTGTGGTTTTTGTTTGCTCTGATGATTAGTGAAGTTGAGCATTTTTTCATATGTCTATTGGCCATTTGTATGTCCTCTTTGGAGAAATATCTATTCAGGTTCTCTGCCCATTTTTCAATTGGATTGTTTGTCATTTTTCTACTGCGTTTTAAAGCAAAATTTCTCAAGAGTTGTCTATATCTGCTGTCTACAAAATTCTCTTAACCCACTTATTTTCTATACTCATTTCAATCAGGCATTTGCTCCCAACCACTCCACTGAAAACAGCTCTCATCAAGAACACCAATAGTTCCATATTACTAAATATGATTTTTGTCCTACTATCAGCAGTACTTTTTTCACTTAGCTATTTTCACTTAGCTTCCAGGACACCACACGTTCCTTGTTTTCCTCTTCCCTCATTTGCTCTACCTTCTTAGTCTCCTTTGTTTTATCCTCCTTACTTACCTATGTGACCCAAGACCGAGGCTTTGAAATTCATTTTGATCTACTCATTCCCTCGGTGATCTCCTGTAGGCTCATGGCTTGAAAGACCACCTTTAAGATTATATCTATAAATTATGTCCTTCCTGATTCTTGCCTCTGAATTTTTGGAATGTGTATCCTATTTCCTTCTTTGTGTTTCCTTTTAGATATCTAATGGGCACCTCAAGTCTAACATACTTAAGACCAAACTACTGAAAGACAAACTCCTGAAAGACAAGAAGACAAGAAACCATAATCTCAGTAAATAACAACTCCTTTCTTCTCACTCAAACCAAAAATCTTGGAGTCATCTTTAACACCTCCTTTTCAGTCTCATTCCTTATCAAATCCCTCAACAAATTCTCTTGACTCTGTCTTCACTTTATATCCAGAATCTACCCACTTCTCATCACCCTTGCTGCTATTTTTCCAAGCTGCTGTCATCCATCACCTGGGTGATCATAGTAGTCTTCTCTTAGATCTTCCTGGTTCTGCCCTTGATCCCTTCATTTTTCCCTCAACATAGTAGACTGGGTGATCCAGTTAAAATTCAAGTTAAATCGTGTTACAACATTGTGAATTATTCTGTCTGAAATGGCTCCCAAATTCCTCTATGAACTTCTTTCTGTACTGGCCTCATCACTATTCATTGTAAATGTCATGCTGGTCTTGGGGCTATTGTACTTGTGTGCTTTCTTCCTGAAATGCTTTTTCCCAGATAAGAACATGGTGTTCTCTTGCACTTTCTGCAAATAAATATTAAGTATTACTACACTACAGATGATTTCCCTAATAACCAAATATAAAATAGCAATCTCATTCACATCCATCTTACACATCTCTCATCCTTCTTATTCAGCTTTATTTTTTTCGTAGCACTTACCACCATCTAGCATACTTTATATTTACTTGTTTGTTTACTCTCCTCTATCACCATTAGAATGTGCATTTCATAAGGACAGGGCCTTGGTTTTGATAACTGATTTTTTCTTATTGTCTAGGACAGTACCTGACTCTTAATAGAAGCATAATAAGTATTTATTGAATAAAATAATTAATTTAACTTAACTGTACAATAATTTTATGATGTAGATAATTTCCTCCTCCTTTAACAGATGAGAAAACTGGGCCTAAGAGAGATTAAGTCATGCTATTGTCTGAATGTTAGTGTCTCTCCAAATTCATATGTTGAAATCCTAAGGCCCAATGTTATGGTATTAAGGAGGAAGGGATTTGGAGGTGATTAGGTCGTGAAGGTGGGACCCTCATGAATGGGATTAATGCTTTTATAAAAGATGCTGGAGGGAACGTCCTTGCCCCTTCCACCATGTGAGGACACAGTGAGGATTCAATAGCCTACAACTTGAAGGAGGGTTTGTTTTCACCAAGACATGACCATGTTGGCACGCTGATCTTGGACTTCCATCCTCCAGACCTGTGAGAAATAAATTGCTGTTGTTTATAAGCTACCCAACCTGTGACATTTTGTTACAACAGCCCAAAAGGTCTAAGACAAGTAACATGGCCAAAATCAGAGAGGTCGTAATTTGCTATACCTGAGTTTGAACCCAGATCTGTGTAACTGCAAACCCTAGGTTTATCACACTATGTTTTTTTATAAGTCCTTACGAAAAAACAGACATTACTTCACAAATAATTCCATGTAATCATATTTATAAACAAAAACTACTTTTTCACTCCTTTCCATTTTAAAAATTTCACTCTTCTTTGATGACACTTGAGTTGCTCTTCTAGGCAAATCTTGACCCATCTACCTTGTAGGGAGTTTGGAAATTAAAGTGAGACAAATAATGCATAACGCCTGATAAATAATGCATACTCAATAAATATTAGTTTTACTGTTTGTTTGTTTTGTATCTGTGTATCACTTCAATGACTCTGTTGTTCCAAAGACTATATGTATTGTCTTTTTGTATAATACTTTTTGGTATTCAACAATACTCATTATAAGACAGTATTGCTCTTTTTCCAAGTGTGGGAAATGGTTGTAGTGGTACTATTTCCCCATGTGAATATCATGTGTGTAATGCCTTCTACTTTGCATTCCAACATATATAAAATAAACAAGAAATATGAGTCAGATATGTTTTCTTGCAGTAATCTCACAAAAGAGTTGAATCAGCCTCATTTTTTCTCTCTGTTCCTCTATAAAACTGAAAACTATTTTCTCAAAGTAAAACAATGGTCCATTTTGAGGGCATACATTTTAAATTGTTTGAGAAAATATTCTCAGCTCCACGTTGTTGTTCCCGTTAAGAAGAGTTTTAAAAAGCTCATTTCCCAGTTAGAAGCTGAATTTTAGAGGTTAGAATCAGTCAAGATTCCAGTTGCTTAACTTTTTAGGTTTCTAAAAACAATATAACATACACCCATGCATAGAGATACACACTTATACCACCTCTCTCTCTCTCTCTCTTTCTCTCTCTCTCTCTCTCTGTCTCACACACACACACACACACACACACACCACACACAGAGTCAAACGAGGCTTGGAAAAGTTAACTGCACTACATTTATCCTTCCACACTGGTGCTGCTTGTGCCTGCTGAAGGGACCAATCTGAGTCTCCTGGGAATAATTAGACTAAGAAATTGCTGATCACACTAGCCTTCTAAAATATTTTCTAATATTTAAATGTTAGAATATTTAAATATAAAATAACATATCTAATATTTTATTTTAATATTTAATATTAAAATATCTAATATCTAATATTAAATATCTAATATTTACATATAAAATATTTTCTAATATTTTATCTTTCTGGTCAGTTTGAAAGATTCTTTTAAAGTGGGAAAATAAAATTCTATTGGTTTAAAAATGTCTTTGTTCCAACCATTCCAATTCTAGCTACATCAGGTAACCAGGGATCACAGAAAAGCCTGGGATTTCTCACAGTCTATTACTCTCTGTTGTCCAAAGATTGTTTCCCAAGATTTCAGCTCTTTGCCAATTTTTCCTTTCTAAATAATACTATATGTTATATTCTGAGGAAGACACACCCATTCCCATAAAACTTTTTTCTGCACAGATATTCTAATATCAGATTAAACTTGATATATAAAGGTCTAAATGAATCATTGCTACTAACATCCCCAATCTGCCATGTAAAAAGGTCTCCTTGTATGTCTATAAATTAGCACAATCATTCATTCATTTATGCATATTGGGACTCTTGACATCTTTATTTCATTCTTTCTTTCAACTAATATCTATTGAGCACTTACTATATGCAAGACCCTATATGCCAAACCCTGGGAAGGCTTGTTTACCTAGTTCTGTCCTTCTTTTTAAATGTCCCCTACATTTGTACATACTCCCCACTGCTACAATCTTGGTTCTGTTTATCAGTCCCTCATGCTTGGATTGCTGTCTTAATCTCTGTAATATAATATTTCACAAGTGCTATCTTGACACAGTTTTTAAATCATGGCTAAATCTCGCAATTCCCTTTGCTGGCAATTTACTAAGCTCCCACCCAAACGCTTCCTTTATCAGGCTTTCTACTGTGTGGCCAGGTACTAAACAACTGGGAAAACCCCCTGACCTAAAGTCAGAGAAATTATTCAAATAAAGTCAATCCCCAGGAAGCCAGTGAAATCTAGCTACCCCCACCTCTGCTTCCCATGCATAAGCCATGCAGCTCCTACAGCTAGGCTTGCCCTTTACCTGTACCCTGGTGTAATCCCCTAAGTATCCCTTCATGGTAGCCTGCCTTCCTACGAAGCTGTAAGTAACAAGGAGTTCTGTGTTTCATGTCCCTGTGTTGTGTCCCTCCATCAGAAGAATCGTTAAATCTCATAAAACATATCTGAACTGTTATTCCCTTTCTCCTACTCTTTTTTCCCAAACTGATTTGCAGACTTCTGTTAAGTAATTATCTCTCACTAGTTTCCTCACTGCATTCCTTAATTCTAATTACTAGTTTCTTACTACATCAAGTCTCGCCATCATTGTCAAGGTTTGAAGGCCCTCCATAATATGGCCCATTCTGCCTATGCAAATTCATGCAAAGAATATGAAAACCCACTTTGGAGAAGTGTATACAGTAGTATAAAGTGTGGTTAAAGACTACCACTGAAGTATTTTTAGTGCCAATCTATGCATTCCTGTCAGTCTCTGTTTTTATTCTTTTATATTTTTGCATGACCCCTTTTATTTATACAGCCTTCTGTTCTCTTCCCTTCTTATGTCTCCCACACTTTGGGTATAACATCAAATGTGCATTGCATACTAATAATTTTATTGGTTTGTAGTCTAAGGATTGTTGGTTTGTAGTCTAAGGGCAGGAACTTTTGCATATCTTTTGTCGTTCTAGTTACCTTCTACATAACTTTGCACAAGACATATTCTCTTTTTTAGTTAATTTCTATAGTTCCTTTAATACAGTTAGCAAATATATACTCCCATACTATTATTCTGTGCTTTAACTGATTTTAATAAATACTTATAAGCCTTCAATTGAAAGTCAACACACTATAATTTCCTTAAACTCTCCTACTATTTAATTAGGACATATCAAACAGATAATCCTGCCACAGAAACTAATTTTTTTAATTCCTCTTTTATTCAGCGGAGAGTTACAACTATTAACAGGCATATCACTATGATACATCTCTATTGAAATAAACCTGAGCTGTCACCTTTCAATATTGTGAGGTAAGCCAGATTATTTTTCTATAGAGATTGAAAATATGTTTCTGAACAAAATTCCTTAGCTTAATCATAATTGGGTAAGAAGAAAAAAAGACAAAAGACAAGTGATTGGGAGTGAGGAAAGACAGTATTGAAGCAATGCATTTGAAAGAATCTAACAGCAACTCCTTTAAACCTCATAAATAAAAAGTCCAGAATCAATACAGACTAGTCAACTCCATCAGTCATCTCAGTCTTTGTCGTTTGTTGGGGGGTGGGTATTCACAGACACATGGATGTTGCCAGCAGGTGGTGCAGCTGGTGATACCTAGGCAGAAAGATCAATCTGGTGCCTTCACAAAGAAAAGCTAAGAAGGTTATGCAAGCTGAATCAGCACTTTAATCCAGAGTCTGTCACCTTATTAATCATTGTCATATAGAACACAGATAGTTAATCACAAAACATTCTGACCAGACATCCTTCACCACCACCTCAGACCCTTGCTTCTCCTCAAATACTAAAATGCAGTTTCTATTCAAAATATGTGAAGAAACAGAAAACTATACTTGTCAGAATCAGTTTTTTCCCTCCCAACATATGTAAAGCACATTGCAATGTTTTCAGTTTAGAAAAAGACAAATTATACAATAAAGTTTTAGTAAGTTATTAATCTAAAAATATTTTTAAGAAAAAATATTGTTCCTGATTGAAATTACATAGGTGATTGAATTGAAATGCTTTTTAAAAATGAAAGCACCAGTTTTTCTTCCATTTTTACGATGATTTTTATAAAGAGGTAGACCATAATATCTAATTAGGCATTGTGAAAAAAAAATTGTGACTAATAATTGAAGATGAATGTGAATTAGACATTATTCCTGTACCTTATTCAGATGGCAAGGATGTATTGCATTTTGCCAGGTTCAAATATATTTTTAAAATATTACCTAAACAATGTACAACTGCTTCTTTTATTATAAATAGAGTTAAGAATATTAAAACTGAATATTAAAACTAAATGATGTAAGCCATTAAATATGAATTAATCAAATTACTTTTCTGTTGTTTGTATCCTTATACTTGCCCTATTACTAATCCAAGTAATAATTTATACTTAATAGAATGCAGTGATATCAGAGTATTATTGATTTTGTGCTTGAAAGTTTGTCCCGGGTGTAATTTTTATGCATCACACTCATAGAGAAAGAAAATAGTTTAAATTCTATTTCATTATATTCTACTAGAAAATCAATGCCTTACACATGTTGCAGAATATCTTTTCATAGCTCAACTATTTTGTGAAAATGTCTTTGACTCACAGAAGTAAAATATTCTTGATCACCAATAAAATGTGCATTGTCATTTGCTTTCATCAATAGTACTTCTTAAATTTTTACAACATCTAATCATATTCAAAGAAAGTTTTCAGCCAGTGCTCTTACAGATTGAAGTCAGAGATGAGAATAATTCTTTTTTTTTAAATAGAGCTTCAACTAAATTCATTAAAATTTTAGGCTATTTACTAAACTATTCAAAAAGGTTTAAGTATGGAACTGAGGACAAAGAGTTATTTACATATGCTAGTATACCAAAACAAGACACTGCATCCATCTGTCCCTATGTAGCTAAAACATCGCTCATAATGCTGTGTCTTTTGGGTGTACATCCAAAGCACAGAGAGGCAGTTGCCTACAAGTCGTTATTTGGTCAACACTAAAATGACTTCTACTGCCTCTAAGTAAAAACGATTTCTCTTTCCACCTTAAAGTTGAGGTTTATTACTTTGAGTAAAACATTTATTTCCAATTCCTAACTTTTAAAATAAAAATACAGTATTCTGAATTGGTCATGGTATGGATCCTATCAATCACTCACAACTTGAGTGATTTTAGTTAGTTTATATAATATATTTTTTATAACTTTAGTTTATATAATGCTTACCTCTGTGATGTAATAAGATCAGAACTCTGCAGAAATGAGCCTCTTGAATATCACTTGAACAGTTCAGATTTCTCGTCTAACTCTTGATGATAAAAGACTACATTATATTCCCTTGACCTTTGAAATAACCTTCATTACTGAAGGCAATATCATGTGTCTTTTGACCTTGCAATCTTTAAGATCCTGACAGAGGTGAACTTTCCATATTCTTTTTTATGTATTTATTTGTTGGGGTGACAATTGTTAATGAAATTACATAATTTCAGGTGTACAATTCTGTATTACATCATCTATAAATCCCATTGTGTGTTCACCACCCAGAGTCAGTTCTCCTTCCATCACCATATATTTGATCCCTTTACCCTCAGCTCCCTCCCCCGACCCCTCTTACCATCTGGTAACCACTAAACTATTGTCTGTGTCTATGAGTTTTTGTTTCTCATTTGTTTGTCTTGTTTTTGGTTTATATAACACATATCAGTGAAATCATAGGGTCTCTGCTTTTTCTGTCTGACTTATTTTGCTTAGCATTATTTGTGACAACATGGATGGAACTTTCCATATTCTTGAAGCTACAAATTCATGGTACAATTTTCTTTACTGTTCTGGTCATTTGAGACAGAGATCTGAAACCATAAAACTTCTAGAAGAAAATATAGGAAGAAAGTTTGCAAACATTACCCTTAGTAATATTTTTACTGATATATCCACTTGTGCAAGAGAAGTAAGAGAAAAAAAGAAAAAAAACATTTGGGATTACATCAAACTAAACAAAATTTTCATAGCAAAGGAAACCATCAATAAATAAAAAGGCATCCTACTGAAGGGGAGAAGATATTTGTCAATGATATATCTAATAAGGGGTTAATATCTAAAATTTATTAAAAAAAACTCATTCAACTCAACACCAAAAAAATCAAACAACCCAATTAAAAAATGGGCGAAGGAAGTGAAAAGACATTTTTCTAAAGAGGACATACAGATGGCAAACAGACATATGAAAAAATGCTCAACCTCACTAATCATTAGAGAAATGCAGTAAAAACCACAATGTGATACTATCTCACCCCAGTAAAATGGCTATCATCAATAAATAAACGGACAAAAGGGCTGGCGAGGATGTGGAAAAAAGGGAACCCTTGTGCACTGTTGGTGGGATTGCAGATTGGTTCAGCCACTATAGAAATCAGTATGGAGGTATCTCAAAAAACTGGAAATTGAATTACCTTATAACCAAACAATTCCACTTCTAGGTATCTATCCAGAGAAATGCAAAACACTAATTTGAAAAAAATTATGGATTCCTATGTTTATTGCAACACTATTCACAATAGCTGAGACATGGAAACAACCAAAATGCTCACTGGTAGATGACTGGATCAAGAAACTGTGGTACATTTATACAATGGAGTATTACTCAGCCGTAAAGAAGAATGAAATCTTACCATTTGCAACAATATGGATGAACCTAGAGAACAATATGCTAAGTGAAATAAGTCAGTCGGAGAAAGACAAATACCATATGATCTCACTTACATGTAGAATCTAATGAATAGAATAAATGAACAAACTAATCAGAAACAGTCTCAGAGATATAGAGGAAAAGCTGAGAGTTGCTAGATGGGAGGGGGCTGGGTATGAGGGAGAAGGTAAGGGGATTAGAAAGCACAATCGGTAACCACAAGATTGCCACAGAGGTATGAAAGACAGTTTAGGGAATATAATCAATAATATTGTAAAGATTTTGTAGGGTATCCAATGGACACTTGTCTTATTAGGGAGATAACTTCAGGGACGGTGTAGATGCCTGCTCACTGTGCTGTACACCTGAAGCTGAAGCTGAATAATAATGAATGTCAGCTATAATATATATATATATATATATATATATATATATATATATATATATGTATATATGTATATATATATATATATGTATGTATGTATGTATATTCACAAGAAGCAGAGTGCAGCATAAGGAATAGAGACAGTGGAAATGTAATGGTAGTGTGCGATGTCAGAGGGTAGTACATTGGGAGGGGGGTTTATCACTTTGTGAATGTTATAAATGTCTAACTATTACACTGTTTTGTATACCTGAAACTAATAATAAAAAAAAATGCAAAGAAAATAAAAATAAAAATGCAAAATGCCAAAGAAAAAGAGTGAGGAAACAAATGTTGGAAAAAATTACATAGTATTGATGGTTTGCTATATATTTGAATGAAGCACTGGTGTTTTTAACACATTTCAGCTTATTGCATTCTTTGGATTGTGTTTCCAATAATAAAATACATAAAGAATTAAAAAAAAAGAAATCTGTATTTAGTGAATGGTAGAATTTCCTATCTCTTTTTAAATACAAGATATTATAACTAAGTTCAGTCACCTACCACCTACTCATTTCCATAGTCATTTTTTGAATGATTTGCTAAATTGCCTCGTATTTTAATAAAACTGGTCAAAGTTAAAAAATAAATAAAACACAGAACCCCTACCCCAGCCTATGAACCCAGGTGTGGACTAATACTGGCTGAAAACTTTCCTTGACTATAACTAGGTGTTGCTAATGATGCAATATTACTGTTACCAAGCTTATTTTATTGCAAATATATTCATAGTATATTGAGATACAATGGTCCCTATATATACTATTTAATGCCACAGCCTATCTTGCTTACTTTTTTGTTCTTTGTGGTTTTTTTCTTTTATTTCTTAGCACATGCTAATTGAGAAAGTAATTAAATTAAATTTAATTAAAGTAAATAAGTCATGGGGATGTAATATACAGCATGGGGAATGTAGTCAATAATGTATCAACTCTGCATGGTGACAGATGGTAACTAGACTTATAGTGATGACATCACTTCATAATGTACATAAACATTGAGCCACTATGTTGTACATCTGAAACTAATATAATGTTGTATGTTAATTATACTTCAATTTGAAAAAAAACGTACAGGGCACAAAGAATGGCAGAAAAATAAAACAAGGTCCCCTTCCTTGAAAAACTTACAGAAAGTTGGAGTTTTAGCCTTTTCTTTTTTTGTATCAATTTTTCCTATCGCCTGTAATGACCAATACTTAAAAATGTGCACAAAGAAAAGTTCCTAGTTGAAATTTGAGTTACACAGGACAATAGGGAGGAGAAACTAGTGTCAAAACAATCCACAAAACAAAATACTCTGTTGTCCATATAATCTTTTTTCTGTTTCCTCCTTATTTTCAACTACCATATTTTATTATTGTCAGAATGATTGCCTTTAGTAGCTTCCTCCTTATTCTCACGCAATTTCAATGTTCCAAAACATTGCTGTGAAATGCGATAGCTAGGGTTGCTGGGATTCTGTATAAAATAAACTCAAAGTAAGTATGTGAGATGATCCCTTACTGAATCTTTTACATGAGCTTTATAGTAGATGATTTCCACTCATTTCAACCTATTTTTGCTTAGGATCAGGTTTTCAACCATATGGCAGAAAATATGGAATCTAGAAGTCTGACTTGTTAATAAGTGCAGTATTTGTCTTTATTAGTTCATATGGTGTAAGGTTTCATTCAACACATTTTGAACATCTATTATACGACAGGCATTATGTTAGTACTGTGGTATGCATTGGACCCTGCTATCAGGAGTTTGTATTAGTACAGTGTGACACTCTTGAATAACTTGGAAATAGGTTTGCCTTCTAACACTCAATGTATTAAAATCCGTTCACAATAGATATAGTCAACCATGCTCAGCAAAACCCAAGAAACTGCAAATATGTGATAAAATAGTATAGAAAAATAACATTCCAATCAAGGAAACTTGGATGTAATCTCAGGAAGGGAAAACTAAAACATGACTGTAATTTTGGAAGTAAAGTTTTAATAATCATATCATACAAATTTTGGGGGGAAATTTTGAACCAGAAGGAATTGAGTGAGCCATAGAATATAAAAATGAAGATCCACAGAAGCAAGCATTAGGCAGAACCTTCCACTCACTATTCAAAAGAGAGATTCTTGGCTAAGAGTACTGGAGCATTCACGTTCTCTTGGCAATGTGTCCCTATAGTGGGTGAGAGTATCACAAGTCAACTTATCTGGTGTTTCCAAGAATTTACAAATTCCCAGTGTTTTGTGCTCATGAAGCAAATATCTGATGACAATTTGGCATCCTCTATAAATTTCGCACAGGTACAGAATGCTAAAGTAAGCTAATATGCACATTAACTTTACCTGACAGTTTAGGTCTCATTGTAAATTAATAAATTGGAATTCTGGTATGTGTGTGAACTTGACCAATATAGGTATACTTCCGAGAGTTTGATCTTCCTCTCAGTGTTACTACCAAATCATTTTTCTAGGTCTGCAAAGTTGAAACCAGTCAGCTTTCTCCCATAAGCTATCCCCGTCTGTCTAATTGTATGCCTACTTTTCAGTGTAACATTGATGCTTTGTAAATAAATAGAAGTTATTTGTGAATAATATCTATTCTCCTCAAAATAGTTCTCCAAGTTACACTGACATAAAAAAAAAAAGAAAACTGCAAATGCTCACACATAACCAAGGAAACACACTGGCGCTACATTCTGCAAGCTTTAAGACAGGGATCTTAACTCGGGTACCCATATTGAATCCCTTGTATCTATCTTCTGTGTAGGGAGATAGTGAAGACAGATGATATAGTATATTTTATCTTCCAATATGAATCATCACACTCCATTCTCATGTATCACATAGAACTAAGTGTGTTCCTAAGCATTACTGGAAATCTTTAACACTTTTGTTTTAAGGACCCACAACTCCAATTTGCTGTACTACTCTGAAAGAAAAATGAGAAAAAAAAAGTGTTAGAGGTAACAGCTAGCCATAGAAGCTCAGTTAAGGGAAGACAGTTCCCTATCCAAAGCTAATCATAAACCTACACTATTGAAACAGTTGGAGAGAAAGAGGCAAGTGAATGCAACTCACTCATCTATCTCACTCCCACTTGCTATCATTTCTTCCTTGGTATAAATGACAGTATTGAGCCAATTTGTTTCAAATACTGACTTTTGGTAACTGCCTAGTTACATTTAAATTCCTATTCTCTATAAGTTGATACCTTTTTGATCCTTTTGGTATTCATAAGCCTCTCTGGTGAGAATTGTACAATTTCAACTTTCTTACATGCCATACAGAATATCAATATTTGCCAACATGGTTTACATGGTGCATATAATGTTGAAATTCAACAAATTATTCTTCAACCCTTCAGGCAAGGCCTTCTCACTTGGAATGAACTTATTCAGAACATAACATACTGCTACACAAAACAGGCAATATAATAAGCTGATACTAGTATGTGCACAGATGTACAATTAAATGCCTTTAAGCAATGGATTTTACATACAATTTAAGTTATTTAAATTTGAAGTTTTCAAATGTTCATGAAAATAAACTTTAACGAAATGAAATCACTACAGTTCTGATTTTAAAAAATGAAGAAAAAAATCAAAATCGGTGCATGAGGTGAGCCTCTGTAAATCTCACCTGGAATTTACAATAAATGGAACAACTATAACTCCACAAAGGACTCCCTGCACAGCAGACAGGCAAGATGAAGAGGCTCACCATTGAATTGACCTAAAGGTGGGTGAATCGCGCGAGCGGGGGAGGAGGGAAGGGAGTAGTGCGGAGTTGGAGACACATGGGCAAAGGACGCAGACCTAGCTCAGTGCTCCGAGCTCACTTCGTCCCGGAGCTACCGCAACTGCGGGAGAGGGAAGAACTCGGACTGCTAGGGCTCTGCTTACGGCCCACAGTGCTGAGAGGACAGCATATAACACATCTGAAAACCAATGCTCACAGCAGAGACCTCGGAGAAAAGACTGAGGGAAGAAGGCTGAAAATGCTGGTTTAAGCCCTCACTGCCAAGCAGAGAACGGAAGCCTTAGGCACTGAGACTAGCCGCCCCCTCCTTACCTAACCAGAGCTCACCCCGCCCCAACCTGCTCGGTGCTAGAAGAGGAACAGTAGCAGTGTCAGATCAAAAGAACAGAATATTTGCTGTTCTGAGAACTGTGGACCGCAGACACAGATACGCAGTCCAGCTAGTTCCGGCAAAGGGGAGGGAAATGTGGACGCAGGACCATCTGTGGTGGTGGTCGCCTCCATTGCTCTGGGCCACCTTTCACAACTCACCCCGCCACTGTCTCCACCTATCTGGGCGGATCCCTGCAGGAGTAAACAGAACTGCTGAAACATACGGGCTCTGAATCTGATGCAGGAAGAGCTTTGGAATTCCAAAAGCTCTCTGCATACCCACACGGACACTGAGCCCTGTGACCCAGGCAAACTATTAACAGAGGAGAAGCCCATCTCGCGTCTCCCAGAGAATCCCCCCATTGTGTGAGAAGCTGAAATAGTGCAGAGAAAACATAGCACTACCGTGTGAGAGAGAAAAAAAGGCTGCAGTCGGAGAGAAAATAAAACATTCTACCAACAAGTACTGGAAAACAAAAGAAAGACCTCTTCCTATCAACCAGTTGCAGAAGCCACTCCTGTAGATGTCTAGGAAGAGAAACAATAAATCAGTAATTGCCATGAATAACCAAGGCAACAAGACAGCTCAGAAAGAAAATGAAAAGTCTCCAGAAAATGAACTTAAAGATATGGAAATATATGACTTAAATGACAGAGAATTCACGATTACAGTTCTGACATTACCCAGAGTAAGATTTTCACTGATATATTCCCTTGTGCAAGGGAAGTAAGAAAAGAAAAAAATAAACATGTGGGATAACATCAAACTAAAAAGTTTTTTCACTGCAAAGGAAACCATCAATAAAACAAAAAAAGATCCTACTGAATGGGAAAAGATATTTGACAAAAATATATCTGATAAGGGGTTAATATCACAAATTTATAAAAAAAACTCAACTCCAAAAAACAAACAACCCAATTAAAAAATGGGCAGAGGACATAAAGAGACATATTTCTAAAAAGGACATACAGATGGCAAACAAGACATATGAAGAAATGCTCAAACTCACCTACCATCAGAGAAATGCATATAAAAACCACAATGTGATACCACCTCACCCCAGTCAAAATGGCTATCATCAATAAATCAACAAGCAACAAGTGCTGGTGTCAATGTGGAGAAAAGGGAATGCTTGTGCACTGTTGGTGGGACTGCAGATTGGTGCAGCCACTATGAAAACAATATAGAGGTATCTCAAAAATCTGAAAATGGAACTACCTTATGATCCAGCAATTCCACTCCTAGGTATCTATCTGGAGAAATCCAAAACTCCAATTCAAAAATCTTTATGCACTCCTATGTTTATTGCAGCACTATACACAATAGCCAAGACATAGAAACAACCTAAATGCCCATCTGTAGATGACTGAATTACGAAACTGTGGTACATTTATACAATGGATTATTATGCAGCCATAAAGAAGAAAGAAATCTTACCATTTGTAACAATATGGATGGACCTAGTGAACATTATGTTAAGTGAAATAAGACAGACAGAGAAAGACAAATACCATGTGATCTCACTTACATGCAGAATCTAAAAAAAAGAAAAAGTGAATGAACTAATCAGAAACAGTTTTGGAGACACAGAGAAAAAACTGAGAATTGCTAGATGGGCGGGGCGGTTGGGATAAGGAGGAAGTTGACGAGATTAGAAAACAGTCGGAAACCACAAAATGGCCAGCATGTTCTGAAAATTAATTTGGAGAACGTAATCAATAATGTAGTAAAGATTTTGTAGGGTATCCGATGGACACATGTCCCATTTGGGAGACCACCTCAGGGATGATGTAGATGCCTGTTCACTGCACTTCACACTTGAAGCTGAACAACAATGAATGCCAACTGTAATTATATATACACATATGTATATGTATATGTATATGTATATGTATATGTATATGTATATGTATATATATGAGTATACTTACAAGAAGCAGAGTACAGCATTAGGAATAGAGACAGTGGAAATGTAATGGCTCTGTGTGATGTCAGAGGGATAGCGGACGGGGGGGAAGGGGGTTCACACAGTGTGAGGGATATAAATGATAAACGTCTAAGTATTACTTTGTCTTGTGCACCTGAAACTAATAAAAAAAAAAAGGATTGCAGTTCTGAAAAAACTCAAGGAGATGCAAGAAAACACAGAAAGGCAATTTAATAAACTTAGAAGCACAATCAAAAAACAACATGAGCATTTTACAAAAAAGATTGAAATTTTAAAAAAGAACCAAATAGATTTTCTGGAAATTAAGAACTAAATAGAAGAAATTAAGAATGAAATAGCCAGGTTAGGTAGTAGAGTTGACCAGATGGAGGGAAGAATCAGTGACATCAAAGATGGATACATGGAAATGGCACAGACAGAAGAAGAAAGAGACTGAAGGCTGAAAATAAGTGAAAGAGCTCTGCAAGAACTTTCTGACTCAATCAGAAAGAACAATATAAGAATAATGGGCATACCTGAAGGAGAAGAAAGAGAGAAAGCACAGAGAATATACTCAAACAAATTGTCAATGAGAACTTCCCAAATTTGCACAGAACTGGATCCTCGAATCCAAGAAGCAAATAGAATACCTAACTACCTCAACCCCAACAATCGTTCTCCAAGGTATATTGTATTGAAGCTGTCTAAAATCAGTGAGAAAGAAAGAATCCTCAAGGCAGCCAGGAAAAGAAGACGGTAACCTACAAAAGAAAGCCCATTAGAATATCATCAGATTTTTCAGCAGAAACTCTACAAGCCAGGAAGGAGTGGAACCAAATATTCAAACTACTAAAAAAGAGAAATTATGAGTCTAGAATAATATATCCAGCAAAGATATCCTTTACATATGAAGGAGGAATAAAGACCTTTCCAGACATACATAAGTTGAGGGAACATTCTAATACACGACCTGCACTACAAGAAATACTAAATAAGGCTATTTTACCACATCAGTAGCGAAAACTTGTGGCAACCAAAACATAAAAAGGGGGAGAATAAAGGCCTGAACCGGAATATGGGAATGGAGAAAGTAAGTGTGCTGAAGAAAATAGAATACTCTAAATATCAAACTTTCTTTTACATAAACTTAAGGGTAACCACTCAAAAGAAATCCAGAATTGAAATATATACTGTAATAAAAGAAGAAACAGAGGGAAACATCATAGAATACCACCACACAGAAATAATAGACAACAACAAAAAGGCAAAGAAATAATGGAGACACAGCCTTACCAGAAAACTAAAGATAGAATGACAGGATATCCTCACATATCAATAATCATTTTAAATGTAAATGGACTGAATTCACCAATAAAAAGGCATAGAGTAGAAGATTGGATCAAAAAACTAAACCCAACCATAGGCTGTCTCCAAGAGTTGCATCTCAGCTACAAGAACAAGCATGGACTAAAAGTGAAAGCATGGAAATTGACACTCCAAGCAAATAGTATCCAGAGAAAATCAAATGTAGCCATACTTATATCAGATGAAAGAGACTTCAGGGTGAAAAAGGGAACAACTGACAAAGATGAACATTTCATAAAGGTAAAGGGAACTATACAACAAGAAGACATAACAGTCATCAATATTTATGCCCCCAAACAGGGAGCAACGAAATATACCAAGCAATTACTAACAGAACTAAAGAGAGAAATTGACCAAAACACAATTATACTAGGGGACCTGAGTACATCATTGACAGCTATGGATAGATCATCCATATAGAAAACAAATAATGAAATAACAGCCCTAAATGACACATTAGATGAAATGGACATAATTGACATATATAGAGCAATTCATCCTACAACATCAGACTATACGTTCTTTTCTACTGTACGTGGAACATTCCCAAGGATAGACCATATATTGGGACATAAAATCAGCCTCAGCAAATTTAAGAAGATTGAAATCATACCAAGCATAGGCTCTGATCACAAGGCTTTGAAATTGGATATCAACTGCAAAAAGAAAGCAGGAAAAAACACAAATACATGGAGATTAAACAACATACTTCTAAAAAACGACTGGGTCAAGGAAGCAATTAGAGGAGAGATCAAAAGATACATAGAAACAAATGACAATGAAAATACATCATACCAAAATTTTTGGGATGCACCGAAAGAAGTATTAAGAGGGAAATTTATCTCATTACAGGCCTATCTCAAGAAACAAGAAAAATCTCAAATAAACAACCTCATGTTACAACTTAAAGATATAGAAAAAGAAGAAAAAATGATACTCAAGGTCAGCAGAAGAAAGGAAATAACAAAAATCAGAGCAGAACTAAATGAAATAGAGAACAAAAAGGAAATAGAAAAAAAAATAATGTGGCAAAGAGCTGGTTCTTTGAAAAGATTAACAAAATTCACAAACCCTTGTCTAGACTCACTAAGATAAAAAGAGAGAAGACACTAATTAACAAAATCCTCAATGAAAAACGGACGTTATCATGGACACCACAGAAATACAAAGGATCATCCAAGAATACTACGAAGGACTACATGCCACCAAATTCAATAACCTAGAAGAAATGGACAAGTTCTTAGAAACATACAGCCTTCCAATACTTTCCAATACTGAACCATGAAAAACTGGAAAATCTAAACAGACTGATCACCAGTAAGGAAATTGAATCAGTCATCCAAAACCTTCCCAAAAGCAAAAGTCCGGGACCAGATTTTTTTTTAATTGAAATTTATTGGGGTGACAATTGTTAGTAAAGTTACATAGATTTCAGCTGTACAATTCTGCATTACATCATGTATAAATCCCATTGTGTGTTCACCGCCCTGAGTCAGTCCTCCTTTTCCTTCCATCACCATATATTTGATCCCTTTTACCCTCATCTACCAGCCCCCTTCCCATTTACCCTCTGATAACCACTAAACTATTGTCTGTGTCTATGAGTTTCTGTTTCTCCTTTGTCTTGCTGTTTTGTGTTTTTTGGTTGATATACTACATATCAGTGAAATCATATGATTCTCTACTTTTTCTGTCTGACTTATTTCGCTTAGCTTTATAATCTCAAGGTCCATCCATATTGTCACAAATGGTCCTATTTCATCTTTTCTCACCGCCGAATAATATTCAATTGTGTATATATACAAAACAATTTCTTCATCCATTCAACTATCGAAGGACATTTTGGTTGTTTCCATGTCTAGGCCACAGTAAATAAAGCTGCAATGAACATGGGACCACACGTGTGTCTTTATGTCTTTATGGATAAGAGTTTCCAGAATTTTTGGGTAGATACCCAGGAGAGGGATTGCTGGGTCATATGGTAATTCTATTCACAATTTTTTGAGAAACCTCCACTGGGACAATTCTCACAACTCACCTTGGATCTGACCTCACGTATCTGGGCAGATCACTGCAGGACTAAACAGAACTGTTGAAAGACACAGGCTCTGATCTTGGTGGAGGAAGAGCTTTGGAACTTCAAAAGCTCTTCACATCCCCTTTGGGGATGAGGTGCCCTATGATCCAGGCGAACTACACACAGAGGAGAAGCCCGCCTTCCAGGATCTCCCCACCTTGTGAGAGAAGCTGGAATAATGCAGAGAAACATTACACTACAGTGTAAGAGAGAAAAAAAAAGCTGTAGTCAGAGAGAAAATAAAACATTCTACCAACAAGTACTGAAAAAAAGAGAAACACATCTTCCTATCAACCTGTTGCAGAACCCACTCCTATAGACGTCTAGGAAGAGAAATAATAAATCGTTAATTGCCATGAATAACCAAGGCAACAAGAAAGCTCAGAAAGAAAGTGAAAAGACTCCAGGAAATGAAGTTAAAGATATGGAAATATGTGACTGAAATGACACAGAATTCAACATTGCAGTTCTGAAAAACCTCAATGAATTGCAGGAAAACACAAAGGGCAATTTAATAAACTCAGAAACACAATCAAAGAACAACATGAACATTTTACCAAAGAGATTGGAATTTTAAAAAAGAACTCAATAGAAGAAATTAAGAATGAAATAGCCAGCTTAGGTAGCACAGTTGACCAGTTGAAGAAAAGAATCAGTGACATCGAAGATAGAAACCTGGAAATGACATGGATGGAAGAAGAAAGAGACTTGAGACTTAAACGAAATGAAAGAACTCTACAAGAACTTGCTTACTCCATCAGAAAGACCAATATAAGAATAATGGGCATACCAGGAGAAACCTCCACACTGCCTTCCATAAGGGCTGCACCAGTCTGCATTCCCACCAACAGTGTATGAGGGTTCCTTTTTCTCCACAGCCTCTCCAACACTTGTTACTATTTGTCTGGTTGATGATAGCCATTCTGACTGGGGTGAGGTGATATCTCATTGTGGTTTTTATTTGCATTTCTCTGATGATTAGTGATGTTGAGCATTTTTTCATATGCCTATTTGCCATTTATATGTCCTCTTTGGAGAAATGTCTCTTCAGGTCCTCTGTCCATTTTTCAATTGGGTTGTTTGTTTTTTTGTTGTTGAGTTGCATGATTTCCTTGTATATTTTGGATATTAGCCCCTTATCAGAGGCACTGTTTGCAAAAATTTTCTCCCATTCAGTTGGTTGCCTCTTTATTTTCTCAATAGTTTCTTTTGCTGTGCAGAAGCTTTTAAATTTCATATAGTCTCATTCATTTATTTTAGCTTTTACTTCCCTTGCCTTTGGAGTGAATATCATAAAACACTCTTTGAACCCAAGGTCCATAAGTTTAGTACCTATGTTTTCTTCTATGCAGTTTACTGTTTCAGGTCTTATGCTTAAATCTTTGATCCATTTTGAATTCATTTAGGTACATGGTGCCTGATAGCAGTCCTGTTTCAATCTTTTGCATGTGGCACTCCAATTCTCCTAGCACCATTTATTAAAGAGGCTGTCTTTTCTCCATTGTATATTTTGGGTTGTATGTTGTTTAATCTCCATGTATTTGTGTTATTTCCTGCTTTTTTTTTGCAGTTGATATCCACATTCAATGCCTTGTAATCAGAGAATATGCTTGGTATGATTTCATACCTTCTTAAATTTGCAGAGGTTAGTTTTATGTCCCAATATATGTTCTATCCATGAGAATGTTTTATGTACACTAGAAAAAAATATGTAGTCTGATGTACTAGGATTAAACGTTCTGTAAATATTCCACGTACTGGATGAATGTATCAACTATTCTTTAAATCAACTGTCCATAGGGGCTAAAATGTGCTGGCCAGTCTGCACTAGGCTCATGCCAGAATATAATAAATATTGACTTATAAAATAAATTAAATTTAATTCAAATCTCTGTTGGTTCTGTTTCTTGGGTTCATTCTTTTTGGAAATTTATTACTATTATCTTTCCTACCATTAAATAAATTTATCCTTCTTTAAAAAGTTTAGTAGGTTGATGAATTTTCACATCAATTTGTATTGACTTTTGTATAGGCATAAATACCATTTAACTACTCATATGCCTTTTTTAAGAAAAAAATCTTGTGTCTTTTGAAGTCAGTTTTCAGAAATTTTGTATCTTTGTTTCCAGCCTTCACTCTCTGCAACCTATTTTCCAACCCTTAGCCCAAGGAAGCTTTTGAAAATTTTAGTCTAACTACGTAATACTTCTAATTGAAACATTCCAGTGCCCCTCCCATTATCCACAGAATGATGTCCAAACTCCCAAGGAATGATGTCCAAACCTTGTCTACAAGATCCTGCATAGCTTGGTCCTGTCTTTCACTTTAGCTTCATCTCTTACCATTCCACACTTGCTCACTTTGCTTTGGCTACACCGAAGTGTATGCAGTCCCTTCTATGTTCTGTGAGCTCTCACTTTTTCTTAAGCTATTCTTTCTACCTTGTATACTCCTATGACTACCTTCTTTTCATCTGGTTATCCCATATTCAATATTCTCTTCTTTTTTTATTAGTTTCAGGTGACAAAACAAGATGATTAGACATTTACACACCTAACCCCAACAAGTCTACTACCCATGTGACACCATACATAGCTATTACGATACTATTGACTATACTCCCTATGCTGCTGTACTTTACATCCCATGACCATATATATATATATATATGTATATATATATATATATATATATATATATATATATATATATAACACTCTATATTATTTTATATTAGTATAAGGTGTACAGCACAGCTGTTAGGTATTTATATAATTTATGAAATGACCCCCCATAAGTCTAGTACCCATCTGACAGCATACATAATTTTATAGCATTATTGACTATATTCCCCACACTGTATTTTACATCCCTGTGACTATTTTGTGACTACCAATTTATGCAGCCTAGTCCCTTCATCTTTCTCACCCATTCCCCCAACACCCCTCCCATCTAGCCAACTACCAGTTTGTTCTTTGTATCTATGAGTATATTTCTGTTTTGTTTGTTTGTTTATTCTGTTCTTTAGATTCCACATATAAATGAGATTGTATGGTATTTGTCTTTCTCAGTCTGACTTATTTCACTTAGCATAATATCCTCTAGGTCCAACCATGTTGCTGCAAATGGTAAGATTTCATTTTTTTTATGCCCGAGTAATACTCTATTGTATTAATCAATTAATATAAATTTATAAACATTTCTTTATCCAATCATTTATTGATGGGCATTTTGTTTCCGTATCCTGGCTATTATGAATAGTGCTGCAGTAAACATAAGGGTGCATAAATATATTTTTGAAATAGTATTATGAATTTCTTTGGATAAATACCCAGGAATGGAATTGTTGGGTCATAATGTACTTTTACTTTTTAAATTTTTGAGGAACCTCCATATTGTTTTCCACAGTGGCTGCACAAATTTGTAATCCCACCAACAGTGCACAAGAGTTCCCCTTCTCTCCACACCCTCACCAACACTTGTTGTTTGCTGATTTATTGATAATAACTATTTTGACAGGTGTAAGTTTATATCTCATTGTGGTTTTTATTTGTGTTTTTCTGGTGATTGATGTTGAGTGTCTTCTCATATGTCTATTGGCCATCTGTATATCCTCTTTGGAGAAGGGTCTGTTCAGGTGCTCTGCCCATTTGTTAATTGGATTTTTTTGTGTGTTGAGTTGTATGAGTTGTTTTAATAAATTTTGGATATTAACCCCTTATCAGATGTATCACTGGTGAATATCTTCTCCCATTCAGTAGGATGTCTGTTTGTTTTGTGAATGGTTTCCTTTGCTGTGCAAAAACTTTTTAGTTTGATAGTAGTCCCATTTGTTTATTTTTTTGTTTGTTTGTTTCCCATGTGCAAGGAGATATATTAGTAAAAAAAAATTACTACAGGTAATGTCTGAGAGGTTACTTCTTATATTTTCTTCTAGGAGTTTTATGGTTTCGGAACTTACATTTTGGTGTTTAATTCATTTTGAGTTTATTTTTGTTATTGCATAAGAAGGTAGTCTTGTTTCATTATTATTATTATTATTTTGCATGTATGTGTGCAGTTTTTCCAGCATCATTTATTGAAAAGACTGTCTTTACCCCAATGTAAATTTTTGCTTCCTTTTTCATAGATTAAATGACCATATGGGCATGGATTTATTTCTGGGCTCTCTATGATGTTCCACTGATCTATGTGTCTGTTTTTATGCCAAAACCATGCTGCTTTGGTTACTATGGCCTTGTAGTTTAATTTGATATCAGGTAGCATGATCCCTCCAGCTTTGTTCTTTTTTCTCAAGATTGTAATGGATATTTGGGATATCTTATGTTTCCATATAAATTTTAGTATTATTTGTTCTAGTTCTGTGAAAAATGCCATTGGTATTTTGATCGGTTTGTGTTGAATCTATATATTGCTTTGGATAGTATGGACATTTTAACTATATTAATTGTTCCCATCCATGAGCATGGTATATCTTTCCATTTATTTTTATCTTCTTTTATTTCTCTCTTCAATGTCTTATAGTTTTCTGAGTACAGGTATTTTACTTTCTTGTTTAAATTTATTCCTAAGTATTTTTTAATGCAGTTGTAAATGTTTTGTTTTTAATTCTCTTTCTGATAGTTCATTATTGGTGTATAAAAATGCAACCAATTTCTGAATACTAATTTTGTATCCTTCTACATTACTAAATTCAAATATCAGTTCTAACATATATTGGTGGAATCTTTGAGATTTTCTCTATTTAGTATTATATCTACTGCAAATAATAATGGTTTTACTTTCTCCTTTCCCATTTGGATGCTTTTTATTTCTTTTTCTTGTCTGATTGCGGTGGCTAGGACTTCCAGAACTATGTTAAATAAAAGTAGTGAAAGTGGACATCCTTGTCTTGCTCCTGATCTTAAAGGAGAATGCTTTTAGCTGTTACTCATTGTGTATATTAGCTGTGGGTTTATCATATATGGCATTTATTATGTTGAGACATGTTCCCTCTTCCAAGTTTGTTGAGAGTTTTTATCATAAATGGATGCTGGATTTTGTCAAATGCTTTTTCAACATCTGTTGATATGACCATATGATTTTTATTTTTCATTTTGTTTAAATGGTGTATCACGTTAATTGATTTGTGGATATTGAACCAACCTTGCATATCAGGAATAAATCCTGGTTTACAGTGGTGTATAATCATTGTAGTATATTGCTGAATTCTTTTTGGTAAGATTTTGTTAATGATTTTTGCATCTATGTTGATAAGGGATATCGGCCTATAATCTTCTGTTTTAGTAATGTCCTTATCTGGTTTTAGAATCAGGGTAATGGTGGTGTCATAAAATGAGTTTGGGAGCCTATCCTTCTCTTGATTTTTTTGGAATAGTTTGAGAAGAATAAGTGTTAATTCTTCTTTGAACGTTTGGCAAAATTCACCTATAATGCCATCTGGTATAGAACTTTCGTTTGTTGGGAGCTTGTTGATTACTGATTCAATTTCATTGATAGTAATCAGTCTGTTCAGATTTTCTGTTTCTTTTTTATTCAATCTTGGAAAATCGTATGCTCTTAGGAATTTGTCCATTTTTTTCCAGATTGTCCAATTTGTGGGCATATAGTTGCTCATGGTATTTTCTTCAAATTTTTTGTATTTCTATGGTGTCCTTTGGTGTCAGTGGTGTGTTAAAGCCCCCTACTACATATGATTGTGTTACTATTGATCTCTGTTTTATGTCAGTCAACATGTTTTTATATATTTAGATGCTCCCATGTTGGGTGCTTAAATGTTTAGCAGGGTTATATCCTCTTGTTGGGTTGATCTCTTTATTATTATAAAATTTCCTTTTTGTCTCTTATTATAGTCTTCGTTTTAAAGTCTATTTTTTCCGATATAAAAAAAGCTACTCCAGCTTTTTTGCCTTTTTTTTTTTTTTTTGGTTTCTATTTGTGTGAGACATCTTTCTCCATCTCTCTACTTTCAGTCAGTGTGTGTCTATCATTCTGAGGTAGTTCTCTTGTAGACAGCATATGCATGGGTCTTGTTTTCTTATCCATTCAGCTACCCTTTGTGTTTTGATTGGAGTGTTTACTCCATTTACATTTAAAGGCATTATTGATAGTTATATAGTCATTGTCACTTTATTATTCATGTTTTTGATCTTTGTTTGTTTGCTTGTTTTCTACTTTCTGCTGCTTAAAGAAATCCTTTTAACATTTCTTGTAATACTGGCTTGGTGACAATAAATTACTTTAGCTTTTTCTTGTCGGGGAAATTCTTTTCTCTCCTTCAATTTTAAATAATAGCCTTTCTGGGTGGAGTAGTCTTGGTTGTAGGCCCTTTCTTTTCATCACTTAAGTATTTCCTGCCACTCTTTTCTGGCCTGCAAAGTTTCTATTGAGAAATCTGCTGATAGTCTTATGGCAGCTTCCTTGTAAGTAAGTAGTTGTCTTTTTCTTGCTGCTTTTAGAATTCTGTATTTGTCTTTACCTTTTGCCATTTTAATTATGTGTCTTGGTGTGGGCCTGTTTAGGTTCATCTTGTTTGAGACTCTCTGCATTTCCTAGCCTTGTATGTCTGTTTCCTTTACCAGGTTAGGGAAGTTTGCAGTCATTATTTCTTCAAATAATTTTCTTGTTTCAAACAGCTACGTTATTTCTTCAAATAATGACTTGCTTCTTCTCTGCTCCTTGTGGTGCAAATGCTATTATGCTTGATGGTCCCTTAAACTATCTTCATTTTTAAAAATTCTTTGTTCTCTTAGTCATTTTGATTGGGTGTTTTATGCTACTTTTTTTTCTCTAAATTACTGAGTTTATACTATGCTTCATCTAATCTGCTGTTGATCCCGTCAAGTGATTCTTCATTTCCAATACTATATTCCTTATTTGTGACTGTTTTTTTTTAATGGTTTCTATGTCCTTATTTATGCTTGCTGTCTCTTTGTTGAAATTCTTACTAAGTTCCTTAAGCATTGTTATGACCAATGTTATAAACTTTGTCTCTTGTAGGTTGGTTGCCTCCATTTCATTTAGCTCTATTTCTGGAGGTTTCTTCTGTTCTTTTATTTGGGATATGTTTCCTTGTTTCCTCATTCTGGCTACCTCTCTGTGTTTGCTTCCATATATTAGGGAGATCTCCTATGTCTCCCAGTCTTTGTTGGGTGGCCTTATGCAGTATGTGTTCCTGTGGTCCAATGGCACAGTCTCCTTAATTTCCTATGTGTGTGTGTTCCAGGAGTGTCCCTTGAGTGTGTTGTTTGTGGTCTATTGTAGTTGAGCTTAGATTGCTTTTGGAGTGTCCGTGGGTGGGACTGACTCCCAGGCTGACTGACTGTGAGGGTTGGATTCACCCACAGTGTATTAGCTGGTGTATGGGAGCTGATCCTTTCAAGTGGGGTTCACTCCCATGGGATCTTGTGCCTGTTAAGTCCACCCTTTGAGTGTGCTACTTTTGAGGCTAATCAGGTACTGCTCTAGTGTGATATGAAGCCAGTCTCTGAGTGTATTGTCTGGTGTCTCTCGGGAAGGGCTGCCATCCAGGCCAATTTTAGCTTTGCTTGTGACTGGCCTGGGGTTACCCGATAGGAGCTACACAGCTATATGTGGTTGGCTGCTGCCTGTGCTGGACCTAGGGGCATGTGGGGGTTGTCTCGCTGTAAACTGAGGCTGGCTGCCACCAATATTGGGCCTGTGGCAGCTTACAAAGAGTCCCAGAGTCCCTTGTGCCTGTTGCCACCTGCCAACTGACAGTGAACCTCAGCCATTGAAAGAGATTCCTTAGGTGCACAGGCCAGATTGATTGAACTGTTCTTGAGAGTGCCCTGGCAATGCAGCCCTAGGTGGGCCGGGCTGGGTTCCAGGGAGATATGGGGTGTGGGCAGTGGTTTTTACAAAGTTAACACAGTTTTGGTTCTTGCACTGGTGCTGGGCCTGCAACCATTTTGCAAATATGCCTTGAACATACTGTGGCAAGCCACTGCTTGCCCCAGGCTCGTAAATCTCTGAGAGTTACCCAGTAGTGGTTGCAAAAGGCTTCTGCAGCTCATGGGGCAGGTCAGGCCACTTCATAGCTGAGATTTCCCTTAGCGATGCAGTTCTAGCTATGCGAGGTGGGGACCCAGGGTGTCATCAAGGTGGTACTAATGTGCAGATTTTACCAGACCAATATGGTCTCAGATTTGCCCTTTGGGGATAGGTTCAACATAGAAAATATGGCACCCTACTGTAGGCTACAAGTGAGTCAGGCTCCACAACAGGGACAATGGCTCGTCCCTCCAGCCCTTGCCCCAAGGCCACACAACTCAGTCTTTCCCTTTATGTTTCTGGTGCCTTTCGAATTGCTGCCCCTCCATCGGAGACCAGGTGAGTGCATAAAAACAAGTGAGTCTGTGTGCAGTCCCTCAAAGAGGCCGTGTGGGTTTCCAGCTGCCTTCAGTCTCACCAGGACTGACAGACAGAGTCCTCGCTGATTTTCACTGCCAGGTGTTGTGGGAATTTTTCTTCGTGATATAGGACCCCTGGCATGGGGGTCCCAATGTGGGTCTGGGACCCTTCCCCCCTTAGGGGGACCTCTGCCACCAAGGTGTCCCTCCCGGTATTCAACCACTATCTGGGTTTAGGGTCAGCCCATTTTGCCTCTCCATCCCTCCTACAAGTCTCAATGTGTCCTCTTTTTTAGATTCTTAATTTTAGGGGTTTTGGTCAGCTAGTTTTCAGATGATTCTTGAGGTTAATTATTCTATAATTTATTTGTAATGTTGGTGCAATCCTGGGAGGCAGCAGGCACAGCATTTACCTAATGCACCATCTTGAACCTTCCTCCCAATGTTCTTTTCTAAGATGTCATTTATTCAGGGTAACATTTCATTATCTCTAAGACTAGGCTAGCTGTTCTTCAAAAGTACTCCATAACATTCTTTGTAATCCCACCCCATTGTTGTAGCTATTGCACCCTATTGAAATGGTCTGTGAATTATGTAAGTTTAATAATTTCTTGAGAGGAATGACAACCATAACATATATGTCAACTAAAGACAAAGGATAGCACTCTATATTTGTTAAACTGAAAGCATTTGTCTTAAGTGTTTATTTATATTCCATCCCCACAATTACTGTCCTATTACAGGCCTTTATCATTTTTTCAGTGATTTTCTAATTTGTTATTGTACTTGAAATCTCACCAAACCAACTCATCCTTCATAGCATACAGGTAACGAGTGTGTACTCTGGAACCAGAGTGCCTGGGTTCGTTATCCTGGTTCTGCCATTTAGCAGTTTGTGATATTAGAGGAGTTATTTAACCTCTCTGTATGTCATTTTCTTTCACTGAAAAATGGGAATCATAATAGTATCTACTTCACTGGATTATTCTAATTATGAAAATATGTATAGCACTTAGAACAGTGCCTGGAACATAGCATATGTTGCATATGTATGAGCTAGTGATAGTAGCAATAGTATTAAAACCTGTCTGAACTTATGCTTCTGCTTAAATATTCTTGATGCTGTCTCATAGTTTAAGTCAATTTTCTTTAGTATGGTATACTAGACTTTTCACAAACTATCCCCAGTTGAGTAGATTCCAGTTTTATGTCTAGGTAACAAATAGTTTACATTCTAGCCACACTGAACTGCTTGACAATCTCTGGACAAAATATTCACTTTTCTAGAATTTCACCTGGAAACATTTATTTATCATTAAAGGTTCACTACCTACTATCAATAAACTTAACTAATTCATTCTACCCTCACTCTGAAACAGAATCAATTGCTATTTCATTTTTATTTTCTCTAATAGTAGTTTATACATTTCTCTAAAATTCGTTCAACTAATATTTATTGAGTGCTTATTATATGCCAAGAAGTGTTCTAGGGCTGGGGTTATAGCATTGATCACAACAAAGTCTCCTCCATTATTCTTAAGGAGATAAAGATAAACAAATATGTCATCTGATGATAATTTCTACAGAAATATGTAATACAGAGTGAAGAGGGTATGGGATATTAGGAAGAAGGAATCACTATTTTCTATATGTTTATTCGAATGAAAAAAGAAAGTGTTTCAAAAAGGAGATCACCAATGATGAAACGCTGCTAATACATTAAGAAGACTGAGAATTCACCATTAGTTTTGCCACTTGTATTTCACTAGTTATTTACACATGTGTCTTTGCCACTGGACTTTGTGGTTTTCAAGAGCCCCACTATGCAAAATCTGTGCCAGACACATGATAGAGACTAAATAAATATCAATGGAATTAAATTGAATCAATATGCCATTTGAGTATTTTACTGAAAGCCTTGGTCAAAGAAGCAAAGATAGTTCTTTGTCAAAATGTTGAGTAGTTTGTGAGATGTATACTCATAGCCAAAGTTATTAAGGGAAAAAAATAAAATTTAAGAGTTGGGAAATTTGGATTTAACTCTGTGATATGGGACAGGATACACCCACTTCTGTAAGTTTTATAAAGAGATAATAGAATAAGTTTCACTGTAAATTTTGGAGATTTTACAATCTCTTATCAGTATTTTGAGAAATAATAAGGATCCCAGGCTTGATAAAACGCTTCAGAGCTCAATTACAGGGGCTGATGTTAATTCTTAAATTTTGTTTGCTTCAAACACATTGAAAAATTCTCTTATATACTGTAAATATAGCAAGCTTAAGAAATACATATTGGGAGAAAAAGCCACCTCAAACCTGGTAGGAGGGGTAGAGATGCGGAACTGGTTGGTCTCATTTATCCACTTCAACATCTTGACCAGCCAGGAATAATATATTTTCTTTTACTAAATATATCTTATGTCACTAAGCATTTTCAAAAAGAGATATCTATGATGATTTTAAGGTCTTAATATTAATATAGTATGCATAATTTATTTAATCTCCTTGTATTTGGGCATTCAAAATGTTTCTATTTTTTACTATTGTAAGTTATCACAAGCGTAATTTTTTTAAAATTACCTTTTGTTTATTTCTGCTAATAAATTCATCTATACAATTTATTCAGGATTGTTTCATCATTTCTCTTCACATTAAAACACTATCTCTGGATTTGCTATTGTCATTGTGGACTTTATAAAGCAGGCCCTCCACTAACATAATTTGGTTCAATGTTAATTTGTTGAAACATTGATGAGAGAACAACTAATCCAAAAATTCATATGGAACCACAAATGACCCGGAACACGTAAAGAAATCTTGAGAAAGAACAAAGTGGGAGGCATCACACTCTCTGATATCAAAGTATACTACAAAACTACAATAATGAAAACAATATGGTACTGGCATATATACAGATGTATAGATCAATGGAGTACAATAGAGAGCCTAGAAATAAACCCTCACATATATGGTCAATTAATCTACAACAAAGGAGGCAAGGATATACAATGGGGTAAAGACAGTCTCTTCAATAAGTAGTGCTGGAAAAATGGGACAGATACATGCAAAAAAATGGACCGTTTTCTTACATCATATACAGAAATAAACTCAAAATAGATAAAAGTCTTCAATGTGAGATCTGAAAACATAAAACTCCTAGTAGAAAACACAGGCCTTAAACTCTTTGACATAACTCTTAGCAATATCTTTTTTGATATGTCTCCTCTGGCAAGAAAAAAAAATAACCAAATGGGACTACATCAAAATAAAGTTTTTGCACAGTGAAGGAAAAGGTCAACAAAATGAAAAGACAACCTACTAAATGGAAGAAGATATTCTCAAACGATCCACTGATAAGGGGTTAATATCCAAAATATATAAGGAGTTCATACCACTTAACACCAAAAATAAATAAATAAATAAACAATACAGTTATAAAATGGGCAGAGAACCTGAATAGACATTTCTCTAAAGAGAACATATGGATGGCCAACAATCAGATATATGAAAACATGCTCAACATCACAAATCACCAGTGAAGTGAATATTAAAACCACTATGAGATATCACCTCATACCTGTCAGATGAGCTATCACCAATAAATCAATAAATAACAAGTGCTGGTAAGGATGTGGAGAAAATGAAACCCTTGTACACTGATGGTGGGGTTGCAAATTGGTGAAGCCACTTTGGAAAACACTATGGGGAGTTTCCAAAATATTAAAAATAGAGTTGCCATATGACCCAGCCATTCCACTTGTGGGTATTTATCTGAAGAAAACAGAAACACTAATTCAAAGATACATGCACCGCTATGTTCATTGCATCATTACTTACAATAACCAAGATATGGAAGCTACCTAGGTGTCCACTGATAGATGAATGGATAAAGAAGAAGCTATTCTCAAATGATCCGTCTGATAAGGGTTAATATCATATATATATATATATAATTTAGCAATGAAAAAGAATGAAATATTGCCATTTGAGAAAACATGGATGGGTCTAGGGGTGTTTACCCTAAATGAAATAAGTCATACAGAGGAAAACAAATACCATAAGATTCCACTTATATGTGGAATCTAAAAAACAAAACAAAACAAATAAATAAACAAAACAGAAGCAGAGCCATAGATATAGTGAACAAGCTAATGGTTTCCAAAGGAGAGAAGGGGGGTGGGAATAAAAAATAAAATAAAATAGAAACCTAACTGACAGTGAAATAGCTTAATCCAATAGTAAATTTATTTGTAGGAAGTATAAAAAAATAAAATCAGTGAAGAAAATCAATAAGATAGCATATAATACAGTATGCATTTGTTAAAGTGTGTTTAACTATGCTAGTAGGCAGATATTTTACTGCCATTTCAACAATAGTTGTATAAGATAATTATAATACAAGGCAATTATACTACTGGTGCAAAAAATAAAATAAATAAATAAATAAAACGATGAGATGCTTTAGGAACTTAACTCTTATTTATATCAATTAGCCTATGGTAAAACTGTTTTCATTATATGTCATTTTACCAGAGTTCCAAGAACCTATCAATGACGTTATCTGAGTACTTACTGTATCTTTCCAGAGATGAGATATTTATCGAATTTGTTGTTTAGATTATTTTAGACACATTATTGTAAGATATTTTTTTGTAGCATATAATTTATTTCTATTATTTTTTAATGTATTGGGGTGACAATTGTTAGTAAAATTACATAGATTTCAGGCGTACAATTCTGTATTACATCAAAGATATTTTGTTATGCATTTTTATTCCTTGATTTCTAAGTGTTCTTGCTGATCTTTAATATTTTGTTGATATATGATTTTATATTTGGCCTCTAATTACTCATATATTTTGAAAAAAAGTAACTGGAAAAGATAGATGAGATATGATAAGACATCGGGAGAGGAGATGAGGAAAACCAGATGCAAAGTTGTTGGTTGGTTTCTGTAAGGCTATAACGCTATACAAAAAATCATAAGTCACACACATTTAAGATGGCTTGAACTTTGAAAAAGAAGTTTGCTTTTAAGTATTCCTTGTAGCTACATTCTACAAGAAGTGAACAAATGAACTCTTTTCTTTCACAGAGTATATTTTGGATTATTTTATAGTGGAAAGATCATTGAACTGATAAGATAATACAACAAGCAATCATTTAATAATTTTGTCTATGTGTTCTCATAGGAAGAGAATAACATTTTCTTACAATGTGCTGTGCACTTTGTTATACTCTTTCTATGCTTCATTTTGTATAAACCTCACAACCATTTTATGAGGCAGATGCAATCATTCTCAGTTGCAGTCGAGGAAGCTGAGATTACATTACAGAGAAGAACTTAACAGAGATATCAGAGATAGGAAATAGCAGACTTGAGGTTTGAGCCCAAGCTCGAACTCCAAAGAATATGCCGGTCAAGTCAATGAAAATGATCAAGTCTACATATCAATTATAAATTATTATCAATATGTTTGCTTTCTGGTTTAAATACTGAGAATTTGTTTGAATACACAGCAATTCCAGGATATTAACAAGTCAGTATTCTAGACCTACTAGTCTTAGAATCAGAACATAGACTGTATGAATTGACCAAAGTGAATGCCATTTCATAAGACCCATGCCAGGCAACCAGTCAACTACTCCTAGGGACATCTCAAATACCCACATAACTTTCTTCTCAAATATAATGAAAAGTATGGGATAGCCTTACTAATATAATCACCTTTCAAATACAAGTCAAAGAGCAAAGAACAACAGCTCATTTCATAGGTGACTCGCAGCAGACTTTCTCTAGAGAAAAGAGATAAAATTACATTCACAAGCACCACAGAGTGTACAACAGATGGTGCAATATCTGCCCTAATCAGGAAATTAAACTGGTCTAGAAAGCAATGATTTCTTCTATATATCTCCCTGGCAGTAGCAGAAAATCAAACCAACAGAGACACCTTGAACTTCCAACAAACTTAACATACAAAAAGTATTGGTTGAAAAAAAATGTTTAACAAAGAGTACAAATCAATTAATTTATGATGAGATTTTCTTTCAGATTTGGGTAAGAACAATAATTTATCATTTAGCTGTTAGAGAGTCTTGGTTATCTCAAAACAAAAAAAATAAAATAATTTTCCTCTAAAATTTTTACTTATTCCTCCTAGCCAAAAGAAAGATTGCATCATTAACCTCAAAGGAATGCTAATAAACAAAAATAATTTAAAAGCTTTATTAGGTTCAATTAATTGGTTATAACAGTTTGATTCTGTCATGCTTCAGTAAGTAGTATATTGTAAGTAATTTTGATGATCTCCAATTCAGTTCAGCAAATAAGTTTTGCATAGTAAAGCAAAAATTGAGTTGTCCTGATAATTACCAAAATCATTGGCCTGTTTGGTATTTGTGATAAGTTGGTTAATGAGCTTTTTTTTTATTGCATTTCAAATTTAAATGCTCTAAATCAGGTAATTTATTTTTCTGTATATCCGTGTTTTTAACTTTCATCTTTACAACAAACTTAAAATAACCTTTCATATAACAAAATTGCTATAGTGCACTTAATAAAAGCTTCAGACATTTGTCTTACAATCTGAGTATTATTGAGATGGCCATAATCATAAGTTTATGTCAAATGAAAGACTATTATTCAAAAGATTTAGGCTTATAATACAAAATCTTATTTATTCTCTGCTTATCCTAGCATGGTATTAAACTCTGTGGGTTAAAAATCGCATCATAAAAGTCAGGAAATGGCTATTTATGCAACATGCATTTGTGACAAGTCACATTTTACGAATACGTTTGTCAGGCTTGTAACAATACTTGAAATTCATATTTTTGATTTGTCTCGAACAACAGATCCTCATTTCAGTGTAAGAGGTACTGTGTATATAGTAATACATAAACACTAGTTTGTAGAACATAAGCTGCAGTTTTGAAATGTAGATCCATACAAAGCCACATGAGTTTTATAGAATTTGAATATTTCAATAAATTTAGGACCATATATCCCTGCAACATTCACTTGTCATTCTAAGACAGGAATTATAAATAAACCTTTCTGAAGGTTAGTTAACTTCTTTTGGTCACTATCTGTAGGAATCCAGGTACTAGCTGCATAAAATATGTGACTGGAAGACAACATATACTAGTCGACAATAAAGTTGACAATAAAGACAAAATTCTTGCTATCTAGGACGTAATCGCTACCAATTGTAGAATATTTACTATGTGCCAGGTAAGACAGTAGGCATTTTCCACACCTTATTTCTAAAATTCTGTAAGTCCTATAAAGTGGATATTATTATCCTTATTTTACAATTGCTAACTGAAAGAGAGGTGATATGAATCCATGTCTGGATACAAAGCTTTTGCAACTATGCCACACTGTAGCATTCCACTTAAGCATGATCTAAATCAAAGAAATCCCAAAACAGTGATAACACATGGTGTTTAATTTGAAAACTATGTTTATTTACAAAGTAGTTGCAATGTGATGCGGCCAGTGTTTCATTCATTTAACAAGATTCATAGCATTATTTAAAGGCATAGGTTTAGTGGAAGCCTAAGATCCTTGGGTGCACCCAGATAACCCTGAATATGATTCATTATAAAGTTGGAAGACACATAGCTAGAACTGAACAAAATAAATAAAAAAGGTTCTGTTTCATATCTTAATTATGAAACTATTGCTATAAGATGAACCTAACAAGTCCCACACACCTTCTGGAGCTATGTTGACGAATAGATACATAATAAAGTGGGAATTGGGGTTCATCTGCAGATACTGTTTGACTGATTCCGGTTCCTCCAAAGTAGTTCCTAATCTCTGCCTTTCCCATGGACCATTTTGAGAATCTAAGAGCTATAAGCTCTTTCCACAGGAAAAGAATATATGCAAATATACACAGAGTTTTTCATAATATTTGGGGGAAATACTAGCCCTACAAAATCCGATTTATGCCCTGATTATACAGATCAAGAACATTTACCATGAAATCGCTTTGCTTCAAAGCAACAAGGATGCTTGGGCATATTTGAAAAAACAATATTTAACAATAATTAAAATATTTGTGGTTACCAGAGGGTAAGGGGAGTGGGGGGTGTGAAATGAGGGTAAGGGGGATCAAATATATGGTGATGGAAGGAGAACTGACTCTGGGTGGTGAACACACAATGGGATTTATAGATGATGTAATACAGAATTGTACACTTGAAATCTATGTAATTTTACTAACAATTGTCACCCCAATAAATTTAAAAAAACATATTTGTCTGTAAGTTTTATTATTTATAAAAAGCATAGCCATCACAACATAAATTATTGATTCCTGGCACCACACTTGTAAATACAGTGTCGGCTCCTAATCTCAGTTAATTTGCTATGCACAAAAGAGAACAAATTGAGCCCAGAAATAAATCCATGCCTATATGGTCATTTAATCTATGACAAAAAAAGCAAGAATGTACATTGGGGTAAAGGCAGTCTATTCAATAAATAGTTTTGGGAAAACTGGACAGATACATGCAAAAAATGAAACTGGACCATCTTCTTATGCTATATATAAGAGTAAACTCAAAAGAGATTAAAGACTTAAATGTAAGACCCGAAACCATAAAACTCCTGGAGGAAAATATAGAAAGCAAACTCTCAGGCATAGCCCTTCATAGTATTTTTACTAATGTATCTCCTCGGGCAAGGGAAAAACAGAAAAAAATAAACAAAGGGGACTTCTCAAACTAAAAAAAAGTTTTGCATAGCAAAAGAAACCATCAACAAAACAAAAAGACATCCTACCGAATGGGAGAAGATATTTGCCAATAATACATCTGATAAGGGGTTTATATCCAAAATTTATATATAAAAACAACCTCATACAACGCAACACCAAGAAAACAAATAATCCAATTAAAAAAATGGGCAGAGGACTTGAATAGACATTTCTACAAAGAAGACATAGATGGCCAATAAACATATGAAAAGATGCTCAACGTCACTAATCATCAGAGAAACACAAATAAAAACCACAATGAGATAGCACCTCACTTCTGCCAGAATGGCCATCATCAATAAATCAACAAACAACAAGTGTTGGCAAGGATGGGGAGAACAGGGAACCCCTGTGCACTGTTGATGGGACTGTAAATTGATGCAGCCACTGTGAGTAAAAGTATGAAGTTTCCTCAAAAAATTAAAAATAGAACTACCATATGACCCAGCAATTCCACTGTTGGGTATTTATCCAAAGAAATCCAAAACACTATTTCAAAAAATGTATGCACCCCTATGTTTACTGCAGCGCTATTCACAATAGACAAGATATGGAAACAACTGAAATGCCCATCAACAGACCATTGGATAAAGAAATGGTGGTACATTTATACAATGGAGTATTACTCTGCCAAAAAAGGGAATGAAATCTTAGCATTTGCAACAATATGGATGATGTAGAGGATATTATGCTAAGTGAAATAAATCAGACTGAGAAAGACAAATACTATACGATCTCACTTATGTGGGGAATCTAAAGAACAGAATAAACAAGCAAACAATACAGAAATAGACTCATAGATACAGAGAACAAACTGATGGTTGATAGATGGAAAGAGGTTTGGGGGGATGGTAAGAAAGGTAAAGGGACCAGAAGTATAAACTTGTAGTCACGAAATAATCATGGGGTTGTGAAATACAGTATAGGCAATATAGTTAATAATGTTGTAAAATCTATGTATGGTGTCAAATGGGTATCAGACTTACTGGGGGGATCACTTCAAAATTATATAAATGCCTAAACACTGTGCTGTATACCTGAAATTAATATAGAAAAGTATACCTAATATACTGGGGGTGCCAAAAAATTGTATACAAGTGGACACTTTTGTCAATGTTGCTCAAGCAGTTGTTTGCCGTAATCAGAAGTGTCTGGATGCTGATGGTAACCACTTTGAGCACCTCCTGTAATTGCAGAAGTCAAACATGACTTGTATTCATCTTTTGTTATTAGTATACCTATATTGAGTATTACAATTATTTTCCTGCCCTATAAACATGAGAATTACTAAAAATAATTTTTAATACAATTTTCCTTGCTTAAAATGTGTATACTTTTTTTGGCACTCTCTGTGTGTATGTGTGTGTGTGTGTGTGTGTGTGTGTGTGTGTGTGTGTATAAAATCCCTTGAATATATATATATAATGAATATATAATATATATATTATAAATATATATATGTATATATATATAAAGTACAACATAAGGAGTACAGTAAATGGTATTACAGGTATTGTAATAGCTATGTACAATGTCAGATGGGTAGTAGTCTTGTTGGGGCTATCACTTTGTGAGGTGTATAAATGTCTAATTATTATGTTGTTGTGTATAACTGAAATTAATAAAAAATAAATAACAGTAAAAACAATGAAAACAATTGCCCAAACTGAGAAACAACAAAAATGTCCTCCAATGCCTAAGTGGATAAAAATTTTGTGCTACATCCATAGAATGGAATATTATTCAGCAATAAAAGAACTGAGCTATCAAGCCATGAAAAGACATGGATGCAACTTGAATGCATATTGCTAAGTGAAAGAAGTGATTCTGAAAAGGTTCCATATGGTATGATTACAATTTATGACATACTGGAAAAGGCAAAACTATGAATACAGTAGAAAGATCAGTTGTTGTCAGGAAATTGGGGAGGAGAAAGGGATGAAAAGGTGAAGCACAAAAGAGTTATAAGGCAATGAAAATATTCTGTGTGATACTGTAATGTTGGATACATGACATCATACTTTTGTCCAAACCCATTGAATGTACAAAATGAAGAGTGAACCCTAAGGAAAACTATAGACTTTATTTAATAATAATTAAATATCAATATCGACCCATCCATTGTAACAAATGCACCACACTAATGCGAGATGTCAATAACAGAGAAACTGAGTAAGGAGAGAGGGAGTGGCATACAGAAACTCTCTGTACTCTACACTCAATCATTTTTTGTAAACCTAAAACTGCTCTAAATTTTTTTTTTAAATCTCTCTTCCTTGATGTTTCAGCTTCTTTAGAAGGTTAGCTATGATTTGTCCTAAAATTTGGGAGAGAGTTTTTTTTTTTTTCCTTTCTTTTTGATTCATTCTAGTTTTGAGTCCACCAACCACTTTAATCCTGATGGATCGCTTGGTTCAGCTGTCTGAAATCTTCCATCAGCCAATATGGCAAATTCTGGCAAACTTGAAATCCAAGTGAAATATTTATAATAATCAATAGTGTGTTGCCATCTCTGTTTATTTTGCTCTGTTTTCATATTTTAAATTAAGTTAGACTATTGTTCTCTCCACCTCTAGCTCTGTATTTTATGTCATTCAAATCAACAGTGAGATGAACAAAAAGAAAAATAATTGGTACATCTGTCCACTTTTCCTTTCTCTCTTTATTCATTCTGTTTCACATAATCATTACTTAATATGTAAAGCCGATACAGGATTCACCTGATTATTATTTGTTTTTGTCTTTCAGTTTACAAAGCTGTGATGAAAAAAAGACATGCTCGGGACTATGACATAGAACTGAAAGGCTTTGTTTTCATTCCTGATCTTTCTGCAAATGATCTTAGTAATAACCATGGACAAGAAACTTTATTCTGTTTTTAACCTTCTGGGAAATACAAATACCATGTTTTAATAATTAGTGTCTGCTTCATAACTTTTCTCTCTGTAGTGCTCTTCAAAATAAACTTTGTAGTGATATGAATAGACTCAAGTAATTTGTAATCTTGCTATAGTCTTAGTTTTATTGTTTTGTGCAGTATAAATAGGTCTTTATATTATCCTAACTATATGCCGGTGTCTCATTTATCTATTTTCTCCCTGCTTCTTTACAAAATCAATTTGAGGTGTGGCATTAATCCTAAGAGCCTGACTAGCTATTGTGAGTTTATCCCCCTTTGATCAAAGTCCAGAGCAGACCATTGCGAATTCACACAAAAGGTGTCATTGCTTGTGCTTAAATTTTTAAAAATGATTTGCTATCCTTTTATTAACTTAACAAGGAAAGGGGAAATGTACTTTTAAAACATGATTGTCCCACGAGTTCTAGAGCATGAATCAACTCATACTATCTACAGGGGCCATGGAGGTTTCAGTTATCCAGTTATATGACAATTATGAGTGGTGGGACTATGACAAATTGAGTCACATGCCCCATATAAAGGCGGCAACTACTGCTCAGTTCAAGCTGATTGCTTCCATGAGTCTTAGTACTAAAACATCTTAATTTTTCAAAAAAAGCAAAAAATGCCATTTTTAAACTTAAAATCATAATCTTTCGATTGTTTAAATTTTTTTGGTAAAATTTATAGTTTATGCATAATGTACAACCCCCCAAAATTTCATATGATTTTAATTAAATTTATTGGGATGACATTGCTTAGTAAATTTATGTAAGTTTCAAGTATACAATTCTATAATACATCATCAAGCTACGTGAAATAAGTCAGACAGAAAATGTTGAGAACCATATGACCTCATTCATATGTGGGATATAAAACTGAAAGCAACAAATAAACAAAAATTCATAGACAGCAGTTTAGTATTTAAAATTAATTTTACAAATATTTGTGTCAAACAAAACATGCCTATGGGCCAGATTCAACCCATGAGTGAATTTAAATTTTTAATATATATTCAGAATATTTGTTTCAACTTAAAACACACATTTTCCCCCATTGAAGTATGAGTATAATTGAGGCCTATATAGTCACACAGATTACCAGGACAGATTCACAGAGGAAGGAGGACTCCATTTTACCATGTATTTGTCTTTGGAAAAACTTTCACAAAAAACAAAAAGGAACTGAATTTTAAAATGATAGATTTTTTAACATAAATATCTAAAAGAAATTATATGCTCATAATAAAATGCAATTGGTGTATAACATAAAAGAATAGAAATTAAAAGATTTTTCCCACTCTTAGCCACGAGTCCCACTCACCAGAAGTATCCACTATCATATTCTTTGAGAAATTTTCCTTGTATAAATAAATTCCTACAATGCATTCTGCTCTATAACTTGTCTATTTTCACTTAATGGCAATATTTATTGGCCATCTTTTATATCATAAAATATACATTTACTTCCATTCATTTTAATGGTATTCCATTTTATGCTTACACATAAATTTACTAAATCTGTCCTCTACTAATGGACATTAATTTTTGCCAGCTTTTTAAAACAATTACAAATACAGAAGTGCTATGATGAAAGTCTTTTTATGTATATGTTGGCAAATATTTGCATACATATATATAATAAATTTCTTACAGAGCAAAAGTATGTATTTTATAAAGATATTTGTTGTCAAATTGTACTCTAAAATAGTTTACAGTGATTTACATACCCAGCAGCAGCAGATGAGTGGTATTTCTTCAAACTCTCTCCAGTCCTAAAGAGTAATCTATTTAGCATGAACATTCAGAATACCAGGTACACAAACTGGTATGTTTGATATAGGAAATGAAGAGAATTGTCTAATCTGGTGAGTTGTTCTAATGAGATCAGTTAAAATAGCTTGTTATTTTAGTCTTCCTTATAGCTTTGTGTCATGTGTTGAAAGTTTCCCCTACTCATATTATTTAAGAATGTGACTCATGTTTTCTAAAATAGAATTCAAAAAACTATTTTAAAATATTTGTAATGTAGCTCACACCTGTTAGAATGGCTATCATCAACAAGACAAATAATAACAAATATTGGAGAAGTTGTAGAGAAAATGAAACTCTCATAAACTGCTGGTGGGAATGGAAATTGGTATAGACACTATGAAAAACAGTATGGAAGTTTCTCACAAAATTAAGAATAGAATTACCATATGACCCAGCAATCCCTCTTCTGGATATCTACCCAAAAAATATGAAAACATTTATCCGTAAAGATATATGTACCCCTATGTTCATTGCCTTATTGACAGTGGCCAAGACATGGAACAACCAAAGTGTCCTATAGATGATTAGATAAAGATTCAGTATATACAGAGGGTGTCAATAAAATGTATACACATTTTAAGAAAGGAAAAATCTGTATTAAAATTACACTGATGATAACCACTTTGAACACCTCTTGTAACTGCAGAAGTCAAATGTGACTTGTATTCATTTTTTGTTATTGGTATATATTAAGTATTACAATTTTAATACAGGTTTTTCCTATATTAAAATGTGTATACATTTTTTGGCACCCTCTGTATATACAATGGAACACTTCTCATCCATAAGAAAAGATGAAATACTGCCATTTGCAACACCATGGATGTATCTTGAGATTATCATGCTAAGTGAAATATGTAATGAAATAAATTTTAACTGAACTCTGAATCAAGTAGAATAAGTTTAGATAATCTCAATGGAAGAAGTCACATATATAAAGCGACATATATGTAAATCCTAATTCAATGAGTTTTGAATTAAATTAAAAGTCAAATGGGAAACTGTAGGAATATTTTCCACAAAAGCAACAGAGAATATATATATATATAATAATTGTCATATGAAGATCTTTTTAACACTATAATAAAATAGGCAAAGGACAGAGAAGGACAATTTCCAGAAGAAGTATAGCTGATAATAAAAATAAGAAAATACGTTCATTCAAATTAATTTTAACAACTCAAATTTACCATATTTTACTTACACAATTTTTTTATAGTTTGATGTATTTTAATAGCAAACTTATAGTAACAGCACAGAAGACAGACAACATTAAAAACATGTACTTGTATATAGGACAACTCAGAAAAGTATAGTGAATGATTGGAAACTACTATATGATAAAAATGCCACAAACACCATTTAGTTGCCATCAATAAGAAATTAACTTGTTTAAAAAAAATCCAAATGCTAGTATTGTCCAGAAAAATTAGACAAGTTTATTTATAATTCTTATAAAGTTGAACTACTGAAACTTGTTCACTGGAACACTTTGACTTGCATTAATGCTTTATGTTCTTGCATTTTTATTAAAAATTCACACACAAATGAAAATGGAAAAACTGCCAACACCTGATTTCTGTCCCCTAGTTTTCCACTTGCAATCATATATACTTAGGTATGTTTTGACCCTGTGGGGAAAAAAATAAAGTTCAGAACTACCAATAACAGAAAGAAGAGAAAAAAAAATTAAGAATGAAATGCTTCCCATAATAGTGGATTCCTAAGCATGTTCTCCATGTATGCATTGTGCTAGCTGGATGTCTTTTGGCATAATTGTTAGACGTTTAGCATGGATAGCAAACCGGTTGGTATCTTCAAAGAAGGCCAACCAGATAAGTCTCACTTGCCTCCTACAAAGCGACAATAGCTGCACTCTGGGAGCACAGGTCTGTTTTGAAGTCCTGAACAATTTCTCGCACCAGTCGCTGGAAGGGAAATTTAGGAATGAGAAATTCAGTGGACTTCTGATAACGTCTAATTTCACGGAGTGCCACAGTATCAGGCCTGTAACAATCCAGTTTCTTCACCCCTCCAGTAGAGGGTTCACTCTTGTGAGCAGCTTTTGCAGCCAGTTGTTTACTTGGTGCTTTATTTACCACTGGACAGTTTGTGGGCAGGCTGCTGTGCTTTGCAGGAGCCTTGGTACAGAGATCACCTCACTTAACCTTTCTCCTTCAGCTGGAGCTTGGCGAGCTAGAGGAGGAGCTGGTGTTAAGAAAGCAACACTGGCATGGCTGTGGCTACAGACACCTACTTATACATTCTTAAAGGAGAAAAGAAGTGCTCTTGCTCAGTGCTGGTGAAGATGTAGTAAAATGATACCATAAATTGGTATAGCATTGTGTAAAGCTTCAAGCCTTTTCGATATCCACATTTAACCTGAATCTCCCTAGGGCCCCAAAGCCAACTGGCATAAACAAAATCATATTAGCATCCTTATCTCAAATTTTCTTGCCTTTTGGTTCTTGCCTATGTAGATTGATACTCTATTTCACTGAATAATCTGCTCTTCTTAGGAAAACATTTCTGAGAGGTCCTAGGCAATGTTCCTTATGTGTTAATAAATGAGAACACATCATATGTATGCACTCTTCTTCTACCAGATTTCCACTGGAACTCTACTATATCTATCCAGCATTCAATGTACAAAGTAAGCTACCACCATCTTCAAAGAAGCGCTGCTTTGGGGAGTGCTGAATTCATGCTCACGAAGCAGACTCTGGAACCCAGCCAAGACGCAAGGTAATTGAATTTAGGTAACTGTTAGGAAATCATGTTAGACTATGGATCCCCTCCTCCTGCCATTATCCCTCCTTATGACAGGGATATAAAGTTGAAAACAGATTACCACAAAAAAAGGTAAAGTGTATGTTAGATGATACAAAAGTACAATCAACTGTCCTCATTTGGTTTTATACATACATTTCTAACTGTAATGTTTAAACTTGTTTAATTTTGCTGTTGCTAACAATAAACTCACAAATAACCATGTTTAGGTAAAATAAAATAATAGAGTTTAGATAAAAATCAAAAGCTATAGGATATAAAGCCTATATCGCCTTCTTACAGAAACATCAGAGGAAGGGCTTACTCCTTAATGCAATTTCACCAAAACTGTCAAGAAGAGTATTGGCAGAAGCAGGGAGGACATCAAAGATAGGATTAAATATATGCAAATACCTATAATAAATTATCAACATATAAAAATACATTTAGGTATTAAATTAACAGGTTTCTAAGGTTTTCTGTTTGATTGGTTAGTTGGTTGATTTTTTAAACTAATAACTCTTCTTTCTTCATATACTACAGTAGATAATGATGTTAATACTTCCATCAGTGAGATCAAACTGAAATGTATACTTAAGAAATGTCTTTGGCTCTGAAACTGAGTGATCCAATAATTATCAGGTCCAAGAAAAATAACTCTACTTTTGAGTGATTTCTCTCCTTTATACAAATCTGTTTGAAACAAAAATATTTGACCAAATCTGTTTGAAAGTAGAATCAAAATCTAAGAATTGTAGCACTATAAAACTACCTAAATTATTCTATTCTTAAGCATTTTCTTATCCATATCTGTACCAGATTGAACTAGCCTTGAAGAAGAATATGCAAAGAAAAAAAATCACTAAGAGGAAATTCTTTTTTGTAGACAAAGTGTAAACTACATTAGAAGATTATCTGGAATGCAAAAATTCTGGCATTTTCTTAAGATTACATAGGATGCTTTAACAGCAGTAATTATAGTCCAAATGATTGCTTGTTGAGTCTCTAGAGCAAATTTCCAGAGTTATAAACAAGAACCAAAAATATCATGTGCTTAACAGTGCAAATCAAACTGTTGAAAAGCAACTGATTTGTACAAAGTTATACAGCACAAGAGGTAAACTAATGCCTGTCTTACTAATGTTGCAAAAATAACAACTGAAATCCAACCAATTACATTAATAATGGGTGGAAAAGCACAATGTGTAATTTGATCAAAGAAAACCCTAATTGTCTTGATCCATATTTAGCATCAATAAGTAGACAGAGACTTTTGCACATCACCAAAAGGAACTGATCAAAAGAAAAGGTCTAAATATTTGGTGGAAGCCAAAATTCAGGGGCATGGTTTGATTTTTCCACAAATGAAGCATACAAACCAGAAAAGCAATGTCTAATAACAAACTTTCTAAGTTTGAGATTTTTCTCCTCAAGTTTCTGATACCTATGTGTAAAATTGAGGATCAGTCTGTCACCACTCCATTGGGTTATGAGATATATCTAAAAAGGACCTAGATATACTTGGTTCTGTTATTAAAATAGCTCTTTTCTATTTATATGCATCTTTTATAGAATGTGTCTGCATCCCTGTCTACACAAGTTCATAAATAAGGAGTGCACATCAATCAATCATACAAAAGTTGCTTCTTTATGTCTGTCTTGATATTTTTACTAGATATCTTCTAAAACAAAATGGCAGGATGTAGCCTGTCTATATAGTCTACAAGATAGGGGAGAAGAAAAACAGACCCACAGTAGTGTTCCTTAGTTAATACTTCTGCCAGAGTGATGAAGTTTGCAAAGTAAACTGACATTATTGTGCTGCAAAATTGGAGACTTAACTTTTGTCAGAGCCTTCTTAGAAAAATATAATAGCTTCCCACCGAAGGAAATTAGAAAAGGAACATTTCCTTGTCTAAAACATGAGTCAGAAAACAGCCAACAAAGAAAATGCAGGCAAGACAGGCAAAAATCTCAAGAAAGCTGTGGGACTACAAATAACAAAAATATATGTAAGGTCTGCACTACACATATTTATATCTTTGAGAGGTTCTTTCACCTTCTGGTACAACAAACATTAACCAAATATAAAAGGCACTTGGAACACTAGCAAGTGAACTACAGTGTCTGCTTCAAGGATCTTATAGTCAAATGAGGGAGTTGATCACAATTGCATGGTTTCAATGAGCATAAGTGCTAAGATAGATATATGTATACAATCCTATAGGAACACAAAAATGTATATTTCTCCCTGACCTTGAAGGTCAGGAAAAGCTTTCTGCAGTAGGTGATACCTTAGTTGAATCTTGAAAAATGACTAAGAGTACTTCAGAAACTAACTGAAAGATAGGAAGTACATGTACAGGGAGAGGAAGGAGTATGAAAGAAAGGAGTATGAACAAAGGAAGGGAGGTGAGAAAAGCATAACATGTTGAAGAACTATAGGCAGTTTGATATACATCATCAAAGGTAAGACAAGGAAGGGTGAAGGATGAGACTGGTGAAATAGAGAATCAGATTTTGTACATCTTGGGGTAGCAAGTAAGGGATGTGAGGCCTTATTTGTAAGCAATGAAGAAGCAAAAAAGTATTGTAAACACCGAAGTACAATGATCTGTTTTGTATTTACCTATGTTCCTATGAATGATGGTTGGTGGGTGGATTGGAGATGAAGCAGGGGAAGTGGTTAGTAAGTCATTATAATGGTCCATAGGAGAAACAACTCAATTATGCTAATGGAAGTAAGGATGAAGAGGATGAGAACAGTCTGAGATATACTGAGAAGGAAAAACAAGTAGACTGGATATTAATTGGATGTCAAAGAGATGCCTCGGATGAACCCAGGGTTTCTGATATTGATAGCCAGGTGGATAGTGATGCCATTTGCAGTGGTCTAGAATGCAGAAGCAGGAGTAGGTATAAGCAGTGGTGTGAGACATTCAGTTTGGGGTATTTGGAATTTGAGGAGCCTATAACATATAGCAAAGTTTGTATGATCAACAGGCAATTGGCTATATACAATTGAGCTCAGGAGTGAGATTGATGCTGGGAATATAGATTTAGGGGTTAGCCAGTCAAATTCTCTTTAAAATCGTGGAAGTAGATAAGATTAAGAGAGAAAAGATTGCTAAACATAGAGCTCTGGGCAAGTCCCATGGTTAAGAAATAGAGCATCCAAACCCATGAAGGTGAACAACAGGAAACAACTAGAAAAGTACAAGAGAAAACACGGAAATGGAGGGTGAATGAGAATAGAGGAGCAGACTATAAAATGAAAGAGAAGTCTAGTAAGACAATGGAAAATATCCACTTGAGCAATATGGCAGTCACTGGAAATGGTTTTCAGTAAGGTTGTTGTTGAAGTGGAAATCAGATTACTGTGGTTTGAGAAGTGATGGAAAGTGAGGATTTAAAAAGTGTGTGTAGGCTACTTTTTGAGAAGTTTGACTAAGAAGAGAAGGAGCATATAATGATAGCTAGAGATGCATAGAGGATCACAAGAGGGTTATTTTTTAAGAAGTATTTTTGAGGTGAAATTTATAAAACATAAAATTCATCAATTTGAATGAACAATTCATTGGCATTTTTTAGTATATTTACAATGTTGTGCAACCACCACCTGTATCTAGTTAGCCCCAAAACATTGCAATCATTTTAAAGCAAAACCTGTCAACCATTAAGCAGTTTTGCTCTGCATTCTCTCACGATTGATTTATCTACTCTGTATATTTAACATAAATGGAATCATACAATATGTGACCTCTTGGGCCTGGCTTAACAATATTTTTGAGGTTCATCTATGTTGTTGCGTCTATCAGGATTTCATTTTTATGGTTATATAATATTTTATATTACATATATGTAGCCAAAAAATGTAACCAAAAATGTATACACATTTTAAGAAAGAAAAAAACTCTATTAAAATTGTAATATTCAATATATACCAATAACAAAAGATGAATACAAGTCACGTTTGACTTCTGCAATCACAAGAGGTGCTCAAAGTGGTTACCATCAGAGTTATTTTACTACAGTTGTTTTCCTGTCTTAAAACGTGTATACATTTTTTTCGCACCCTCTGTGTGTGTGTGTGTGTGTGTGTTTGTGTGTGTGTGTGTACAGATGATGGTGATTAATGCTGGGGGAAAATGAAACAAGAAACAAGGAGTAGTTGGTGTCAGGAGGTGGTTGCAATATTAAGGGGTGTAGACTGGGAAGGCTGGGTGAGGCATAGGAGGCAATCAGAGTATAAAATTTAAGGAGACACTCACTCTTAGTTGCCAACCCTGAACATGCACAAGCCTGAGACTGAGTGTATTTTTAAATTTTGTGTCCGGGGTACCTTACCTGCCTTACCCTAGTACCTGTCCTGTGTCCTGGCAAGTGGTATTTGACTAGAAACGTAGATGAGGATGCACGCCATTCTGACATCTGAAGGAGAGCATTCCAGCAAGTTCAAATGCTCTCAGGCAGAGTTTTTGTGAGAACATGGTGAGGTAGAGGAAAGGCAGGAGAGATATGTAGGAGTAAGAACATGGAGAGCTTTGCTTTCCAACTGAAGAATTTGAGCTTCATCCTGAAGACAGTGGTGGAGGGTATTTAATAGGTTTTCAATGGGGATAGATACGTGGTAAGGTTTGAATTTTAGAGATATCATTGTGGTTGAAGCATGGAGCATATTGAGCATGGAGAAGAGAATCTACAAAAGATGTTTACGAAGTAAAATAAATTGGTCAGTTTGGAAGAAGTGTGCTATTGAAGGTATTACAGATTCAAAGTAAGGATAGAGGATAATGAGCAGAAAAGGCAAACTGATTTTCCTTAAAATATTCCTATGGTCAATCTTAGTCTTCAAACATTTACACTGTGTAGGAAGAGATGAGATGGAGTAGGATCTGATGACAAAATGTCATTTGGGTGGTATTTAATACCTATGTGGATTATACATCTCCTCTTATTTAGATTGAAACATTAATTTTGTTTAAACTCAATTTGGCCTACTATATTCACCCTATTTATTTTGGGAAAGAGCCTCAGCAGGAAAGCAAATGAAAATATTTTAATGGAGGAAAAATAGAAGCTGGAAAAAATATAGAAAAAATAAAATTTCTAACAACAATGAAAGGATACCTTTTGCTCCTCTCTCTCTCTCTCTCTCTCTCTCTCTCTCTCTCTCTCTCTCTCTCTCTCTCTCTCTGTGTGTGTGTGTGTGTGTGTGTGTGTATTGCAATGTAACTCATCTTTGTTTGTTTAAGTTACATTTATTGAGGTAATATTTGTTAATAACACTATAGTATACGATTCAGGTGTACAACATTGATATCTGTATATACTACAGTGTTCTTACCACCAAAAATCTAGTTTTCTTCTGTTACCATATACTTGACCTGCTTTACCCAATTTGCCCTCACCTCACCTCCTTCCCCTCTGGTAACCACAATTCTGTTATCTGTATCTATGAGTTTGTTTTTGTTTTGTCAATTAATTTGTTACTTTTTTGTTTTATATTTCACGTATGAGTGAAATCATATGGTTTTTGTCCTTTTCTGTCTGACTTCTGTCACTTAAGCATCATACCTTCAAGATCCATCCATGTTGTCACAAATGGTAATATTTCATCTTTTTACGGCTGAGTAGTATTCCATTGTGTGTGTGTGTGTGTGTGTGTGTGTGTGTGTATCATCTTTATCGATATCTGTTGAGGGACACTTAGGTTGTTTCCACATGTTGGCTGTTGTAAATAATGCTACATGAACATAGGAGTACATATATCTTTACAGATTAGTGTTTTCAAATTTTGCAGATAAATACCCAGAAGAGGAATTGCTGGATCATATGGTAGTCCTATTCTTAATTTTTAAAGGAACCTCCATACTATTTTCCCTAGTGGTTGCACCAATCCCACCAACAGTGTATGAAGGTTCTCTTTACTCCCCATCCTCTTCAGCACTTGTTATTTCTTGTCTTTTTGATGGCATGCATTCTAACAAGTGTGAAGTGATACTTCATTGTAGTGTAATTCATCTTTCAATAAACAAAGAATGGTTCATTTCTTCAGCATGTTCCCAACTTTTTTATTTTTTGATGCCAATCTTACATCACTTCAGGCTGCCTCTTATTCTTTTGGTAGAGATGAGAACATCGGGGCTATATACTGTGGTTTTTATACCATATATAATTAATGGTGCTCATTACTTATACTAGAAAATACTTTTATTGCATTGGATTCAAAATGCGAATAAAATATATATCAAGAAAGACTATACTTTAGTTGGTGGACATTTTATCACAGATTATATTCTTGTTGGAATGTTAAAAAAATTGACTACTTTATGAATAACAGTTCTTTGGCTACAGAATAAAGAAGGCCAAATTGCTCTAGCTTATGCAAAAGAAGGAGAATTCATTGAGTCACTTGATATGGTTCTTTTCAAAAGTTAATTAAATAAGATACGTAAAATATTTAGCACACTGTTTTGTTCATAATAAATCCTATGAGAGAGATATTATCATCCCCGCTTCTCAGGTTAGGAAACTGAGGTTCTGAGTGTTTGACTACCTTGACCAAGATCACATAGATACTAAGTGGCAGAGTTGGAATCAAAAAACAAGTCAGTTGATTTCAGTAAATTATGTTACTTGTACTTTGCTCAAGATGATTGACTTCTTTGTGAAATAAGTAATTAGATCAGGTAAGTGGTTAAAAATAATCTAGGAAGGGGTGTTGCTATGGGCTGAACTGTGTTCTTCCAAATTCATATGTTGAATTCCTAAACCCCAGTATCTCAGAATGTAACTGTGTTTGGAGATAGAGTCTTTAAAGTGATAATGAATTAAAATGAGATCATTAGGGTGGGCCTAAATCCAATATAAATGGTGTTCTTGTAAGAAGAGGAAATTAGGGCACAGATATGTGCATGTACAGAGGGAAGACCATGGAAGTCACAGAGAGAAGACCCATCCACAGGCCAAAAAGAGAGGCCTCAGAAAAGAACCAACTTTACCAACACCTTGATTTCGTACTTCTTGTCTCCAGAACTGTGAGAAAATAAATTTATTCTTTAAGCCAGACAGTCTATGGTACTTTCTTATGGCAGCCCTAGAAGGCTACTAATACAGGTATCCAGAGTAACACTGAGGTAAAATCACATTATCTGAGACAAACAGTTTGTACTCTCCTGTATTTATTCTGGATAGTGTTTAATTATAAAAGATATTATATATGCATAAAAATATATATTATATATGTAATATATATTTATATTATATATATAAACATATAAATATATATATATATTTCTTGTAGGAATTTGAACATCACAGAAAAGTTTTTATCTAAATACACTCACCCTACTTCCTGTCATTCAAAGCAAATATTAATACTTTACTGTTTTCTTTTCCAGTTGTTTTATGCATTTTTCACTTATATAAAGTTTTTATCTTCATTTCAAACATTATAAGTTTGAAATTTTTCTATGCTACTGAAAATTTATCATTATCATATTTTAATGGTCTTGTTATATTTCATCATATTTGCCTATTTTTGCACATTTAAAATATTTACAGTTTTACTATTCTGAATAATGTTGCAGAAAGCATCCATATGAGCTAAGAGTTTCCAAAATCTGATTATTTCCTTACACTAGATTCCTAGAAAGATTATTAGATAACAGTTCTTGGAATGTAGGTCCAACATATACTATGTACACAGCAATGCTGCAAATATGGTTAATACATTTCACAAGAAGGAAAAATATTAATAATATTTAGTGGGTACTACTATGAGCCAAATTCTATATTAGGCACTTTAATATATATTCCTCATTATTCACATGAGACTGGATGTTATTTTATATCCATATTAAAGATGAAACTGAAGCTCAAAAAGGTTAAATAATTTGCTCAAAGTCACATAGCTAGTGAGTGACAGAGCAATAGGCTACCAAAAGGCACAACTCTATTGAACTGAGGGAAAGACTATTCTGTCTTTGCTGTGCAGATTTTCAGTTTGCTTGTTTGTTTATTGTTTGTTTCCTGTGAAGAGAACAATTTCTGTCTTAGGCAGCATGTCATTCTACTTTGACTATATCCCCGGTATGCTCTGTCTCTATGGCCCTCATCTCTGTGTTACATATTGTTCTTTCCTACTGGATAGAGGGAAATAGTCAACTTTAGGCTTGAGAAAATGAGGCAGTTCTGGCTACTTCAGGAACTATCTGAATAGATGGCTGCTACCATGGGCAGGTGACATAGGAGGGGCAAAGCCTCTTCATGACTACACTTTTGCTGCCTGTGCCATTTTTCTTCAGTGAATTATTTCACATCCTTGGTTTTCAGTGCTTTTGTGAGTTTTTATCTTTTATTAAGTAGTTTAATGGAACTTGGGAGATGATAGACTAAGGGCTGATAACCTAATTATCATCAATGATTTTTATACAGAAATCTAATTCCTGCATATTAAAAGTGTATCTCTTGTAAAAGGTATAGTCTTTATAATGCATGCATATTTACTCATCTTGGTAAAAAAAAAATAAAAATTTGTAGCATGTTATAGGTGGAACAGCATAGTTAAAAATGGCTTCTGAGCTGAGTACATGAGTATTTTTATAGCTATCTAATAGTATTACCCTATACTCTGGTGGCATTATGTGATTTTCAGTCATGCTATTGCCTTAACAATTTGCATGGCAAAAGTCATATTAGAACAATCTACTATTTTAGCTTTGACAAGAATGAGCCTGGGCTTATATATAAATTATAAGTCAAAAATGCCTACACCAAAGAAATATAGGTGTGTTGGAGCATTTGTAGGGAATTCATGGTTATTTTTATAACATCTAACATCATATTCTCATTTTGACATTTTCCAATTTTACTATAGAATAATTTGCAGGGCATTCATCTGTGACAGTGCCTGAGGCTATAACTCTATTTTCAAAGTGCAGATTCCTGAAGTAAGTATTGTGTGGTAATTTCCTATGTGCACATAAATTGTACATACTTTCTGGAATAAGTGCTCATTTGTCTATTCATAGAATGTGCTTCTGAAATTATCTGTAAGTTCAAGATTTATATGTATGAATACATTAAAATGAGAATGTTTAAGCAAAACAGGTTTTGTTTATTTGGGCAGTTTCTGGAACAGAGAGGCAATTGGTGCATTTTTAAGTTAAGTTGCTTCATTATTATTGTCTATTACAGTCTTTAATCAAAATTGCTCCCAAGAAGACATACAAAAGGCAAAAAGATGTATGAAAAATGCTCAACTTCACTAGCTATTAGGGAAATGCAAATCAAACCCACAGTGAGCTAGCACCTTACAGCTGTTAGAATGGCTATCATTAACAAGACAAATAATAACAAATGTTGGAAAGGTTATGGACAAAAAGGACTTCTCATACACTGTTGGTGGGAATGCAGATTGGTACAGCCACTATGGAAAACTGTGTGGAGATTCCTCAAAAAATTAAGAAGACAATTACCATATGAACCAGCAATCCCTATTCCGGATATCTACCCCCAAAACATAAAAACATTTATTCGTAAAGATATATGTGCTCCAATGTTTATTGCATCTTCATTTATGGTGACCAATATATGGAAACAATCATCCTTCCATAGATGATTGGATAAAGATGTGGATGGACAACTGGAACCAAATGAAGCAGAGGTAACCAACATGTCAGAGACAGAGTTCAGAACACTGGTGATAAGAATGTTTAAGGAGCTTAGAGAAGACATAAAGAAGGATATAGAAATCATAAAGAACAACCAGTTAGAGCTAAAAAAGGATGTAGAAATCTTAACGAACAACCAGCTAGAACTAAAAAACACAATTACCGAAATTAAGAACTCACTTGAAGGAATGACCAGCAGGTTAGATGAAGCAGAGGATCGAATCAGCGACTTAGAAGACAAGTTAGCAGAGATCACTCAAACTGAACAACAGAAAGAAAAAAGAATAAAAAACAATGAAGATGGGTTAAGAGACCTCTGGGATAACATCAAGCGCAACAACATGCGCATCATAGGAATACCAGAAGGCGAAGAGAAGAAGCAAGGGATTGAGAACATATTTGAGGTAATAATGTCAGAAAACTTCCCTAACCTGATGAAGGAAACCAACATACAAGCCCAGGAAGTGCAGAGAGTTCCAACCAGGATAAACCCAAACAGGCCCACACCAAGACACATTATAGTTAAAATGGCAAAGCTTAAAGACAAAGAGAGAATCTTGAAAGCAGCAAGAGAAAGGCAGAAGGTTACATACAAGGGAACTCCCATAAGACTATCAAATGACTTTTCTACAGAAACATTGAAGGCAAGGAGGGAGTGGCAGGAGATACTCAAAGTGATGGAACACAAAGGCCTACAACCTAGATTGCTTTATCCAGCAAGGCTATCATTTAAAGTTGATGGAGAGATAAAGAGCTTCCCAGAAAAGAACAAACTGAAAGAATTTATGACAACCAAGCCAGCATTGCAAGAAATACTAAAAGGACTTCTGTAAATAGAAGAAAGATGAAAACAATTTACTACAAATCTAAAAATGGCAATAACTATGTACCTATCAATAATCACTTTAAATGTAAATGGATTAAACGCTCCAATCAAGAGACATAGGGTGGCTGAGTGGATAAGGAAACAAGACCCTTGTATATGCTGTATACAAGAGACTCATTTCAGATCAAAAGACACACACAGGCTGAAAGTGAAGGGTTGGAGTAACATATTTCATGCAAATGGAAGCAAAAAAAAAGCTGGAGTTGCAATACTTATATCTGACAAAATAGACTTTAAAATGAAAAAAATATTAAAAGACAAAGATGGGCACTATATAATAATAAAGGGATCAATCCGACAAGAGGACATAACCCTAGTAAACATCTATGCACCTAACATAGGAGCACCTAAATATATAAAACAGGTACTGATGGACATAAAGACAGAGATCAACAGCAACACTATCATAGTAGGGGACTTCAACACACCTCTGACAACAAGGGACAGGTCCTCCAGACAGAAAATCAATATGGAAACAACAGCCTTAAATGATACTTTGGAGCAGTTGGACTTAATTGATATTTTCAGAGCATTTCACCCCAATGCTGCAGAATACACGTTCTTCTCAAGTGCTCATGGAACATTTTCTAAAATAGATCATATGTTAGGACACAAGACAAGCCTCGATAAATTTAAGAAAATTGAAATCATACCAATTGTCTTCTCTGACCACAGTGCTATGAAATTAGAAATGAACTACAGGGGAAAAAAACCAGGAAGATACACCAATTCATGGAGGCTGAATAACATATTGCTAAATAATGAATGGGTCAAGCAGCAGATCAAAGAAGAAATCAAAAGATATCTTGAGACAAATGAGAATGAGAACACGACGACCCAAAATCTATGGGATGCTGCGAAAGCAGTCCTAAGAGGGAAGTTCATAGCACTGCAGGCCTACCTAAAGAAACAAGAAACATCACTAATTGACAGTTTATCTTCACACTTAAGGGATCTGGAAAAAGAACAGCAAAATAAACCCAAAGGGAGCACAAGGAAGGAGATAATAAGGATCAGAGCAGAAATAAATGAAATAGAAACCAGAAAAACAATACAAAAGATCAATGAATCCAAGAGTTGGTTCTTTGGGAAGATAAACAAAATTGACAAACCTTTAGCCAGACTCATTAAAAAAAGGAGAGAGAGGACCCAAATTAATAAAATCAGAAATGAAAGAGGAGAAGTGACAACAGACACCACAGAAATACAAAAAATTGTAAGAAATTACTATGAGCAACTATATGCCAACAAATTTGACAACCTTGAAGAAATGGACAATTTTCTAGAGGCGCACAACCTTCCAAAGCTAACTCAAGAAGAAACAGAAAGCCTGAACAGTCTGATTACCACCAGGGAAATTGAATCAGTAATCAATAATCTCCCAACAAACAAAAGCCCTGGACCAGATGGCTTTACAGGTGAATTTTTCAAAACGTTCAAAAAAGAATTATCACCTATTCTCCTCAAGCTCTTCCAAAAAATCCAGAAGGAAGGAAGACTCCCAAACACTTTTTACGAAGCCACTATCACCCTGATCCCAAAAGCAGACAAAGACACCACAAAGAAAGAAAACTACAGGCCGATATCTCTAATGAACATAGATGCAAAAATTCTCAACAAATTATTAGCAAACAGAATTCAGCAATACATTAAAAAGATCATACACCATGATCAAGTGGGATTCATCCCTGGTATGCAGGGGTGGTTCAACATCCGCAAATCAATTAATGTGATACACCACATTAACAAAATGAAAAATAAAAATCACATGATCATATCAATAGATGCAGAAAAAGCATTTGATAAAATACAACAACCTTTTATGATAAAAACCCTTAAGAAAGTGGGAATAGAGGGATCATATCTTAACATAATAAAGGCCATATATGACAAACCCACAGCTAACATCATACTCAATGGGGAAAAGCTAAAACCATTCCCCCTAAGGTCAGGAACAAGACAAGGTTGCCCACTTTCTCCACTTCTATTCAACATAGTGCTGGAAGTTCTAGCCACAGCAATCAGACAAGAGAAAGAAATAAAAGGCATCCAAATTGGTAAGGAGGAAGTAAAATTATCATTATATGCAGATGATATGATACTATATATAGAGAACCCTAAAGACTCCACCGAGAAACTATTAGAACTGATAGATGAATTTAGTAAAGTAGCAGGATATAAAATTAATATTCGGAAATCAGTTGCATTTGTATATACCAATGATAAAATAGCAGAAGGAGAAATTAAAAAAACAATTCCATTTACAATTGCTCCAAAGACTATAAAATATCTGGGAATAAATCTAACCAAAGATGTAAAGGATCTGTACTCAGAAAATTATACAACACTGAAGAAAGAAATGAAAGAAGACATAAATAGATGGAAACACATTCCATGTTCATGGATAGGAAGAATTAATATAATTAAAATGTCCATACTGCCTAAGGCAATATACATATTCAACGCAATTCCTATCAAACTACCAACGACGTTTTTCACAGAAATAGAACATATAATCCTAAAATTTATATGGGACCATAAAAGACCCCGGATAGCCTCAGCAATCTTGAGAAATAAGAACAAAGTGGGAGGTATAACGATACCTGATTTCAAACTATACTACAAGGCTACAGTAATCAAAACAACATGGTACTGGCATAAAAATAGATACATAGATCAATGGAACAGAATAGAGAGTCCAGACGTAAATCCATGCCTATATGCCCATCTAATCTACGACAATGGAAGCAAGAATGTACGATGGGGTAAAGATAGTCTGTTCAATAAGTGGTGTTGGGAAACCTGGACGGACACATGCAAGAAAATGAAGCTGGACCACCTCCTTACACCATATACAAAAACAAATTCAAAATGGCTTAAAGACTTAAATGTAAGATCTGAAACCATAAAATATCTAGAAGAAAATATAGGAAGAAACTTCATGGACATTACCCGGAGTAAGATTTTCACTGATATATCCCCTCGCGCGAGCGAAGTAAGAGAAAAAATAAACATGTGGGATTACATCAAACTAAAAAGTTTTTTCACAGCAAAGGAAACCATCAATAAAACAAAAAGGGATCCTACTGTATGGGAAAAGATATTTGCCAATGATATATCTGATAAGGGATTAATATCACAAATCTATAAAAAACTTACTCAACTCAACTCCAAAAAAACAAACAACCCAATTAAAAAATGGGCAGAGGACTTGGGGAGACATTTCTCTAAGAAGGACATACAGAAGGCAAGAAGACATATGAAGAAATGCTCAACCTCACTAACCATCAGAGAAATGCAAATAAAAACCACAATGAGATACCACCTCACTCCAGTCAAAATGGCTATTATCAATAAATCAACAAACAACAAATGCTGGCGCGGATGTGGAGAAAAGGGAACGCTAGTGCACTGTTGGTGGGACTGCAGATTAGTGCAGCCACTATGGAAAACAGTATGGAGGTATCTCAGGAATCTGAAAATGGAACTACCCTATGATCCAGTAATTCCACTCCTAGGCATCTACCCGGAGAAATCCAAAACTCCAATTCAAAAATCTGTATGCACTCCTATGTTTATTGCAGCACTTTACACAATAGCCAAGATATGGAAACAACCAAAATGCCCATCGGTAGATGACTGGATTAAGAAGCTGTGGTACATTTATACAATGGAGTATTACGCAGCCATAAAGAAGAAAGAAATCTTATCATTTGCAGCAACATGGATGGATCTAGAGAACATTATGTTAAGTGAAATAAGTCAGAAAGAGAAAGACAAGTACCATATGATCTCACTTATATATGGAATCTAAAGAAAAGACTATGTGAATGAACTAATCAGAGTCAGTTTTGGGGACGCAGAGAAAAAACCGAGAGTGGTTAGATGGGTGTGTGGGAGGGGGTTGGGGATAAGGGGAAAGGTGAAGGGATTTGGAAGCAGCTGGTAACCACAAGATGGCCTCAGGGTTTTTCTTTTGAAAATTAATTTGGGGAAGGTATTCTATAATGTTGTAAAGATTTTGTTGGGTATCCGATGGACATGCGTCCTATTTGGGAGACCACCTCAGGGATACTGTGGATACCTGATCATGGCATTGTACATCAGAAGCTAAACATTAATGAATGCCAACTATAATTTTATATATATAATGTGATGGTTCAGTGTGAGGTCGGAGGGATAGTGGATGGGGGGAGGGGGGTTCACAGTATGAGGGATATAAATGATGAACGTCTAAGTATTACCTTGTTTTGTACACCTGAAACTAATAAATAAATTAATTAATAAAAAAAAAAAAAAAAAAAAAAAAAAAAAAGATGTGGATGGAATACACAGTGGAATACTATTCTGCCATAAGAAAAGATGAAATACTGCCATTTGCGACAACATGGATAAATCTTGAGTTTATTATGCTAAGCGAAATAAATCAAACTGAAAAAAGTCAAGAACCATATGATTTCACTGATATGTGAGATATAATACTGAAAGCAACAAAGGGACAACACAAACAAATAAAGCAACAAAAACTCATATACACAGACAATAGTTTAGTGGTTACCAGAGTGTAAGGAGGGAGGGCGGTAGTAGATGAGGGTAAATGGGGTCAAATATATAGTGATGGAAAGAGAACTGACTGTGGGTGGTGAACACACAGTGCAACATATAGATGATGTCTTATAGAATTGTACACTTGAAACCAATAGAATTTTACTAGCCAGTGTCACCCCAATAAATTTAATAAATAAAAAAATAAATAAAAACATAATTTATAAAAAATGAAATAAAATCGACAAGTTATTTAATCTCTTGGCAAAAAAGCACACTTCGAATCTTCAACTAATTTAAATGACTAAAGCTGCTCCTCTCAATGGCTCTGAAATCATGGTTTTTCATTGCTAAAAACTGTGCAAATAAAATGAGAACTGAGAGTGATTCTTACCATATGTAATGTATACTGTCTGAAGATGGCAGCAAGAAAGCTGGGGAAGTGAAATAATTTGATCTGCAAATCATACTTAAAGAAATTTAGAGAAGTAAATAAAAAAAAATCCCCGATTACTGCAGAAAGTGATATAAGCCTCTTTAATCGGTCTATTCAGCAGAAGAACTGCTTCAACATACCAGATTAGTTGGGTATAGGATGACACAATCAGAAAGACATTACCAGAAAAAATGTACAGACTACTGACAGAAATCAATGATTTCTAGAACAATGTAGGCATGGTGGGTTTTCAACCAGTATACAGGGAGCAAAATCATACCGATATAAATGAATCCTAAATTACATGTTTTATTTCTTAATTAATATACACAGTCCCACCGTATATGTGAGAAAACTACCAGAAATAGAAGACGGCATGGTTTGTAAGCTCATTTTCAGAGATCATGTGCTAACACAGCTGAAGGAAAATCACATACCAGGAACACAGAATATTTATTTAAGAAAGTGGAAAACTATTTTGAAGTGGTATGCAAGTTCTGAGCTTTTGAAAAAGAACTTTTTACATATCAAACAAGCTTTATCCTTTCATTCTGTTTGGGCTGAGGGAGGGAGGGGAGCGAAATGAAAGGAATAGAAAGTAAAAGAAAAGAAAAACAAAGAGATGAAGATAAATTTGCTTCTCACTAAATAGAAACTATACAGTGTTTTATTTTGTTTTAAGTCCATTTAGCTATAGTTGCTGAATGTAAGCTTGGGTCAGGCACCTTGCCATATTATAGTTCTTATCAGAAAGCTTGAGAATTCATATATTCTTTTGGGGTTGGTGATAGATAATGTAAAGATATTGTGCTCTTCATTGTGATAATTAAATTTTCAAGTATAAAATATTTTTTAAATTATGAAGTAAGCCATGGTCATTGTAAAAATTAAAGTATGTAAATATGTATAAAGCAAGAAGTGAAACCACTCTTCCCTTAGCCCCCAGGGTGAATCACAATGAAAGGTTTGACGTGGATCCTTCCAGGCCTTTTGTGCTTATATAAACACATACACAGAGACATACACACTATAGTAGTATGTAGGACCCAATCACACATCTTATTTGTGGGCAATTTTTCTCTTATTAATATATTTCTGGGTGTTTAAGTAGTCTTGGAATTGTTGACTTATAAACAAGGCTGGAATGAACATCCTTATACATGTTCATTCAACTTCTAAAAAGAGAGATTCTAGAATATAATTGCTATGTCAAAGGCAGAATGCATTTTAAATTAGGATTGAAATTGCTGAATTGACTTCTAAATATGCACACCCCAAAAAGAGTTCATGAGTGTACCTTTTATTCTACTCTCTCCCCAAATCCAAATACAACCAATTTTAGTTTTATTTTTTTGCCATTTTTTACAGGGAAAAATGAAATTTCAATGAAGTTTAAAATTTTATATAAAATTTATTGCTGCTTCAATTATTGGTTCGAACTCTTGACTCTTTGGAAACTTCATTTATTGAATCCTCAATCCCCATGGATCTTTCACTTTACCCCTGAATGTTTTTTTTTTTTAAATAGTACTATGTGTCAGCAATGCTTTACACTTCTTCATGCCTCAGTCTAATTTTTCCATTAAATAAAAAAAGTATATCTAAAATGGCATGTGAATCAAAAGAGTTGCAATTCTTTATGCCAAATAACGTTTCACATTGTAGCTCTCACCTCTTCTGAGAACTTGTTCCATCAATTATCTTCTATTCATTTACATATTCAATCTTTATCTCTCCAATGGTTCTTTCATTCACACTTAAAATATCTCAACTTTCTTCCATTTAAAAATAAACCCTCTTGTGGGGAGTGACATAAGTAAAACGGTGGAGTAGGTAGCTCCAAACTCTACACCCTCCACAGAAATTTTTTAAAAGGCAGCAAGTGTCAGAACCAACTTTGTCAGAACTCTGGAAAACAGGCAAAGATTTACAGTAACCAAGTGAATGCTGAATCAAGAAATAGTCAACTTAAAATGGGAAAAATAAGATTTGTGGCATTTTTATTCGCTTTTGCTCCACCTTGTCCCCAGCTCAGAGATAATCTTGAAGACAGCAGACCACATTCCCAGTGTAGAACCCTGGTCCCTGGTTCCAAAGGAAGCAAATAATACCTTATTCACAAATTATTGTGCTTTTCTGTTCTAACTTTTCAAGAAGCGACCTGAAGGACTGACACAAGGCACTCATCTAATTTTGCAGAACTCAGAACTCTTTCAGGGCAGAAAAGTGCCAACATTTTCATTTGTGTGCATTGCTCAAAAACATTGTAAGGTGAACTAAAACCCAGTGGCTACATGCGGTAAAGATTGTGGTTGAGACAATGGACTGAAAATCTAGGGAGATGTTATTTGGGAAATTAGGGTATTCTAAAGTGTCTGTGTAATATCAAAGAATTCAGAAAGCCACACATGTCAGTACAGGACTCATGCTCAGAAAGACCTTAGAAGACCCTAAATTTTAACCTCTGGCTGATCTCTAAACTGAATTCAAGCAGGAAATGGAGGTTAAGGCAGATTTGTAAATAGCTTAGCTAATTGGTTTATCATCATCATCATCATCGTCATTATAGCTCTTTACAGGAGATCTACCCTCTTAGCACATTTCTAAGTGTGCATTACGGTGTTGCTAACTATAGGCACTATGTTGTCCCCTAGATCTCAAGCTCTTCTTAATCTTGTATAAACTGACATTTTCTACCCTTTGACTAATACCTCACCATTTTCCTCTCCCCCAGCTCCTGGCACCCACCATTATACTCTCTGATTCTGAGTTTGACTATTTTAGATTATTCATATAAGTGATATAATGTAGATTTTGTGCTTTTGTATCTGGCTTATTTCACTTAACGTGATGTCCCCCATCCAAGTTGTCTCACATGGCAGGATTTCCTTCTTTCTTAGGGCTGAATTATATATATATATAATATATATATATATGACTAACACACACACACACACACACACACAAGGTCGGACAATTGAGTTCGCAAACTCATTCTAGAAAAAGTGCTACATCCCTCATTGCTGAATATCACTACTGTCACCTTAGAAGTACTCCCCTTGGGAAGCTATGCACCGACGCCCGCACCTAGTCCACCCTTCAAAGCAAGTATGGAACTCTTTTTCTGGAATGGCCATCAGAGCTGTCATTGCATTACCCTTGATGTCCTGAATGTCATCAAAATGTCTTCCTTTCAATATTTCTTTTCTCTTTGGGTAAAGAATAGTTTAGTGGTTACCAGAGAGTAAGGAGGGTGGGGGGAGGGAGATGAGGGTAAGGGGGATCAAACACATGGTGATGGAAGGAGAACTGACTCTGGGTGGTGAACACACAATGGGATTTATAGATGATGTAATACAGAATTGTACACCTGAAATTATGTAATTTCATTAACAATTGTCACCCCAATAAATAAATTTAAAAAAAAAAGAAACAAGTCATTGGGGGCCAGATCAGGTGAGTAGGGAGGGTGTTCCAATACAGTTATTTGTTTAATGCCTAAAAACGCCCTCACAGACCGTGCCATGTGAGCTGGTATGTTGTCATTATGCAAGAGCCATGAATTGTTGGCAAAAAGTTCAGGTCGTGTAACTTTTTCATGCAGTCTTTTCAGTACTTCCAAATAGTAACTTGGTTAACTGTTTGTCCAGTTTGTACAAATTCATAATGAATAATCCCTCTGATATCAAAAATGGTTAGCAACATCGTTGTGACAACATGGATGGATCTTGAGAGTATAATGCTAAGCAAAATAAGTCAGAAAAAGTAGACAACCATATGATTTCACTGATATGTGGTATATATACCAAAAACAACAAAAAAACAAGACAAGCAAATGAGAAACAAAAACTCATAGACACAGACAATAGTGGTTACCAGAGGGTAAGGGGGGAGGGGGCTGGTAGATGAGGGTAAGGGGGATCAAATATATGGTGATGGAAGGAGAACTGACTCTGGGTGGTGAACACACAATGGGATTTACATATGATGTAATACAAAATTGCACACGTGAAATCTATGTAATTTTACTAACAATTGTCACCCCAATAAATAAAAAAAGAGGGCAATTATTCATGTTTTATAGGGAAGTTACGAAGGTGAAATTAGGATGTGTACATAAAGGGCCTAGCATTTTGCTCAACACATAGTATACCCTCAAAAAATTGTAAATATTATCTCCACCTCCCCCCACAAGCACTTAACAGTACCCCAGTTGTAGAATAGGTGCTTAGTACATCCTTGAGCCAGTGAATAAATGCTTCACCCAGTCTGTCCATGTCCTCACAATTTCATGTTCTGGATCTCCCTCTCCATGGGGTTCTGGAGCCAGGTCATACCAGTTTCTAAGAGCTGATTATGTACAACTGCTCTCAATTCTGTGTTCAATACTGTCTCGTTGATATCTTGAAGTCAGTAATGGTGGTAGTGTTTACACAATAAAAATAATCAAATGCTACAAATCAGGCTTTCTCCTTCTCCTCCCAAATCAGTTTAGCTGCATACCACTGTCCCACCTGACCTATATACAGCAATGTGACAATGGATAGGAAAAACAGCAGAGATGATAATAACTGGAATTTATATAATGTGTGACAAATAGAGTGTATTTTGGTGTCTGTTAAATCATAAGAGCCAGTAGATGTGAAAAATGTTGGCTTTCTATAATTTGAATAGATTTTCAACAACAAAAAAATGTTTAAAACAGACAACAGTGATTTGTGCTAGACAATTTAACTATATGGGATCTGGGAAGGGGTAAGGATTTAGTTAGAGATAAAGCAGCATGGTACCCCATTTTGTAAATGGAAATACTGTCTTTCTTGACTAAAATCAGTAATCCAGATCTGATGTTTTTGAAGGTATTTCTGGAAATATAGTATATTGAACAGTACCCTGGACTAGAGATAAGAAGATATTCGTCTCTAGTCTTAAATAGGTCGTTTGTTAGTCAGGTGTCAAGATAGATCACAAATATTATGGGATACAAATTTAAATGAGAATCACATGTAATGGTGTATTGGAATATCTTTTATAAACCTTAGCATGCTATTTAAATTATTACTATGATGAGGCTATGACTTTATGATCTTTGATTCATTTTATTACCAGATTGTCTGTCAAATGAATTTCTGTCACACTAGGGACAGGATGGTAAAATTAGCAATGACTAACGAACTTTTTCAATAATTATTGGCATTGTAAAAATAAACTATACTCAATCCATGTCAATTTTCTTTCTTTATCATAGTGAGCTACAGAAATCTCAAGATCTCTCTATTTTCTGCTGCTGGTTGAGAGAAATAATTCTTCTATCATGATCTCTCTAATACCTTCTTAGAATAATAATTTTGAAAAGGTAAGTGCAAAGACAAATATTTGTAGGAAAAGGCCCCAGTTCTTCCTCATATAGTGATTTTTCTAGTCTCATTTATTGCAGATTTTGTAAAATTATAAGAAAAAATGTAGGCTTATTGTAGAGCTGACTTCTAATTTCATTTGTCTTTGTAGTATACGCGCAGTCCCTTCCTTCTCATCTAAAACAAGCACCAGTGATTCAGTACAGCCACACAAACACTGAACAAGACCATAAAGAGAGAGAATATACTTGATGTCTTAGTATAAGGAACAATAGGATAAGCAACAGAACCAGCAACAACAAGAGGACTTTCTCATTTAGGCTTTACATTACCTGAGAGCCTGACTTCTCCTTCAATTCCCAGTTCTGTTATTAGCACAACACACTGCCTTAGGCAAATCATTTAACCTCCTTGTGCTTGACTTTCTGTGAAGAGAATGAAGCAATGACACAGCTTAATGTTTATGCAATACTTAGGGCCCCTGGAAGCCTAACGGCACAGTGTATTGATGGTGGACATAAGAAAAAATTATATACAGTGGTACCTCGGTTTTCAAACGTCTCTGTTGACGAACAATTCCGTTTACAAATGCTGTAATTTTATGGATCTATGGTATCATTACATAGCAAAATTCATGCTAAATTTGCAGTTTTAGGGTTTGATTTTAAAGGTCTGGAACAGATTGATCCATTATGCACTCCTTTCGATGGGAAAACCGTGCCTCAGTTTTTGAACATTTCAGAACTCGAACACTCTTCCAGAACGCATTATGTTCGAAAACTGAGGTACCACTGTGTGTGTGTGTGTGTGTGTGTGTGTGTGTATTCAAATGAATGTAATTTCGAACCTGAAAATCTCAGAGCCAATCATTATAGCAACCATTTAACTTAAAGGAAGAGAGTTAAGATAAACAAAGTGCAGAGGAAATAAAATTACTATAAATATAAGCTGGAATAAATATTTGTAGATAGTATTAAAGATTTATCAAGATGTTCTTATTATTAGAATTTAAACAATTCACTAGCCTATCAATTTCATAAAAAAATGAAATTTAATTATAAAAGTTTAGTGTCAAAATTCTAGAAAGTAAAAAGACAACACTTCTCCATTAAACATTTAGAAATATAACCACTATATAGCAAGCTCTGTGTGAAACATTTTAAGTGGAAAAATGAAGAACAAGGGTCTTATCCTAAAGACATGAGAAATACTAAAATAAATTTGTAACATTTTTAAAAAGTTATGGAAACAAAGACAGGGAACAATTATTATGTCCAGAGGGGTTTTGAAATAATACCTAGAAAAGGTAAAAATGAACAAGGCCTTAGAGGATGATGTAGGATTTAACTAGGTAGGAAGAGAGTTTCAGGTTAAAAAAAAAGTTAAAGCTTTTCTAATTTCTAAAATCTCTGTGACAATATTTCATTTCAGGATCATTAATTCATCTATTAGAATCATATTTGATCTTATCTTAATCATTTTTTTCAAGGAAGTTTTTTTCCAGACATATAACAGAGAAGGTTCATAATCCATCCAAAGCATGGCCAGATCCAAAATTAGCATTTTAATAAAAAGAAATTTTTCTTCCTAATTTATCTCATCATAGTATTAGGTCGGTGCAAAAGTAATTGTGGTTTAAAAAGTTAAAAATCATTGCAAAAACAGCAATTACTTTTGCACCAACCTAATATAATACTAGTTCTACGAAAGGGTCTTTCATATGTCCAAGATACACTTACAGCTTTCAAGAACATTAAAAAAAACAAAAACATTAAATAGCAATGTGTACCATTAGTATTTCCTGACATTTTACATAACTCATATTTTACTGAGGTTTTATAGCAACTCATCCTTTTTACTAGAGAATTTAAAAACCTAAGCAGTTCATATTCATATACACAGACAAACTTGCTATTAAAAGGAACCAAAGTTCTTATTTTTCCCAAGTCTGATATCAATACCCAGGAAAGACTCCAATACCAATCATGACATAAATAATGCCCATATCGGAGTTTTGTAACTTTTCTTTTAAGAAAGTGAGTCAAACTTTGGATTCAAGTGACACCAGTCCAAGACAAAGGATGTAATACTAAATCAAGAATGTTCAGCACTGGAGCACATATATCTTCACAGATAAATGTTTTCAGATTTTTTGGGTAGATACCCAGGAGAGGGATTGCTGAGTCATATGGTAATTCTATTCGTAATTTTTTGAGGAACGTCCACACTGCCTTCCATAGCAGCTGCACCAGTCTGCATTCCCATCAACAGTGTATGAGGGTTCCTTTTTCTCCACAGCCTCTCCAACACTTGTTACTATTTGTCTTGTTGATGATAGCCATTCTGACTGGGGTGAGGTGATATCTCATTGTGGTTTTTATTTGCATTTCCGTGATGATTAGTGATGTTGAGCATTTTTTCATATGTCTATTGGGCATTTGTATGTCCTCTTTGGAGAAATGTCTATTCAGGTCTTCTGCCCATTTTTTAACTGGATTGTTTGGGTTTTTTGTTGAGTTGTATCACTTTCTTATATATTTTGGATATGAGCCCCTTATCCGAGGTGTTGTTTGCAAATATCTTCTCCCATTCGGTTGGTTGCCTCTTTATTTTGTCGATGGTTTCTTTTGCTGTGCAGCCTTTTAGTTTGATATAGTCCCATTCATTTCTTTTAGCTTTTACTTCCCTTGCCTTCTTGAGGCCAAATTCATAAAATCCTCTTTGAACCCAAGGTCCATAAGTTTAGTACCTATGTCCTTTTTATTTTATTTTATTTCTATTTTTATTATTTTTAATTTTTTTCTAGAAGGTCGCAGCTCACAGTGGCCCATGTGGGGATCGAACTGGCAACCTTGATGTTATCAGCACCTTGCTCTAACCAACTGAGCTAACCAGTCACCCAAGTCCTATGTTCTGTGCAGTTTATTGTTTCAGGTCTTATGTTTGGGTCTTTGATTCATTTTGAGTTAGTTTTGATACCCAGTGACAGATAGTAGTCTACTTTCATTCTTTTGTACGTGGCTTTCCAATTCTTCCAGCACCATTTATTGAAGAGGCTGTCTTTTTTCCATTGTATGTTTTTGTCTCCTTTGTCAAAAATTATCTGTCTGTATTTATGTGGGCTTATTTCTGGTTTTTCAATTATACTACATTGGTCTGTATGTCTGCTTTTCTGCCAATACCGTACTGTTTTGATTATTGTTGTCCTGTAGTACAAGCTAAAGTCAGGGAGTGTGATACCTCCAGCATTGTTCTTTTTTTAGAATTCCTTTGGCTCTTTGGGGTCTTTTGAGGTTCCAAACAAATCTGATGATTTTCTGTTCTATTTCTTTAAAAAATGCCATTGGGATTTTGATGGGGATTGCATTAAATCTGTATATTGCTTTAGGTAATATGGCAATTTTAACTATGTTGATTCTTCCAACCCATGAACATGGAATGTCTTTCTATTTCTTTGTGTCTTCTTCAATTTCTTTAAAAAATGTCAGTATATCCTTGGTTAAGTTTACCCCTAGGTATTTTATTCTTTTTGTTGCAATTACAAAATGAATTGTTTGTTTGTTTTTAATTTCTTTTTCTGAGATTTTATTGTTAGTATATAGGAATACAATGGACGCTTGTATGTTGATTTTGTAGCAGGAAACTTTACTGTATTCGTTTATTGTTTCTCATAGCTTAGTGGTGGAGTCTTTAGTGGTTTCTATATATAGCATCATGTCATCTGCAAAAAGTGACAACTTAACTTCTTCATTCCCCATTGGGATGCCTTTTATTTCTTTCATTTGCCTGATTGCTCTGGCTAGGACTTCCAATACTTTGGTATGGTGAGAAGGGGCATCCCGGTCTTCTTTATGATCATAGAGGAGAAACTTTCAGTTTTTCACTATTAAGTGTGATATTAGCTGAGGAAATATATATATATCACACTTAATATACATATGCACATGCATGTATCATATATATATATATATATATATATATATATAAAATTTATTATGTTGAGGTACTTTCCTTCTATTAAGTGTTTTGATCATAAATGGATGTTGTATCTTGTCAAATGCTTTTTGTGTATCTATTTATGTGATCATACGATTTTTGTCCTTTATTTTGTTTATGTGGTGTATCACATTAATCGATATGCATATGTTTAACTATGCTTGTACCCCTGGAATGGATCCCACTTGATCATGATGTATAGTCTTTTTTAATGTATTGTTGTATTTAATTTGCTAGTATTTTTGTTTAGGATTTTTACATCTGTATTCATCAGAGATATTGATCTGTAGTTTTGTTTTTTTGTGTTATACTTAGCAGATTTTGATATCAGGGTAATGTTAGCCTCATAAAATGAGTTAGGAAATATTACCTTTTCTTTAATGTTTTGGAATAATTTGAGGAAGACAGGTATTAAATTGTTTTTGGTAGAATTCACTAGTGAAGCTATCTGGTCTTGGAGTTTTGCTTTTAGGGAATTTTTGGATGATTACTTCAATTTCCTCATGGTTGATCAGTCTATTTAGATTTTCCAGTTTTTCATGATTCATTCTAGGAAGGTTATATGCTATTTCCAAGAACCTGTCCATTTCTTCCAGGTTATTGAATTTGGTGGCATATAGTCCTTCATAGTATTCTTATATGATCCTTTGTATTTCTGTGGTATTCATTGTAACTTCCCCATTTCCATTTATTATTTTATTTGTGTCTTTTCTCTTTTTTCCTTAGTGAGTCTAGCCAGGGACTTGTCAATTTTATTAATCTTTTCAAGGAACTATGTCTTTGTTGCATTAATTTTTCCTGTTGTCTTTTTGTTCTCTATGTCATTTCATCCTGGTGTAATTTTTGTTATTTCCTCCATTCTGTTGACTTTGGGATTCATTTCTTCTTTTTTTTTACTTCTTTAAGATGTGATGTTAGGTTGTTTATTTGGGATTTTTCTTGTTTCTTGAGATAGGCTGTAATTACATAAATTTCCCTCTTAATCCTGCTTTCTCTGCACCCCAATAATTTTGATACCATGTATTTTCATTCTCATTTGTTTCTATGTATCTTTTGATCCCTCCATTTATTTATTCTTTGACCCAGTCATTCTTCAGTAGCATGTTATTTAATCTCCACATATTTGTGGTATGTCCTGCTTTCTTTTTACAGTTGATCTCCAATTTCAAAACACTGTGATCACAGAATATGCTTGGGAAGATTTCAGTCTTCTTAGATTTGCTGAGGCTATTTTTGTGTCCTAGCATATAGCCTATACTTGAGAATATTCCATGTGCACTAGGAAAGAATGTGTAGTCTTGTGTTCTAGAATGAAATGCTCTGTAAATGTCAATTATATCCATTTGGTCTAATGTGTCTTTTAAGGCTGGTATTTCCTTATTGATTTTGTGTTTGGATGATCTATCCATAGCTGTCAATGATGTATTTAAGTCCCCTACTATTATTGTGTTTTTGTAAGTTTCTCCCATTAGTTCTGTTAGTACTCGCTTTGTAGTTTTGGTGCTTCCTGATTGGGAGCATATATATTGATAAGTGCTATATCTTCTTTTTGTAGTGTCAGCTTTATCATTATAAAATGTACGTGTTTGTCTCTTGGTAACTTTTTTATCCTGAAGTTTGTTTTGTCACATGTAAGTATTGTTACACCTGCTTTTCTCTGGATGCCATTTTCTTGGAGTATCCTCATCCACCCTTTCTCTTTGAATCTATATTTGTCCTTGCAGCTGAGACGTGTCTCTTGAAGGCAGCATATGGTTGTGTTTTGTTTTTTGATCCAATCTGCTACTCTGTGCCTTTTTACTGGTTATTTCACTCCATTTAAATTTAGGGTGATTATTGATATATGAGGATTTTCTACAGCCATTTTCTCTTTTGTTTTCTGGGAGCTTGGTGTCTCCATTGTTTCTTTGTCTTTGTGTTTCTGTCGTTTTAGTTTGGTGCTAGTCTATGGTTTTTTGCCCTCTGTTTTTCATGGTATTTGTCTCAGTTCTGTTTTTTTTTTTTCTTTTGAGTGGTTACCATTACGTTTAGGAAAAAGAAAGTTTCATATATACAGTAGTCCTTTTCCTTCAGCATACCTCTTATGTGCATTCCCCTTTGCAAATTTAGACTTTTACTGCCTTTCTTTTTATGTTTTTTTTGTCACAAATTATCCCTATTTATGCTGTGCATTCATTGCTGAGTTGCAGTCGCAAATTGTCTTCTTTTCTTTCTTTTTTTTTTTTTTTAACATTTTTGCCTCCTTTACCCTTTACGCTATTTTTAAGTGTATAGTGCCCTATTCTCTGTAGAGGTTGCCATTTCCTACTGATGTCTGTCTGTTACTAACCTTACTCACAGTTTTATATCCTTTTGTCTTTTTTTTCAGGTAGAATAACCTCCTTCATTATGCCCTGTAATGCAGGCCTTGTGGTGGAAAATTCCTTCAGCTTCTGTATATCTGGAAAGACCTTTATTCCTTCTTCATATCTAAAGGATAACTTTGCTGCATATATTATTCTTGGCTCATAATTTCTCTCTTTCAATAGCTTGCATATTTGGTTCCACTCCCTCCTGACTTGTAGAGTTTCTGCTGAAAAATCTGATGATAATCTAATGGGCTTCCCTTTGTATGTTACCATCTTCTTTTCCTTGGCTGCCTTGAGGATTCTTTCTTTGTTGCTAATTTTTGACAGTTTCAGGATAATGTGCCTTGGAGAAGGCCATTCAGGATTGAGGAAATTAGGTTCCCTGTTTGCTTCTTGTATTTGAGGATTCATTTCTTTCCAAAGGTTTGTGAAGTTCTCATCGACTATTTGTTTGAGTAGGCTCTCTGTGCCCTTCTCTCTCTCTCTTCTCCTTCTTGTATACCCATTATTCTTATATTGCTCTTTCTGATGAAGTCAGATAGCTCTTGTAGAGTTCTTCAATTTCTTTCAATTCTTAAGTCTCTCTCTTCTTCCATCTACATGATTTCCAGATTTCTATCTTTGATATCTCTAATTCTGTTATTTATCTGGTCAGCTCTATTTCCTAAGCTGGCTATTTCATTTTTCATCTCTTTTATTGAGTCCTTCAGCTCCAGAATTTCTATTTGGATCTTTTTATAATTTTCAATCACTTTGGTAAAATAGTCGTGTTTTTTTTTGTTGATTTTATTTCTGAGTTCATTAAACTACCTGTCTGGGTTTTCTTGCATCTCATTGAGTTTTTTTGGAACTGCAATCCTGAATTCTCTGTCATTTAAGTCACATATTTCCATGTCTTTAAGTTTGTGTTCTGGAGATTTTCCAGTTTGTTTTGAAGATGCATTGTTACCTTGGTTATTCCTAGTAATTAATGGATTATTTCTCTTTCTGGGCATCTACAGGAATGAATTCTGCAGCAAGTTGATGGGAATAGGTCTTTCTTTGTTGTCTAGTAGGTAGCACTGGAGAGTTATTTTCTCTTGCCCTGTTCATGATTTTTCAGTGGAACGTTCCCTGAGGAGGTTAGTATCTCCTCTGTGACCAGGTCACCTCGGTCTCTAGGCACCACCCTTGTGAGAGAATGTGGTGGGTCATGGTGTTCTGAGCCCCTGGAATCCCAGTGCTGCCCCTGAAGCCAGATGCAGAGCTGTGCACCTCAGCGGCTCTGGTTGCCACTGCTGGGATCAGCTGGTAAAAGTGGGGGTGGCATGGGGTGTAATGTGAGAAGCAGCTGGTGTGTTTGTGGCTTTGTTCTCCTGCCAGTGATTGTGACTGCCAGACCCCAGCTCCCTTGCCTCTGTATCTCCATCATTGTCACTGGGATTCGCCACAGTGCGCATCTACTGCTCTGGAACTGTCTCTCCAGTTCTCAGGGCTGTAGATTTTCAGCTCTTTAACCTGTTGAAACTGCTACCATTTCTTCTGGGGCCCATTGCTAGCACTGGGAGGGTACAGAGGAGGTAAGCTCTGGGAGGGTGGGGGAAGCTGGCCAGGTTCTGTGGCTTAGGTTTCTGCCTGGCAGTGAGGGCTGTTAGACCACATCTGTTGCATTTCTGTATTTGGTCTTTGCCCCAAGGTCTGCTCCAATTGCTGGGTTCAGCCACATTATATGCTCATTTCTCAGGCAGGAATACTTGAAGCCACACAGAGTGCACCTGCAGGTTGAATCCTTCCCTCTCTGGGGACTGCAATTAACTCTGGACCGTGTCCATGGTACCCATTTCTGCTCTAGTCCTTTCTCTTCTCCCGATTGTCCTGATTCGCCCACCTTGAGATGTTTTGATGTGTGGATCTCTCAGATGTGTTTGTGTGTTTCACAAGGGATTCTGTGTTGAATTACAGCTTTTCAACTTGTTGTAACTTCAAGGGGAGAGATCAAGTAGGATCGCTCACGCTGCTATGTTTCTGATGTCTGGGACACAGTTCTATATTCAATTAAATCATCTCAAATATATATTGAGAACCTATCTTGCAAGGCATGGTACTGAGGACTATAAAACTTCCTTAGGTGAATAAGACAATCCTTGTTCAAAATATTTTATATCACATAATAAAAGAGGCAAATACAAAAAAGCTACACTACAGTAGTATAGTATACAATTCTTTCACTAAAATGTTTAAAAATTAAGGGTTTAAAGCATTTGTAAATATGCCTTAGATAGCATGTCCTTGCATCTTATTTGATGATAATAAATTATTTAATATTTTTGGGTGTGGTAATTGTATTTTGGTTAAGTTTTTTTTTTTTTAATCTTTATCTCTACTAGCCTTATCGGGGTGATCATTTCATAAGTTGTATAAATGTCTACTCACTATGTCGTACACCTGAAACTAATATAATATTGAAAAAAATGAAATAAAAAATCCTTAATTCTTAAAGACACAAACTAAAATATTTATGAGTGAAACAATGTATCAAAATTTTGTGTCAAAATAATCTGAAGGGGAGTGAATAGAAATAACACTAGCCATGAATTGTTATAGTAGTTAAATTTGTGATAGGTACATCGGAGTTCATTATTGCTCTTTTTGTATGAGTTTGAAATTTCACATAATAAATAATACATGTAGAGATCTACCTTTTCACAAACAAATAACTGTTATTCTTCCAGAGACCAAAATTATTTCCTGTGAAGCTCACTTCCCAAATATTAGATATTACTGCTATATATTTATAATTTTAAAACTAATAATGCAAGTACCAGAACAACATTTACTTAAAATTTTTCCAGGAGTCCTGTCTGATTTCTAGCCCCTTCTGCTGTATTAAGTTGCACATATCCCTTTTCTGGTGTAAGAATGATCTGTAACAAATCCAAAGAAAGCAGTGGAGGAGTCAGTCTCCTTTGAAGACCCTGAGGTAGTACCTAGAATTTCCAACCACCTGGTATCAAATGAGACAACATGAAATTAAGACCTTCATTAAATGTCTGATACAATTTATTAGTGCAGGGATACAATAGCAACAGCCACTTTCATTATATGTCTCAATTTTCTATACTGTCTGGGTCAATAGTCAGTGGTGTACACAGCTCTGAGAGCCACCTGTCACCCAGCCTTCCAAATAATGGTTTTGCCAGTGTTTTCTGACTTCTTTCCAGAGCTGTTCTTCGAGTTTGTTCAAACACTGCTTCCAAATCAAATGTGGGAGCATTTTGTCCAAACCCCGTGAAGCCCATGGTGACCGCCAGCTGCGAGTCCAGTCCCAGTACATCTGAGCCTGTCACTTCGTTGGGCCCCAGGTGCTCCATGGCCACCCTCCTGCCATAAAATGAGAGTCAGCCACAGCTCAAACAGCTACAGAAGACTCAGAAACATACTTTTTAAATTTTAGCTGTATTTTCATAGACTCTCAGTGCCCACATGAGAGCATCATATTTGAAATTCGATATAAAATTACATGTCTTACCCTTCTAATGGCAAACAGTCAAATTGATTTCATACTGCCTAGATTAGATCATTTACCTTCAAGGAAAGTGACATTTGCCTTCTGTCATTATCTCTTTCAAGATCATGAAAGAGCCTCACACAATCATGTGCAGAAATGGTCTGAATATTCTTCCAGTGTCCAGATACAATACAAATGAGGTTATTCATCCCTAGGTTGACCTAATCTAACTCATGCTGGGCATTGCAGAACATAACACTGGGCATTTCAGAACATGCATCAGTAGTCAGTGAAAATAACTGCCATTTATTGAGTGACTACAATATGTCAGTTTTCTATATAGGTTCTTAGGTAATCCTCACAACTACTTTACAAATGTAGTATTATCTTCCTTTACATGTGAAAACCCTAAGGCTCAGAGAGATCAAGGAACTTGATGAAGGCCAAATAAGTAGTACGAAATAGCAGGATGAAATACAACTCTATTTGATCCCAAACCCACACCCCTAACCAGTATACTCCACTACTTCCTTGTCTGGGTTCTGACCAGTTGAAGAACGATTCCATCTCTTGATATCTCAAAGCACTCTTAAATTACATTTGCAGAGAGGATTGTGATCACAGCTTAGAAGAACCAGTCTAACCCTTTAATGGGCATGTTTTGGAAGTCCTTCTGCTAGAAGTAACACCAGAACGTTGGACTACATTTCTTTGATCCATTAGGACATTATAGTAGGACACCTGGCCAAGTATTGACAAAATAGAGAATTGTCGGGAATTCTTTTCTCTTAGGACAAGTTTTCTTCAACTAAACTTTTGTAATGAGATAAAGAAAAATGTAGTCAACGGAACTCACATTAGGGAAAGGGCTTTATTTGTCTAGAAGAAGAAATTAATTGACAAACATATTCGGTAGACAAGTTGAGACAGAGTTTTATGTTACATAAGTTGTTAACTATAAGAACATCTGAGAGATGGAACAAATGAAGGCTGGAATTCAGTCTACACTTGGTTTGCCAATTTCTGCATTCCAGTGCAAGTCTGCCACAATCTGGAGAGATTTCTTTGGCTTTGCACAAGGTTCCATCCAGTTCCCAAGCCTGTACTCTTGAGGTTGTATGCACCCAGAGATAAAATGTTTTTCTAATTCATGCAAGGATACTCTACAGGTTAGAGAAAAAATGCGTCCCTTTCTACATTCTGGCTACCTTTTTATTATTCAAACTCTACATCTTTTAGCTAATGTATATTTAGCACATTTTGCTAAAGCTTTATAAACATTGTGTTATTTGATCTTCACACAACCTGCAGTTATCTTCATTTTACAATAATGTACTCAAAGCAACACAATTCTTAGTGGTAAAGTCTATATTTGAACACAGGTTTATCTAACTCCCAAGATCATGCTTTTACCTTTAAGGCTATATTGCCACCCTAACATCAACATTGACTTTTTGTCCTTAAATATCTCTAATTATTGGTAAAATGAAGTTTGTAAATATAAAAACCTATTACCTCGTTGTTTTATATACTTTGAGGAATAGAGCTAGTTTGTTGATTTGCATATTTACACATTTTTACTAAATATATCTTGTTTTCACCCTGCCATGAACCAAGTTACCAAGTAAAAATTTTGCATTTGTTGATATAAAATCATTTCTATCCAAATTCTCCTAAGAAAACTTGGATACTAAACACACAGAATTGTCATAAGCCCAGATGATTCCGGGATGCTGTGTACACCTAATGAATACAACATGATGACTTTAAAAATTATATACATATATATATATGTGTGTGTGTGTGTGTGTGTGTATAATAATGCTTTAAAACATTGATATAAATGCAATACCATTTGCCTATCTTCTAAATAATGTGGAAACTAAGATACTTTACAAATTTCTGCCATAATAATTATCTTTGATAATAATTCCCCACCCAGAGTCTCCAATGGTCTTTATCAAAAATTTTTTAAAAATCAAGGATAGACCAACTGACCAAGATTCAGAAAGCCTATTTCATCTTTTCTTACAGCCAAATAGTATTCCATTGTGTATATATAACACACCTTCTTTATCCATTCATCTATCGAAGGACATTTTGGTTGTTTCCATGTCTTGGCCACCATAAATAAAGCTGCAATGAACATAGGAGCACATACACCTGAAATCTATGTAACTTTACTAACAATTATCACCCCAATAAACTTTAATTTAAAAAAAAGATTCAGAAAGCCTTCTAAGTCAGATAAAGGTAATTCTTGCTTTGTAAATGAAAAAGTGATTAAGATCAAAGTATTAATAAAAGACTCAAAAACAATAAAAATTTCTGTCAAAATTCTCATGAATATTTTCTGCAATGATATAGAAAAATATATTAGATAGGATCCCATGGATGAGTAATATTAGTAGATGTGATGTTATTTGCAATTATTGTTAAAACGTTCAGATCACTAAGAAGTTTTTTGGTAAATTACAATCACTCTGCCAGTGTAATCTAGCATTCTGAATCTGAACACTGCTCAGAGCATTTAGCTTGTGTGGGGAACAAAAAAACAACACCATGAGTCTCCCACTATATTTTGGTGCTTTCAGAAAACACCCATGTGTTAACAGGTATGGCTTTCTTTTCTCAATTTTTTTTACTAATTTCAGGTGCACAAGACAAAGTAAAACTTAGACGTTTATCTTTTATATCCCTCACACTGTGTGAAACCCTCTCCCCCAATCACTATCCCTCTGACATTGCACAGAGCCATTACATTTCCACTGTCTCTATTCCTAATTCTGTACTCTGCTTCTTGTAACCATATATATATATATATATATGGTTACAAGAAGCAGAGTGTATATATATATATATATATATATATATATATATATATATATATATAAATGTGGTTATATATAAACTACTATATATATACATATATATAATTGTAGTTGACATTCATTATTGTTCAGCTTCAGCTTCAGGTGTACAGTGCAGTGATCAGGCATCTACATCATCCCTGACGTGTTCTCTCTAATGAGACAAGTATCCATTGGATACCCTACAAAATCTTTACAACATTATTGATTACATTCCCCAAATTAATTTTCAAAACCCCGTGGCTATCTTGTGGTTATTGACTGTTTTCTAATCCCCTCACCTTCCCCTTTATCCCCCCTCTCCCATCTAGCAACTCTCAGTTTTTCCTCTATGTCTCCAAAACTGTTTCTGATTAGTTCATTCACTTATTCTTTTCTTTAGATTCTGCATATAAGTGAGATCACATGGTATTTGTCTTTCTCTGTCTGACTTATTTCACTTAACATAATGTTCTCTAGGTCCATCCATGTTGTTGCAAATGGTAAGATTTCTTTCTTCTTTATGGCTGTGTAATACTTCATTGTATAAATGTACCACAGTTTCTTAATCCAGTCATCTACCGATGGGCATTTCAGTTGTTTCCATGTCTTGGCTATTTTGTATAGTGCTGCACTAAACATAGGAGTGCATAAAGTTTTTGAATTAGAGTTTTGGATTTCTCCGGATAGATATCTATGAGTGGAATTGCTGGATCATAAGGTAGCTCCATCGTCAGAATTTTGAGATACCTCCGTACTGTTTTCCATAGTGGCTGCATCAATCTGCAATCCCACCAACAGTGCACAAGCGTTCTCTTTTCTCCACACCGCGCCAATACTTGTTGTTTGTTAATTTATTGATGATAGCCATTTTGACTGGGGTGAGGTGGTATCTCATTGTGGTTTTTATTTGCATTTCTCTAATGATTAGTGAGTTTGAGCATTTCTTCATATGTTTGTTTGCCATCTATATGTCCTTTATAGAAAAATGTCTCCCCATGTCCTCTGCCCCTTTTTTTACTTCTGTTGTTTGTTTTTTTGGAGTTAAGTTGAGTGAGTTTTTTTTATAAATTTGTGATATTAACCCCTTATCAGATATATCATTGGCAAATATTTTTTTCCCATTCAGTAGGGTCCCTTTTTGTTTTATTGATGGTTTCCTTTCCTGTGAAAAACTTTTTAGTTTGATGTAATCCCACATGTTTATTTTTTCTCTTACTTTCCTGTGCGAGGGGATATATCAGTAAAAATCTCACTCCGGGTAATATCTGTGAAGTTTCTTCCTATATTTTCTTCTAGGAATTTTATGGTTTCGGATCTTACATTTAAGTCTATAAGCCATTTTGAATTTATTTTTGTATATGGTGTAAGGAGGTGGTCTACCTTCATGTTTTTGCATGTGTCTGTCCAGGTTTCCCAGCACCATTTATTGAATAGACTATCTTTACCCCACCATACATTCTTGCTTCCATTGTTGTAGATTAAATGGCCATATAGGCATGGATTTATTTCTGGACTCTATTCTGTTCCATTGATCTATGTGTGTTTTTATGCCAGTACCATGATGTTTTGATTACTGTATTCTTGTAGTATAATTTGATGTCCGGTATTGTTATACCTCCCACTTTGTTCTTATTTCTCAAGATTGCTGAGGCTATCCGGGGTTTTTTATGGTCCCATATAAATTTTAGGATTATATGTTCTATTTCTATGAAAAACGTCGTTGGTAGTTTAATAGGAATTGCATTGAATATGTATATTGCCTTAGGCAGTATGGACATTTTAACTACATTAATTCTTCCTATCAATGAACATGGTATGTTTTTCCATCTATTTGTATCTTCTTTTGTTTCTTTCTTCAGTGTCTTATAATTTTCTGAACAGATCTTTTACCTCTTTGGTTAAATTAATTCCCAGGTATTTTATAGTCTTTGAAGCAATTGTAAATGTTTTTTTTTTTTAATTTCTCCTTCTGATGTTTTATTATTGGTGTATACAAATGCAACTGATTTCTGAATACTAGTTTTGTATCCTGCTACTTTACTAAATTCATCTATCAGCTCTAACAGTTTCCTGGTGGAGTCTTTAGGGTTCTCTACATATAGCATCATGTCAACTGCATATAATGACAATTTTAATTCCTCCTTACCGATGTGGATGCCTTTTGTTTCTTTTTCTTGTCTGATTGCTGTGGCTAAAACTTCCAGCACTATGTTGAATAGAAGTGGAGAAAGTGGACAATCTTGCCTTGTTTCTAATCTTAAGGAGAATGGTTTTAGCTTTTGCCCATTGAGTATGATGTTAGCTGTGGGTTTATCATATATGGCCTTTATTATGTTGAGATATGAACCCTCTATTCACACTTTCTTAAGGGTTTTTATCATAATCGCTGGTGAATTTTATCAAATGCTTTTTCTTCATATATTGATATGATCATGTAATTTTTATTTTTTATTTTGTTAATGTGGTGTATCACATGAATTGATATGCGGATGTTGAACCACCCTTGCATACCAGGGATGAATCCCACTTGATCATGGTGTATGACCTTTTTAATGTATTGCTGAATTCTGTTCGCTAATATTTTCTTGAGGATTTTTGCATCTATGTTCATTAGAGATATTGACCTGTAGTTTTCTTTTTTTGTGGTGTCTTTTTCTGATTTGGGGATCAGGGTGATAGTGGCTTCGTAAAAAGTGTTTGGGAGTCTTCCCTCCTTCTGGATTTTTTGGAAGAGCTTGAGGAGAATAGGTGATAATTCTTTTTTGAACGTTTTGAAAAATTCACCTGTAAAGCCATCTGGTCCAGGGCTTTTGTTTGTTGGGAGATTGTTGATTACTGATTCAATTTCCCTGGTGGTAATCAGTCTATTCAGGTTATCTGTTTCTTCTTGAGTTAGCCTTGGAAGATTGTACGCCTCTAGAAAATTGTCCATTTCTTCCAGATTGTCAAATTTATTGGCATATAGTTGCTCATCGTAATTTCTTAAATTTTTTTGTATTCCTGCAGTGTCTGTTGTCACTTCTCCTCTTTCATTTCTTATCTTATTAATTTGTGTCCTCTTTCTCTTTTTTTTTTTAATGAGTCTGGCTAAAGGTTTGTTGATTTTGTTTATCTTCTCTAAGAACCAACTATTGGATTCATTGATCATTTGTATTGTTTTTCTGGTTTTTATTTCATTTATTTCCACTCTGACCTTTATTATCTCCTTCCTTGTGCTCCCTTTGGGCTTATTTTGCTGTTCTTTTTCCAGATCCCTTAAGTGTGAAGATAAACTGTTGATTAGTGTTTTTCTTGTTTCTTTAGGTAGGCCTGCAATGCTATGAATTTCCCTTTTAGGTCTGCTTTTGCGGCATCCATAGATTTTGGGTGGTGGTGTTTTCATTTTCGTCTGTCTCTAGATAACATTTGATTTTTTCCTCGACCTCCTGGTTGACCCGTTCATTATTTAGTAACATGTCATTCAGCCTCCATGAATTGGTGTGTCTTATAGTTTTTTTCCTGTAGTTCATTTCTAATTTCATAGCACTGTGGTCAGAGAACACAATTGCTATGATATCAATTTTCTTAAATTTATCAAGACTTGCTTGTGGCCTAACTTGTTTTGTGGTCTATCTTGGAAAATGTTCCATGTGCGCTTGAGAAGAACGTTTATTCTGCAGCTTTGGGGTGAAATGCTCTGAAAATATCGATTAAATCCAAGTGGTCCAATGTGTCATTTAAGGCTGTTCTTCCATATTGATTTTCTATCTGGAATACTTGTCCCTTGTTGTCAAAGGTGTGTTGAAGTCCCCTACTATGATAGTGTTACTGTTGATCTCTGTCTTTATGTCAGTCAATATCTGTTTTATATATTTAGGTCCTCCTATGTGGGGTGCATAGATGTTTACTAGGGTTATGTCCTCTTGTCGGATCGATCTCTATATTTTTATATAGTGCCCATCTTTATCTTTTAATATGTTCTTCATTTTAAAGTCTATTTTGTCAGATATAAATATTGCAACTCCAGCTTTTTTCTTATTTCCATCTGCATGAAATATCTTACTCCAACCCTTCACTTTCAGCCTGTGTGTGTCTTTTTTGTGAGGTGAGACTTTTGTATACAGCATATACAAGGGTCTTGCTTTTTTATCCACTCAGCCACACTATGTCTCTTGATTGGAGCATTTAATTCATTTACATTTAAAGTGATTATTGATAGGTACATAGTTATTGCAATTTTTAAATTTGTGGTTAGATTGTTTTCATCTTTCTTCTGTTTACAGAAGTCCTTTTAGTATTTCTTGCAATACCGGCTTGGTGGTAATAAATTCCTTTAGCTTTTGCTTTTCCAGGAAGCTCTTTATCTCTCCATCAACTTTAAATGATAGCCTTGCTGGATAAAGCAATCTAGGTTGTAGGCCTTTGTGTTCCATCACTTTGAGTATCTCCTGCCACTCCCTCCTGGCCTTCAATGTTTCTGTAGAAAAGTCATTTTATAGTCTTATGGGAGTTTCCTTGTAAGTAACCCTGTCTTTCTCTTTCTGCTTTTAGATTCTCTCTATGTCTTTAAGCTTTGCCATTTTAACTATAATGTATCTTGGTGTGGACCTGTTTGGCTTTATCCTTGTTGGAACTCTCCTCACTTCGTCTCCTTATATGTTGGTTTCCTTCATCAGGTTAGGGAAGTTTTCGGACATTATTACTTCAAATATGTTCTCAATCCCTTGCTTCCTCTCTTCACCTTCTGGTATTCCTATGATGCGCATGTTTTTGGGCTTGATGTTATCCCAGAGGTCTCTTAAACCATTTTCATCGTTTTTTATTCTTTTTTCTTTCTGTTGTTCTGTTTGGGTGATCTCTACTAACTTGTATTCTAAGTCACTGATTCGATCCTCTGCTTCATGTAACCTGCTGTTAATTCCTTCAAGTGAGTTCTTTATTTCGGTAATTGTGTTCTTTAGTTCTAACTGGTTGTTCATTATGATTTCTACATCCTTCTTTATGTCGTCTCTGAGCTCCTTAAACATTCTTATCACCAGTGTTCTGAACTCTGTCTCTGATAGGTTGGTTATCTCTGTTTCATTTGGTTCCACTTCTGGAGGTTTCTTCTGTTCTTTTATTTAAGACATGTTTCTTTGTTTCCCCATTCTGGCTGACTCTCTGTGTTTCCTTTGATGTATTAGGTAGAGCCCCTAGAGTTCTTAGTTTGCTGGGTTATCTTCTGTAGTATGTGTCCTTTATATTTGACTTGCACTACTTCATTCTTCTCCTCTGCGTGTGCTCCAAAGGTGACTCTTGTGTTGTGTATATTGTCCTGTTAAAGAAGATTTTTAATTGTTTTTCACTTGTGAGTAGGTGGCGTTAACTTCTAGGCTGACTAGTTGTGAGACTTGGCTCTGCCCACTGCAGGGTGTTTTGCTGTGTGATGTTTGACCACTTAAATGTGGTTTGGCCTCTATGGGCTCTTGTGCCTGTAGAGAATTCTCTCTGGGTGTGTGACTTGAAGGTCAAACCCGGTAGTACTCTGGTTTGGTCCGGAGTTGGCCTCTGGATATGTTGAATCTTGTGCCTCTCAAGCTGGGCTCTGGTAGGGCAATTTCAGAACAAACAAATCACCAAGCACAACAACAACAAAGAAAAAGTCAAATACATTCACATGTAAAAACAACCGAGAACCCACACTCAACACAGGCAAAGATATCAAAGATATAAAGACAAAACAAAACAACAACAACAACAACAACAACAACAACAACAAAAAGTAACGCCAGTCTTTGCTTAAGCCCACCAAATAATCTCCAGGTTGTCCTGTGCTGTACCAAAGAGTCCTCTGTGTATTGTGCAGGCAGAGCTGGTCACCTGGTGCTCAGAGTGACATTGGGACTGTAGATTTAGATGCATGGGGCTGAGGGGTCTGGATGGTAGTTTCTACAAAGTCAGTGCAGTTTCTGTCCTTGTCTGCACATGTGCACACTGAGAGTAGCACCACCAGCCCTGTGTGCAGTTCTCCTGAGTCTTAGGGCACTTCTGTGTGTGTGTGTGTGTGTGTGTGTGTGTGTGTGTGTGTGTGTGTGGCAGGCGGAAGATTTCTGAGCTGCTGAAAGCTCAGAGCTGCATCTGCCGCCTACTGGTGATCCCTGGGAGTGCCTCTGCGGTTGTAATTGCCCTGCCCTAGGCAGGCCAGAAAGAGTGGGGCCTGGGAATGGAGTGGTCTTCTCTCTACCAGTCCAGCCATGTCACACTCTTCCTGCAGGCCAGAAAAGGTGGTGGCTGGCGGTGGAGGAGTCTCTTCTCTCCTAGCCCAGCAAAAATCACACCCTTCCCAGCTTCTTCCCTGGGTCAGAGCTGCCTGCCAGTCTTCCCAGAACCTGAGCACTAAGGTTCCTCTGTAATCTGACACTACTCCTCAGTTCAGGGGCCAGTTTAAATCTCTGGAAGGGTGGGGGTAGGATTGGGAGAGTGGAGGTAGGTGCCCAGATATGGAGTTTGTGTCCTTTGTCTGACCTAGGGCCCAACTGGCTACTCCCTCGGCGGGAGAGATCAGCTGTGGGATGCAGGGAAAGAGCCCACCTCCTGGCTTTTGTGTTTTCTGTTCCGTCCTGGGATCCCCTGCTTCTCTGCAGCTGTGGATACCAGTGGTGTTTCCACCGCCGCAGATGCGGGCCACATTTCCACAGCCACAGATGCGGGCTGTGTTTCCACCTCCACAGATGCAGGCCATGTCCCCACTCCACTTTCTTCCCTCTTCCCCTGCTCCCCCAATTTGCCCACCTTTAAGTAATCCTTGCACGAGTCTCTTAGCTGTTCTGCGTGATGAGTAGAGAGTCCTTTGATGGGTTATAGATGTCCCGTTTGTGATAAGATCCGGAGGAGAGCTCAAAAAGTGTGCCCCACTGCTGCCATTCCTATGATGTCTAACAGGTATGGTTTTAACTTTTACATAGTATGGCTTGTAAAGGATAAATATCTAGTTTTACTGAGGCTTATGAGTTGGACTCAATGGGTGTACAATGCCTTGCTTTTTCAGTGAAACTTCATCCTAATTTGTCCCTAAGCTTCAATTTTCAATCCATTCTAAAAGTTTGATTCCAAAATTTACAAAAGAAGCACCAAGTAAAATTGAGATACAACACATTTAACACAATATAAAAGAATGCTACATGATCGACACTGAGATTGTATTTTGTTCCCTGCCCATCTATAAAATGTTTTAGTGCTAGATCTATGAAGACTTTGAAATATATCATTAATTAAAGTAAGTCTGAAGTATGAATCTGTTATATTATAAGATATCTGGGATGCACACACATGTACACACACACACACACACACACACACGAGAAATAAACTTAATTTATTATGATGTGCAAATTCTCTGATCCCAGTTGGACAAGAATGCATACAAGGTAAGACAAATTTGTCAACTCATCCTAGAAAAAGTGCTACATACCTCATTGCTGAATATCACCATGGTCACCTTCTAAGTACTCCCCTTGGGAAGCTATGCACCGATGCCAGTGCCTAGTCCACCCTTCAAAGCAATTTTGGAAGTCGTTTCTGGAATGGCCATCAGAGCTGTCTTCGTATTACCGTTGATGTACTAAATGTCATCAAAATGTTTTCCTTTCAACATTTTCTTTATCTTTAGATAAAGAAAGAAGTCATCGGGGGCCAGATTGGGAGAGTGTTCCAATACAGATATTTGTTTACTGGCTAAAAACTCCCTCACAGACAGTGTCGTGTGAGCTGGAGCATTGTCGTGATGCAAGAGCCATGAATTGGTGGTGAAAAGTTCACGTCTTCTGACTTTTTCACACAGCCTTTTCAGCACTTTCAAATAGTAGACTTGGTTAACTATCCAGCTGGTACACATTCATAATGAATAATCCCTCTGATATCAGAAAAGGTTAGCGACATCGTTGCAACAATTTCGCGAAGTTAATTGTTAGGCCTGGTATATATAGTTCCGTGTTTGTCACCTATAATGATTTGTCTTTTTACTTACATTTACTGTGTTGCATTGTAGCATATCATGAATACTTGTGGAATTTGCTTGCTCAGCATTCATTCTTTCTTCTTTTAGTAATAGCATCTGATTTTCCTTTGAAGAAACACCCTTCTGTTAACTATCAGAATATAGATTGAGTTTTTTGACACCATTCATTCCATAGTTTTGTGTTTCGGTCAAACCTAAACTGATGGGTGTAGGATATGGCCAAGGCCTGAAAAGTTAGGGTAGCACATACAATTAGGCACAGTGGTTGGTTCAGTGATAGGCCCATGAACCAAATTGGGCCAATACAAGCCCTCACTGGGATTGCTGTTGGAATTATTGGTGAAGAGGAATTTTCTTATACTTGAATTTCAAGTATAGATGACATAAGGAATGTTAATATCTATGCTTACATCATAGCTAGGGCCTGGCTGAGAATAAAGCTGGCATATGAAGAAAATAAAAAACAGATTTCTGATGACATTGGTTGAAACCCTGGATCCTAACATGCCTGACGTCAACCCCTTGAAATTCTCAGTTATGAACAAATGTATTCTCCTTTCTGTTTAGTCTAGTTTGAGTTGTCACATGCCACTAAAAACACCTTAACAAATATACAGCATTCTTTTTTAACTTCTGTTCCTTCTCTAGCATAAATAGGTTTCTTTTGGTAAAATTTTTATTTCCCTATTTTATGAGGAATGAACCATATGATAAAATCATCTCTCTCCTAATCACAAAATCATGTGAACTTAGAAGAGATAATTTAGCTCTTTTAGCTGCCTTGAGGCAGAATCATGCTTTTACAATTCCTGGAGGACAGTGCTTAATCCTTGTCATCAGGCCCCAGAGAAGTAGAAATTACAATTTAAACTATCTTTAGTCGGTCAGGTTTCCAGCCCATGGTCTTTGGAGCTCAATATAGGCAGTCTAAACATGGCAGTTTTAAATTTCTATCTTCATTCAAACCCTAACTAATAGGCCCAAAACTTAATGCAAAAACATCTGCTCCCAGTGACAAGATAAATTTGCTTCATGAATTCCTATAAAATATCCCTATATATAAAAATGGCAAAGTCTTGTCTAAGGTTACCTGGTTCATTTAGCAGAAATAAGCAAACTATAAGCCACATACCAGAAAAGCCTAATTTTGAACATTATCCTAATGGTGTATGCAAAGAAATATCACAAAAGTTTTTCCAAGCTGCAGTACAGATACTGCTTCTTTTTTTATCCACAGAATAAAAAATAATAGGGAGCAAATGACACATGCATGTCAAGATTCAAATTTCACCAGTATGACTGACGCTTATTTCCTTTAGTCTAAGCCACATATTCTCAAAAACTTTCTCTCTTGGGGATGAATGTTATATTGGCATAAATGATAACTTGGGAGTATTTCCTTTTAAAAATTGTATTCACTCCTCCTTGCACTGTTTCATTCATTTGCAACAATTTTGAATCAGTCTGGACTTTTATGACACTTAGAAGTTTACGCAATTGTCACATTTACAATTTTCTCCTTTTTCATTCCATCTATATTTCTTCATTCTTTCTCCAGCCTGTTGTTCCTCTTAATTTTCTCTTTGTCTAACCCTTTAAACAACAACCACATACTCATTAGGAAGGGAGTTGTCCAAATATATGATAAGCATCTCAACTATTATAATTCTATTGCTTGTATGAAATATCACCCACTTGTGATAGTATTATAAAATAGTTTTTAATCATAATTTCTAATTTCCTAGGGAGAATCAAAGGTTTCCCCTTACCTTTGCATACATACAACTTTCTCTCTCTATCTTTCCTACTTCCCTCCCTCCTTTCCACCCTCCCTCCTCACCTGTCTCTTTCTTTCTCCCCAAGAAGTTTTCTTATAGGTTATATCAGTAAGGATTACTTTCAAGAAATACTAAAAGAAAATCTGACAAATAATGTCTTAAATATGTAAGAATTTATTTTTCTTACATAAAAAAGATATCCATTAGTAGGCAGCCCAAGGCTCATAAAGTGGCTCCACTATGCCAAGCTCTTTTTTTTTTTTTTTTTTTTTTCTGCTTTGTTAGCTACAGGCAGAACAAAAGGGGAAGGGCAAAATATTCACTGCAGCTCTGTTTCTCCCTCCGTCTCCCTCTCTCTCCTTCCCTCTCCCTCCTCTCTCTTTCTTTCTCTCTCTCCCCATATCAGAAAAACAATAGCTGTCATGGAAGTCTCACAGTAAAATTCTACTGATATCTCACTGGCCAAAACAAAGTTACATGTCATACTTAGTGGCAAATGGGTCTGGAAAATGTAGCTTTATCTCATGAAAATGAAAAAGACACTTTACCACTTCCCCCACAATTAGGGCTCTGTTCATAAGGAAGAAAGGAGAATCAATATAGGTAGGCAATTAGCATTGTCCAGAAAGGTCAAAGAAAAAGAAATAGTCTAGACCTCCAAAAACACATATTCATCCATCAAAGAATAGAATATAATTTTTACTGGGGAAAAACAACAACATGTATTGTCAACAGAATGGATAGGGGAAGTGTTCCTCTATTTATTATCTCTTCTCTTTTTTATAAATTTCTTCCTCTTCCATCTTCATTCCCATATGAGTCATGTAGTCACATACTCATTAGGAGATGAGATTGGCCCCACCTTGAATAAATTAGCAGACCAAAGTGAAATCCAGTGAAAGGAAGCATGAAATGAGTAGCTTATCCTAGATATTAGGGAAGAAATGTCTCTCTTACTTGCTTTTTAAATCCTACCTCTGGAAAATTAAGTAAGACTCAAAGAGATATCATGGAAAAAAGGGAGGCAGAGCACAAATTAGGTCAAGTGCTAAACAGATAAGTGAGAGCTCATCAAAGGAGAGAAGAAAAGTTTGAGATTTGGAGCCCTAACCATTGGCCTGTGCTATTCTTGGTATATAATATTCTGAACAACTTGGTGAATTAAGCAGTAACCATGGATGTAAACATTAGAATTTGAGGATTTGTATATCTTCTCTAAGTTACTTTTAACATATCTAACAGTGGGGACAATTAAAGGAGAGGAACCACCCACTTCTCAATATAGTTTTCTGATTATCATGTTGTTTATTTCAAATCATGGATAATTGGTAAATAATATGAATGTTTTCTTTAAAATTCTCTAATTTGGCCACGACTAGCCACTAGCAACATGGAAGAGGGGATCCCCACACTGGACTTCAAAGATGAATAAGGGCATTTCAAGTGTAGGAAACAGCTTTTAAAAGGGTCTACATTTACAGAAGTCCTCTGATTTTCTGATTTCACATTTTTTGTATTTAATTGCATCCATGAAAACTTGACAAATGTAAAGATATTATTCAACATTCTCTTACATCCACATCCATGGGGACTCTAAGCATTCTTACCAAAATGATGCTATGGCTTTAATCAAAGAGTGATATAATAGAAAAGAAAGAAAATAGAAATGCTACTCACAGATCTAGAATCTAAAGCATCATTATTCATTTGCAGCAGACAACATTCATAGCTCCAATTCAACCTGAGGCAATCCACAAATCTGTAGGCACTACATAAAATCAGAAGAGGTTACATCCCTGCCATTTTCTGTTCCCATTAAAGTGACTGAGCATGAATTCTTTCTTGATAACTAGTGCTCTCTGCTTATCACAATTTATGGTCCATCATTAATTGGATATTTTTATAGTTGACCTTTCAAATATTTTGCATTTAGAATGACTGGCTATTTCACCTGCTCCCTATAGGTTATGGAGAGTAGGCACTCAGGAAAAACTGGAATGGATGTGTTATAACAGAACATTGAAAAGGTCAATGTTTTAGTTGTTGATATTTTCTACAGAATACAATTCTCACATATTTTAAATGGGTAACAGAACGTTGAAAGTGATTAATGGTGCTAAATACCTAATAATAATGATTATGACCACTGTGTTAAAATACCAACAATTCATTCTCTGACAACAAAGCACTAAGGACATATCAAAAGCACAATGCACAGGAATGGCAGGAGTGCTCTAAATGGTGTCTTAACGGCCTACAATGGAATCCAGTATTGGATCCCTATGGAAAAGAAGTAAGGTTCTGTGACAGATTTTTGGTATACTAAGATTTGAGGGAGCACTTTTGATTTGTATCAAATCACTCCAAATGCACCAAAGTGAAATGACAAAATGACAGACCAGCTTTTTAACAAACTTCATTATGGAATAACCTGTCAGTAGGATTCATCCATTTATTCATTCATTAAACAAATATTTGAGTGACTATTATCTGAATACATTGTACTCCCTAATTTGGGGTCATGGCTGTGAGATGGTGGCGCACATGGGGATAAGGATGAGGTGGCAGATGGTTACATGTAGAGGTTTGTTAATGGTATTACACAAAATGTGCTGTGGCACTACTCAGACCCCAGTCAGTAGAAGTCCCCTCTGTCTTTCAATCCAAAAGTGTTTGAAATACTTCTCCTGTCAGCACAGTACCAAACTACTGATGACATACAGAACATAGACACAACAGAAAGTGCTCAAGTAAACAGAGCTACAGCAGAATTGCCATTCCTAGGTGAATGACTAGAGTGAAAGTTAGTATTGGGCACAGCATACTTGATGGAAGCAGAGCCTCAGGTAGAAGGGGTTGGATAAAGATTTGATTTAAAGAAAGCTTTATGCAAATTCATAAGTAGAAACTGAGATTAAAGACCTCGATATAAGGACATAATCCCAGTATGACAAGAATTGCATGCAGTTCAGTAAAAATCGTCAGTTCCTAGAAAAAGAAGAACCTAGACACAACCAGACTATAAATTATTGCATTCATCACATGGCTAAGACATCTCTAAAACGTACTTAGTGTGAAGAACTATATACTATGCATAGGGAGAGTCAAATTCAATTTAACAATTCTTTTGTCTTGAAAACAACACATATATAGTTTTGGTGTAGATAAAGGAAGACTATACAGTATTCATAGAGATAGCCAAACTCAATTAAACCATTATTTTCTCTTGAAAGAATCATGTATTATTTATGTAACCAAAATTATTTAACTGACAGAAATTATTTGTAAATATTCCTATAAATGATGCCTTTTTATGTGTTTTTCCCTTGGTCTCTAAGGGAGTGTATGTCCACATGGGTATAGCTTTATATTTGTTTACATACATGCATCTTTTACTTATAGCCTAAGCTCCATAAACTTATGAAAATATGGATAAATACATAAAAGAAATGCTCAGGGATAGAACCAAGGAAATAGTAAAATCTTCAGAATTGTTGTTCTTATTTAATGAGTTAAAACAGACAATCCATTATTTTGTTTTCCCAAATAGTATAACCTGAAATACCTGAATATTCCATCAGATGATGAAAAAGAAAATTATCTCTTGTGTTTAGGAGGTATTTCCTTGAATTTTCAATGGAACACAAGAGGTACTGAAGAAGATATGTTTATATACTTATTTTGTTTCTGAATTTCCAGTATCTATTACTCCTTTAAGCAAAGTAGCACATGAAAATTAGTTTTTAGTCATAGATATTCTATGTTCCCACTGTCTTACATAGTTATAAATCTTATGAACAAATGACTTTGGAATTCTCCATTCTCTTTTAACTTGTGGATGTAGTAAACGGTGTAATATTAATAAGATTAGGTTGAATCATTTGCCTAACACATTTTGTCATTAGGCCAGTAGCATTCTTTGCTCTTATCTATTCTCAGTGGTTATATCACTGGGCACTAATTAAAACAAAAATATTCTAATGGCAGGTAAGATTTCATTTTTTTCTCCTAGTTTCTGCCTCAGAAACTTATCTAAACATATTTCTAAAATTCATAGTTTTAAAACACCATGATTTCAACCCACTCTTATTCAAGGCTTCTAATTATCTGTTTTGATATCTTTGAGTTCCCTTCTTGTACTATAAAATTGCTGCCGCTTTTGGGCTCTCCCAGCTATTCAGCTTTTTCTTCTTTCATGTATCTCACTTCTGCTTATCTGTAGAAACCACTATACACAAAAATGAAGGCATATTTAAACTCAATAGATTAACTATATAAATAAAGCAAACATTGCTTTTATGGAATCAAATTATTTAACTAATACATCTTACAGTATAGAAACAGTCATTGTCATTCAACATACAGAGCATCACTATTTTTTTTTCTATTTCTTTTCTTCAAGGTTAAAATAGGAGTAGAAATCAAACATGACAGTCCAATTCTGAGCAAAATTTTGGCATACCAATTTTTATCTGCATGTGAATATTTTATCGTCTCCTTTTTCTAGTACGGTCATGGTGTAAACAGTGCAAGAGTTTACTGCTCTGAATTGCTATAATATTTCTAAGCTATTATGTGAAAAATCCATATAACAGTACAGTAGGAGGGACAGTATGTCTGGTCTGAAAGCCATTTGCCTGCAGATTGTTTCATTTTGCTCAGAGGCTCTAAAACAGGGATAATGATTGTAGAAGATCATGAATTTTTCTAGTTACATTTACACATTTATTGGAGGTAGTTCAGATTTTTCAATTTGTATAGGATTTCCAAAGTATTTTTTATATCTCAGAAAACATGTTTATAGGAAAAACTTTTACTTGAGGAATTTACTTGTTGAAAGGAATCTTTCAGAAAAGGCAAGGGACTAAGAAAACCTAAAGCATGGCTTTAATTATAAATCACAGTGTTCAAAAGAGGTGAGTGGGGGAAGGGTGACGAAAGTGGGGGAGGGGAAGATTGTCTGTGCTCTAAACACAACCAGGGAACCATGAGGCCTTGAGAAAATTTCTTGCTGCAGGCTCTTTGACCTCTTAATTTCTCCCCAGCCTACTTGGCATCCCTATAATGCATAAAGCAGATTTCTTTATTTTGTTCCTGGTAAAAATACAAGCAAACAGGGTATAAGAAGAGGTGGAGAAAGACCAGTTTGTGAAGGGAGCAATTCTGCACTTCACTTAATACATGCCAAGTCTCACAAAAGGACCCTTGATTTCCTTTGTTTTACCCTCCATCCATCAGCAACGATAGATGGCTTTTTTTTTTTTTTTAAATATGAGCAGTTGGTTGTTATACATATGTTCAGGGATAATTTCCATGTATTCTAGGGAATTTCAATTTTGAAAAAAATAATGCATTCTGATTTCTTCTATTGATTATTTGCCGAAACTTTTTAAAAAAACTTATTGGAGGTGACAATGGTTAGTAAAATTAGACAGGAGTCAAATGTACATTTCTACAATACAACATCTATATATTGCATTGTGTGTTCAACACCCAGAGTCAATTCTTCTTCCATCACTATATATTTGATACCCTTTTCCTTCTTCTATCTTGCTTTAAAATGGATGCCAAGACCATCAACAACATTCTAAAAATGCAGAAATTCTCTACACACAAACAACTGTGCTTCTGGTTTGTTTTTTTTAAGTAATTTATAAGTGTAAGTGATTGGGAAGGGGAGGCCAGGTGTTACACTGGATGAACCTTAAAATTCTATTCAGTTCTATTGAAGCTTCATTTTACCTTTATCATTAGAAGGCAGTTTACAGATTTCTCAGATTGCCAACAGATGGCAGCAAAGACTTGCAGACTGGCACAGAAATTTTATTTTCACAATTACCCCAAGCAGCAATTAAATGTCTAAAGGTAGAACTGTCATTTTTAACCCAGTGTCATGCAGGGCGTCAAGCGGGATCTCTAGTCCCGCTCCCCACATAAGAACGCAGGATATGGCTAGGCCAAAAAGGAACACCCACGGAGCCATAGATAGGGGAGTCATACGACTATAGTCTCACTGGAGGCTGCATCCACACGACCTGCAACCTGCTGTCCACTTCTCTGCCTGCCACCTAACCGACTGACCAACCAGCACATTCGCGGCAGTTATATCAGTGGCTAATGGCTAACTGGTTACAGCTGATGGTCAATTAGCCACAGCTGATGGCATCTACTGCCCGAGCCAGCACCTTTCCACGTGAGGCCGAGAGCCTGGAAACTGCTCTCTGGGACTCTATCCCCACAGCAGGATATGGTGAAGCCAAAAAGGAACACCCACAGAGCCATAGGTAGGGGAGTCATACCCCTATAGTCTCGCTGGGGGCTGGGTCCGAGACACAGCAAGCAGGAGCCACACGATCCACAGCCAGCGGTCAACTTTTCTCTGCCAACCAACCTCACTTGCTAGCTGCAATCCGCCATGCTAACTGCAATCCACTCTTGCTAGCTCAGCCACCATCTGCTTGCTAGCTCCCATTTTCTGCTAGCGTAGCCACTCAGTTATATTAGTGGCCAATGGCTGACTGGTTACAGCTGACGGCCAACTAGCCACAGCTGATGGCCATCCAATCACAGTTGATGGCCATTTACTACCTGAGCCAGCACCTTTCCACGTGAGGCTGAGAGCCTGGAAACTGCACTCCTGGCTCTGTCCCCACAAAGAACCTCAAGAATTAAAGGGCAGAAGTGGAAAAGAGGCTAGCAGACATCAAGAATGCACCAGACTGAGAAACAGAGGAAAAGAAACGGTATCTTAGAAGCAAATGATGGCAAGAACTTCTTAAAAAGGTGTGGATGTAAATGTTTAACCACTATGCTGTACACCTGAAACTGATATAAAACATTCTTGAATGTCAACTATAACTAAAAAAAAAAATAGCCACAAGGATATATAGGGAATATAATCAATAATATTGTAATAACTATGTACAGTGTCAGATGGGCAATAGACTTATTGGGGTTATCACTTTGTGAGGTATATAAATGGCTAATAACTATGCTATTTTGTACACTTGAAACTAATTTTTTAAAAAAGGCATAGTAACAGAGAGATCCAGAAGGACTGAAACTAACTGAAAAGAAAGGTGAAAAAAGCCCAACTGCTAGGATATGATCCCTAGTGGATTTAGAGCAGCTTCTGGTGATTTGTGAAAAGAAGATAGCCACATAGCAGGGAACTCATGGTTTTATTATTTAATTTAATTTAATTTAATTAATTAATTAATTAATTGGTACTCTTTCAGTTTCTGGGGATATTTTGTTTGCTTATTTTCCTCTTTTGCTTTGTTTTAAAACATTTTTATTTAGACAACTAAAAACAATTAGATGTTCTGAAGTGGTGTGCAATGAAAGAAAAATAAAACCAGTTACTCATTATGTATGCCTTTCTTTACAACTAAAGCAAAAAGTGGTGGGGGGGGGAGGCTTTTTGTTTTAAAGGAAAGTTAAAAAATGGGAAATTATGTTTTTTTTCTTCTCCTTAATATAACCAGCTATAAGAATTCTAACTGAAATAAGAAAAACTGGATGTCGGCTTGCACATATTCATTCAAAAAACAGTAGGCTATTGCACAAAAAGAGGATAACAACTCCACCTAGCTTCTTCAGATACTGTTAAGTTTTCACTTACAGACAACACCAAGGCTGTTCGAGTGCCCACATTTATTTGTGTGTGTGTATTTTTTGTTTTGCATTTGTAGAAATTTAAGTTTGTGGTTAAAATGAGTCTTAATGTTTTCTATTAATGTTTATTCAGAATAAAAGTTTAGTCTATAAAAATTATCAAATATATACATGACTTATAACAAAACTTTTGTAAGATATAGAAAAGGAACCAACAAAAGTAATTATCTTTAGTTTTTTGCAAGACTCAATAAGAATAACAATGTCTATTTGGCCCACATCCCCATTTTTGTGAAAGCGCTAAGTTTTCCAAGTTCTTCCCAGCTAAATTTGAGCTCTCAGGGCATCTCATATGCATTTATAAAACAAATCTGTATCTACCAATTGTCACTCCCCACTTTTTTTCTCTCTTCCGTGGCTGCCAACCGCCAGTGCTACAACCACAGACACTACAGTGCAATGGCCTATCCTACCTCTTCTCTAGTCCAAATCCCTATTCAGATTTGTGTGCTCATTTCCTACAAACATGTTAGCAAAGAAAGTCCTTTATAATTGACTGTCTTTGTACAGCAGGCCTTCTCTATGAGAATGGAACATGAATTTGTGGGAACTGGGCTATAGATAATTTGAGTGCAGACGTTATTCTTCGCTCAAAATCTTTTTCCCCTTTCACAAATGAGCAATTCTCCTTGAACACATGGTAAAGTTGTCAAAGCTTTGTTTTTCGTTTTTGTTTTTAACTTATGCAGACGTTATTTTGACAGTCTGTGATATTTGACAGAAATAAATTGAAAACACAGTTTTTAGGACAAAAGACATAAAGTTGAATTTTTTGATGTGCTGGTATCAGATTAGTCTTAAAAATTAACACCTACTTCTTCCCTTACACAAAATGTGGTCAAATCTTTGTTTTGAGGGAGGTTAAATTCTTTCTTAGGAAATATCCCTCCCCAAACTTCATTCAAATAAATCCCTAGTGATCACCACATTGGTTCTGAGGGGTCCAGACATGTCTTTATCTTGAACTGAATACTACTTAGTCTATCAATATGAGATAACCACTACAGTATTATCTACACTTAATAGACCTCCTCTTCATTGAGTTTGAGTGGAACTCTCATATATTAAAAAACAAAAATCCAAAACAAGGTGTGGAGATTCATAATGCAGAAAAAAAATAGAATTTTGTTGATGCAACTGAGCATGTGTCCTTTAGAAAATTAAAGTAAATTTGTCATTGTATATTAGTGAAATTGTCAAAGTGAGGGCCTTCAATAGTGTTATGATGAGCAGGGAAAAGAGGAGGAGCACACTAGAGTGGAATTAATTTATTTAGCAATATCTAATCAATTTATTTAGCAATATGCAACAGCAAAAAACAAAGGCACTGGAAAGAATGTGCTAATGACAGAAAGTAAAGGTGGTTAAGACTAAACAATATACACTGATAACAATGTCATGTCAAAGAAGTAGATATATATATATATATATATATATATATATATATATATATATATATATAAAATATGTGTGTGTTTAAGAAATCTCAACATACGTTTACTATTGATCAAAAATCACTTGGCTAAATACACAAATACCATCAGTAAGGAGAATCCAAAAGCAGTAATAAACTCCATAGGATAGCAACTATTACAGTAGATGCCAAAAGCTCACCAAACAGTAGTGGAAAGGTCACGCATCAAAACCTTGCCAGGTCTGCAGCTGGGAAAGCTAGGTGTCTCCCACTGCTCCTTGCTATTTCCCAAGAACTTTGATGCTGTTGTCGTTGCTGTTGCTGTGGTTGTTGTTGGAAGTTAGGACATCTTCTGATGCTGTAAGCTGCAAGCTGCATACAAGTTTTCAAAATGCTAACCAGTTCTTAAGAAGGCTAACCATGGGGAACAACACTGGAGAGGTCGGGAACCAGCCAGCCCTTACCAGGTCCTAGGCTGGAAGTCAGGGCATCTCCTGGTGTTGTAAGCTGCATGTTGTATACGAGTTTCCAAAATGTTAGAATGATAAAGAATCACCAATGACAAATGACAAAGTGATGACATTACACTGCCAACTGAGGTCTGTCTTATATATTTTTTCAGATGTACCTTAGAGCCAAGCTCCTGGTTCCTGCCTCCCCCTAAGGGAATGGCCAATTCCGGGAGGGTCTGGCACTTACTGTGATAAAAATATTGTTACCCGGTTGAAGGGCCAGTTTATTTGGACAAACAATACTTACTGTTTTCGCTTGGGGCCATCAGCCCAAAGCCTTCCAAAACTTGGCAACATGTCTGTTATGTCTTTCTGATATAACTTAGTTACTTTTTCTACCTCATCTGCCGATGCAGGCAAAACAGACAGAAAGCAACATCATCCCATATCTCTCCTGCTGGGAAAGAGAGGGAAAGAGATGAGGGAGACATTTTCTTAACCCTAAGCTAACCAATACCTCAGTGCAGTCTCTCAAGGGAGGGAACCCCACATGCAGTCTCTCATGTGGGGGAACAAAAAGCTGACAGACAAAAGCTAACTATTACCTCACACACAGTCTCTCATGTGAGAGGACAAAAAACTAACCAATACCTCACATGCAGTCTCTCATGTGGGGGAACAAAAGAACAAAAAGCTAATCAAAAGCTAACCAGGTCCTTACATGCAGTCTCTCACAAGAGGGAAACCCACATGCAGTCTCTCATATGGGGGCACAAAGGAACAAAAAGCTAACAGACAAAAGCTCACATCAACCAACGAAGGCAAATTTTCCTAACATCTTTCCCACAAATAGGAAAATCAAGACTCATTTGCTGGAAGAAAGCTGAAGTTATTCAAAATGCTGCTGTGTATTTTGTACAAAACTAAGGAAATCCTAAAAGGTATTTTTAAAGGAAAAATTTTTTTTTTAGACCTGGAAATATGGAATAAGCTACAGCTTGTCTTTCCAATGAAAGGACATATTGAGTGTAAAAGGAAGAAATATATTAAGCCCTGCTTTAAAATGGCATCTCCTCTAGGTAATCAATAAACATGAATTACTTTATTGATTAATTCATTAAATTATGTTCACCATATACTGTAGTTGAAATGTTGATCTTTGGATGTAAGAAACATCCAAACCTGTAGAGAATTTTTTAAAAGCTTATTTGAGCTAAATTGACCACACATGCCAGGGAGTAAGATCTGAAATTCTCAGGAGAATAACAGTTTGCAGCTTCTTTTATGCATTTGAAATTAAGGAGAGAATATAAGGAAGTTTACATGGAGAAACGGAAAAGCAAGGTGGGGACTGGATTACAGGATAGTTAACAAGATTATGTGCTCTCTTGAGGGTGCTTATGGTTTATTTCAAAGGTGTGTTAACCTAGAAACACAGAAACAATGGACAGGGCTCGCTTAAGGCAAAGGTAAACTAGAAAGTTATATGGCTGGGGCATGACCACTCCCAATGACCTGCCCTGTTAGGAATTTGTGATCAGATTACCGTGTAAGGTTACTTTCCATAGAGCCCTTCTTTTGTCCACAATCTTGAAATGTATAATGAGTATCTTTTTCCTTCTTTCTTTTGTTTTGACACTCACTTTCTTCCTTCTGCAAAAGCACTTCTTGTGCGAGGGAAATGGTTCCTCCCCCATTCTTTGTTGTTCTAGTGAGTGTGCAAATAACCTACCCTCCTAGTCTGAAGCTTGAGCATGTGACAATGGTGGTAACAGTGGGACAGACACATGAATTTGGAGCTGAGGAGACAAAGCTAGAGAGAAGACATTCATCAGTGAAAAAATGGTAGATGAAGCCAAAGACATGGAGGTGATTGACGGGAAGTGTAAGAAGAGAGAAAAGGAACAGTACAGAATGTTGATAATGGAGAAAATAAAATAGAAAAAGCACTGATAAGAGAGTCACTTGAAATGGCGTGGGGATGCTATTGAGGAAATGGGGGCTATTCTTGGCACTATTGTTAAATTGCTGACCTGTTGCTAAATTCAGCTCAAGGATGAATAACAAACATCCTGGATCAATGATTGCTATATGAACATGTATGGACTTTACTTCCTCCTTATCATGGTGGCCAGACCATCTGCTTTCTTTACCTTGAAAGGAACAAATCCATTTTGACAACCAGCATCCCCCATTTACATAATGGACCTAACCAATCCCACCCGACCTGGCCTACATCATTCATTTACATGGAGGACCTTAATGAGAACAGTTTATAGTTTCTCTCTTTGTAAACAATGCCTTTCTTTATTCCCTTTGGAACACAATTTAGGTTGCTACCTGAATCTGTGCCCCGGATTGCAATGTCTCCTTTGCTCAAATACACTTTTTTTATTCTTTATTACAGTCTAAACTTTTTTTGTGTTAATAACATCAGCATTAGAAAGTTATGAATATGAGTCCTGCTGAGCTTATTAAAACTTGCCTGCATACTTTCATGTAGCAATGAATTTGGGGATTAAAAGCAAGTCAGTCAAGTATCTTTTATAACATACAAAAATGTAGTTTTCTTAACTACATTTTTGCGATGCTCTTCAATTTAAAGACATTATAACAGAGTGGTTGGGAACACAGACTCTGAAGCCAGATTGCTTGAGTCCACAACTCAGCTCTACTACTTAGTAGCTATGTAAGCTTGAGCAAATTGATCAGCCTCATTGAGCATCATTTTCCTCATCTATAAAATTGGGCTGATAACATTACCTACCTCATTAAGATTGCTGTGAAAATTAAATAATGAATATTTGTAGAGTCCTCAGAACTGTGATTGGTAAATGTAATTACTATGTTAGCACAGTACTAAGTACTAAATACAAAATACCAAATTAACACAGTACTCAATAAAAAAGTAAATGAAAATAAATAAAAGAGAATCTTTGTAAACCAAATTCCCAACAGGATTATTTTATTTATTTATTTATTTTTCCTCTGGAATAATTATTACAATAAAGTTTTGTGAAAGAAGGCCTGGGTTGTCAGTACTCAATATATTAACCCAAAATGTGATTAATTCACTTTACACATATGTTTTCAGGTAGATTTCATGATAACCTCCACTGCCTCCAAAACCAAAGCCTGTGTGCCATGGATTTTCATGATAACAACATATATTACTTAAAATAAGCAGTTTCTGCCATAGTAGGATATTTTCCAATACCAAAATTTTCAAAAAAGCTGCATTTTGTTGCTATTTCTAAATTGGAATGTTTACAATTTTTACAAACATCTTTCCAATAAATACAATTGATTGGTTCTACTCATGGATCATCAATTTTTATCTGTGCGGTGAATGTTGCAATCAAAAAACATGTACTATAATAAGTTGCTGCAAAATAAACAAGCACAAAAGTAACTTGGAGAAGGAAATAGTTAAATCCGTGTATAAAAAGACAACCACTTTGATATACGAATGTTCTTTCCTGAAAATGCATAGTATTTCTATCCAAACTTTCCATATATTTTTTCCTGTTAAAAGCCAGAGGCCTCACCTGACATTTCATTTTTGTGAAAGTCCAAGTGTGTTTGAAATCATTTACTAGTTGGACTCATATTGTCAAGAACAGATGTTAGGGAAAAAGACATTTTGAAAGTTTCTTGAGTAGTCTGAGAAACATTATGGGTACATACGTAATGGGTGACAAGAAAGTTATTAAAACAGCTGTTCAAATAAGTCTTAAGAAGAAAGTATCAGATACCTGAGAAGGAAGATTAGTGAAATTCTGTCATTGGGGTTCTGATGGGGTCAATCCACTCAAAATAAATTGATTTGGCTGCAAAATATTACTTTAAATCTCATATTGATTTTCTTGAATCATTTAAATCCTTCTTTACCATATACTCCCCATGTAAATTTTAGAACACTGCTTTTGAATGAAGAGAATAACATATGGAGTGTCAACAGTATGTTTTAATTTCTTTTTTGTTATGGCAAATTTTATGTAACCAGTATCATTTTTGATAGGCATATGAAAAATTTAAATATAGTAGACTTTAAGTCCAGTTTTATTTAGTCGTTTTAAGATACAGCAGCATTATATGAAAATATTGAGAAAATCTGTACTTTCAAAAAATTCTTCAGAAATAAAGACAAATTAAAAGTTACTGAAATGTGAAACAGTCTATCATATAGAAATCCACAGTTTCTATGTTTTCTTAATAAAATTTAATTATAAATTTTTTCAGTGAATTTTAGAAGAAAATTTTAAAAAGTTGAAAAACCTGTTTACTAGCCTAAGTTATTAGCTCATGCCTCCCTACTAGTACAAAGAGAGAGAAAGAAATTATGTATGTGCTGTGACAACTTTTTTTCTCTGTACCTCTTATGATTATTAAATTCATTAAAAACCTCACCTCCTTTCCTGTCTGGACAATGTCCCCGTGCCTTACCAAGACAAACTCCTCCATCATATTGCATATTTTCTCCTACACACTACAAAATTTATTTTCTCTTCCACTTTTCCATCCTTTTTCCCTCTGTATTGTAACATGATCAAGTATTTTTATCATAAAACAAAACAAATCTATAAACAAAAACAACATCAACAACAAAATTTTTCTATAACTCTTTTCCTTGTCAAACATATCACCTTAATGAAAACACCAAGCTTTTTTGAAAGAGAAGCCTACCTCTCACTTACTTGTCAAACCACAGGAATCTGACTGACACCTTCACAGCTCTACTGAAACCATTGATGTGGTATCCAAATTAAATGGTCTCTTTTTAGTTCTCTCCCTACTTTATCCCCCTGTAGGGTAGATGTTAAGGAAAATTTGCCTTCATTGGTTGATGTGAGCTTTTGTCTATTAGCTTTTATCTGTTCCTGTATGTGAGGTGATTTCTGTGCTGTGATGAGGGGTTGAGTAAATTCCCCCTTTGGTCTCATTCTCCCGAGCAGGGTAGAACATGAAATGAGGTTGTTTTTCTGTTTGGTCACATTCTCCCAAGTAGGGGAGATATGAGATGATGTTTGTCATTCTGTGTTGTGAGGTGATGGTTTGCTTAGCGTTAAAGAAATTCTTGATCAGGGGTTGAGAGAATTCCTTCTCTGTTCTGTCTGTTTCATCCACATCAGCAGATGAAGTAAAAAAGTAGCTAAGTTATAAGAGGACTACGTGATAAGCACAATGCCAGGCCTTGTTCTTATCTGGATGAATTGACCCTTCAGTCGAGGGGCAGCATTCATAACAGTAACTGCCGGACCCTCCCCGAACTGGCCATTCCTAGAGGGGGAGGCAGATACAAGAAACTTGGCTCCAAGGTACATCTAAGAAAAATATATAAGGTAGACCTCAGTTGGCAGTGTAATTATTATTATTTCATCATTTGGTCATTTGTCATTGGTGATTTTTCATCATTCTAACATTTTGAAGACTTCCAGCAACATACAACTTACAACACCAGGGGATGCCCTGACTTCCAGTCGTGAACCTGGTGAGGTCTGGCAGGTTCCCGACCTCTCCAGTGTTGTTCCCCATGGTTAGCCTTCTTGAGAACTTGTTAGCATCTAAAAAACTTATGTGAAGCTTGTAGCTTATAACATCAGAAGACGCCTTGACTTCTAGCAACAACAACAACAAAGAAAACAACATCAACATTCTTGGGAACTAACAAACAGTGGCGTGGAGACACCTGAGTTTCTCTCAGCTACAAACCTGACAAGGCTTTGATTTATGACTTTTCCAGTGCTGTTCTCTGCCAGTTTGGTGAGCTTTTGGCATCTACTGTAATAGTTACTATCCCATAGAGCTGATTACTTCTTTTGGATACTCCTTACTGATGTTATTTGTGTATTTAGCCAAGTGATTTTTTGATCAATAGTAAACATATGTTGAGATCTCTTAAGCTTATATATATGTGTACTCCTTTGACATGACATTGTTATCAATGTATATAGTTTAGTCTTAACCACCTTTATTTTCTGACATTAACATATACTATTAATTGCCTTTGTCTTTTGCTATTACGTATTGCTAAATAAATTGATTAGATATTGCTAAACAAATTCATTAGCCCCATTCTGGCATATGTCTTTCCTCCTTCTTCCACCCCTCCCCCTGCTCATAATTGCACCGCCTCACTGGCATTTGATCCTGTTGACTATGTTCCTTGAGTAACGCTTTCTTTCCTCGGTTTCCATTAGACTACTAGGTTGTGATTTTCCCTCATAGCTTTGTAATAGGTTCCTTGGTCTCCTTTATTTATTGTTCTTTCTTTTACTGCCCCCCAAGGACTGCAGTTCCCCAAGCGTCCGTCCTCAGACCTCTTTTCTCTTGATTCCATAAATCTCTCTGGGACCTCTCACCCATGTCTATAACTAGAACTGTCATCTATATGCGTGTACCAATTACATTTCTAACCATCACATTTCTCTGTGGAACTCAAGACTGGCCCCACATCTACAAATATCAGAGAGACAGACATCTCTGCTGTCTTGCAGGCACCCCAGAGTAAGCCCCAAACCAACACGTTCTCTTCTGTTCATAAATCTTCTCCATTTTACTCCTTCTATCGACCAAATGTTTGTGCTCCCCTAAAATTTATATTTTGGAATCCTAACCTCCAAGGTGATGGTATTAGGAGGTGGAGACTTGGAGGAAGGTGATTACGTCACAAAGGCAGAACCCTCATGAATGGTATTAGAGCCCTTATAGAAGAGATCACAGAGAGAGCTGCCCTCTTCCTTCTATCGTGTGATATTTCAGCTAGAAGACAATCTATGAACCAGAAAATGGGTCCTCACCAGACACTGATTTCGTAGATGACTTGATCTTAGACTTCCAGCCTCCAAGACTGTGAGAAAGTAATTTGTGTTGTTTATTAGTTACCGTGTCTCTGGTATTTCGTTATAGTGGCCCAAACAGACTGAGACAACTCTATATCTTAATGTGATCTCCATCCACATAGTAACCCAAATTAGAAACCTCAACACCAGCCTTGTTTGCTTTCCTGGCCTCACAAACCATTCACTGGTGTATGGTAATTAGCTTCTCTGAGTTCCCTAAAGAACAGAGACCATGCTTTATTTATCATTTTCCCCCAGGTTAGTACAAAAATCATAATAGGCTCTTATTAAATGTTTGTTGACTGAATTACAGAAATTTTAAGTGTCATTCAAAGGTCTCTGCTCACTATAATAAGAGGGTCTCTAAAGATTGGGCAAGATTTGAAAATGTACCCATACCTTAATGACTTAGAGTACAGAACAAAGCAGAAATATTTGTCTTAAAATTTGAGGGCTAATTTAACCAACAACAGGAAAGATAATGCCCCAAATCCTGACATGGAAAAAAACTCAGGCTGACACAAGGGAGATCAAGTAACGACATCTTAATGAGAAACGGATCTGATTTTTAATTTAATTTTCATGAACACCTGTAAAAGTGTGTGTGTGTGTGTGTGTGTGTGTGTGTGTGTGTCTTTTAGGAGAAAAATGGTGTGGAGAAGGAGAGATGAAGTAAAGGGTGAAATGGCTGGGGAATAAGTTCTACCAAGAAAATTAAATCACAAATAATTTTAGTCTACGTTTTAACCTCTTTCTCCATAATCAATGATGTTTACCAATAGCAAAACAAACTTCTATGAGTTGCATCTTCTTTACTTTGGTCACTCAGAATATCCAAGTATGTTGTATTTACTCCACCACCACTACATATACAAACACAAAATTTAATAAGCCAATGGTACTCTACATATTTTGTTCTCTGTCCATCTTGCTTTTCTTTGAAATAAGATGCCCTACTCCACTTGTTTCAATCCCCTACTCTTCTTTCTTAGACTCACTTCCAAAAATAAACTATCTGGACAAAAGTCCATGGCACACAGGCTTTGGTTTTGGAGGCAGTGTAGGCTAAGGCAGGTCTCAAATCACAGCAACAGACTTTTGAAGAAAGTGAAACAGTAAGCTGAAGCTAAACTGTCAAATTGTGTGGTCCTGCTTCTCAAATTCAGACCTGAAGCTTCTAAAGAAATAAATTCTTTAGAAAGGAAGATAGACGGGTAGACAGGTAGATGATGATAGATAAATAGATAGATAGATAGACAGATAGATAGATAGATAGATAGATAGATAGATAGATAGATAGATGGTAGGTGATAGATGACAAATAAATAGATTATAGATAGATGGATAGATATACATGATAGATCAATAGCTAGATAAATAGATGAAAGATAGGTATATATACATACCTGCATTCAATTAAGTTGGGGCAAAAGTAACTGCGGTTTAAAAGGCTAAAACTAATTGCAAAATCTGCAATTACTTTTGTACCAACTTAATAAAAACCTCTTTTTTTTTCCCCCAGAAATACACACTGGTTATAGAGCTTCACTATAATATTTGGGCTTGAGACATATTTTTCAGATACATAAGGAATTCATTCAATACAGTTATTAAGTAGTGACTATTATGTATCAGCCATTATGCTAATGTTGGCAAAACAGCGATGAGCAGAAATACAGGGTGCTCATTCTCACAGATCTTACAACTGGGAGTCCAAATTACTGAACCTAAATTCTCATAACTTCTGTCCTTGTTCTTCAGCAAGTGGTGATGAAATTCTCCCCGGTAAGTAAAAGTGGCCGAGAGTGGCTATACACTAATAAGCAGCTGCTCATATGACAGGATCATTTCTGAACAGGAGTGAAACATATTACCCCAGGGGAAATACAGAATACTAGGTATTTATATGCATCAGAATTTCTAAAAAGTAAGGAGGGAAAAAGGAGGAAACTGACACTTAAGTAATTGTTAATGCCAGGTTAAGATGGCAAGATACAATGACTGCATGCTGTAAATGTAGTTTATGTTTGAATAAAGAGGATTGTTTTTAAAACGAGATAATGACTGATATGTCCTCTCTGATTTTCCCATTCAAATACCTGTGTAGATGCAGAAAAAAATAAATACTAAGCAAGATTATAATACTGCCACTGGACTCACAGAAGAATTCCTATTTAGAGCAGTACCGATGAACCTGGATTAAAAAACAACATTGGTTGCCTCAACATATCCTACCTTCTGTCCCAGAACGACATAGTAATATTAGAAATGTCAGGGGGAGGTCTTAGCCTGCTCCACCGGATGCAAATCCCAGGCAGTCCAATCCTAGAAAGTCATACCAGTCAGAAAACCTGGCTGCTACTTCCATATTGAAGAGGAACTACTTCTAAAGGGGTAGGGGCATGTTTCTCTTCCTTATTCCCATCAGTGCCTCTCTCCTCAAGTCCAGGCAGAGATACCATCCTCTATAGTCTATCGTTGACCTACAGATGGCATGTCCTTATACAAATAATGTTCTTACAGGTCACTCTTCCCCTACTTTGCCCTGAGAGAAAGAAGCTGATCAGAAATAATAAAGTCTTCAAACAATTGACCGTAAAAGGAAAGGAGAAGCTACTGGCAAAACATGCCAGAGGCAAAATGCCCAGAAGGAATAAGAAATATCATGATATAAGAAGGGCAGATGACACCTGTCAGAAAGACACCTGTCATTGTGTGCCAATGGCAGAATAAAGATGAATTTCATTTGCACTTGATTTTGAACTGTAAACCGTCAGACAATGATACGCAGAATCCAGGAAATTGACAGCAGGAATCAAATGTTACTTGAATTCAAGAAAAACGTGTTGCTGTGCTGTTTTAATACACAACTGATCCTCTTATATAACATATTTTAACTTCATACAAGTTTTGGTTCCTGGAAAAAAACGTGATTTCTATATGCTTGAAAGGGGGGCTATATGTTTGAATAGTGTCACTTGGGAAATCATTTTTATGATCAAGGGAGAGAAAAACATACAATGTGTTGCATAAGGAAATTGCCTAGAGGTACTTTGTGTGGGCCACAAGCTCATAGTAGACCAGTTTCAGCTCAAAGGTGTCAAGGTGATGGAGAATAAAACTTGCTTGGTGCCGTCACCATGGGAAGAGGGCAAACAGCCAGCGGCACCCAATCCTGATTCTTTTTTCGACTTTCCAAATTCATATTTTCCACACATCAAATGTAAAAGCTGTTTTTCACACACATTAGTTCCACAGAAAATGCTGCGAGTGTGTGTTTTTTTAATTTTAATTTTTATTTATTTATTTATTTTTTATTTCCTTCTGTCTCTGGTATTTAGATGTGACCACAGAAGAGAGAGGCCAGAGAAGCCATTTTATTGTTGCAACAACCTCTTTCTCAGTGGAATTCAGAAGTCAGGACTGAGTTTTATAAATAGTGACAAACAAAATTCTCAGATTTCAGCACTTTAGTACCTGGAAGATTTGAATTCCAAATGCATTTAGAGTTTGCTCTATTGCTTTGACATACAAAATCATCTTATTTTTTTTTCTTTCTTATTGTGTGTTTTTCTCAACATTATGCACTGATTAATAATACTTCAAACATTATCTTATATTCTCGAAGTGTTTTCATAAATATTTCATATGATCTTAGGTAAGGAAAGGATAATTGTTTTCTCTTTTCTAAACTAGGAAACAAGCTCACATGTTACATTACTTATAAAAGATTGTGCAACTAATACATAACAGAGCTAGAGCCAGCACCATGGTTTCTGACAGTTCAATACCATTTTAAAACAGCTAAAGTATGTTTCTTACTTAACAGCTATGTAGTGTCTATGTAGATAGGGCACTCTGTGCCCTATTAAAGTGACACCATCTTAAGATTATATGAAAGCTGATAGCTGCAATATAAATTTAGGAAGTTATTTCTTAAAGAAAAGTTTCCTAAGGCTCCTCTTATCGTAATTAATGTCATTCTCCCTCTTAGATTCTGAACTTCACAAGTTCATTCTTATTTGACAATCTTGACAGTTTATTGGCTACAAGGAATAGCCTAGAAGGATCGTATAATGGTGTTGAGGAAACTAATAACAGCTCTTTCTTTAAAGCACCAAATAACTGCTAACATTTATCAAGCAAGTACTATGTGTCAGACATTATATTAAAGTTTCTAATGTATTATTTAAGTTAATCCTTAAAACAAATAATAAAAATAGGTAGTATTTCTATCTCCATTCTACAGATGAGAAAACTGGCTGAAAAGTTAGGAAACCTCCCCAAGGTCATACAGCTTCTAAGTGGAAGACACAGAATTTGAACCCAAGCAATCTTTCAACACTCAACCACTAAAATAGAATGTGCTATGTGTTTGGTGTTTTATAAGCATTTATGATCTCATCTAATACTCAGAACAACCCTGCAAGTTAGGTATTTATAATCCAATTTTATAGATAACACTGAGGCTCAGAGACACTCAAGAGTGTCATCTGCTTCAAGGCCATATAGATAAGAACAAAAGAGGAATTTGAAACCACCTTTGTCTGACTACCACACTTTTATGTATTCACACCTGAGCAAATCCTCACCCAATTCGGATAGAGATTACTGGAAATAGTTTATCCTTTTCTGCATCAAAATAGGTTATTGAAAGATTATCACTCATAGCAATTGGTCAAAAATTTAAAAAAAACCAAAGACATGTCAGACTTGTGGCCAAAATTGAAGTTTATTTCAGTGTCCTTTCTAGTCATTTTCCTATCCCAGTGTTTTTACTTCAAAGTACCCATTGTCCTTAATTATTCAGGTATCCTGATTGTCCAGAGCCAAGCAAAGTACATCTCTCAAGCTTCTATGATAAATGGTTCAGATTCCATAAATTTATTTGCCTGGACTATCTCCCCCTTCCACTCATCCCATCCTAACCATCAAAATTTCTTTTTGTCAGTACCTAGATCTGAGAATGGTACTAGGAAGAAAAACTAATCCACAATAAGTTTTATAATGACTAATAAATGTTTAATATTATTATTCCCTGAAATAGTTATACTTTGAAAGAAGCACTCAGTATGTCTTCAACCAAACGAATGAATTGTGAGTGTTGGAATCCCAGAGGTGTGCCTGGTATGTGCATTGTTTATTACAAGGCTTTCTAGAATGCCTCGACTCAAATTAACTGACTGTACTGAAAAAGTAAGGAGGAAGGCAACTTAGTTCAGGATAATCTCCTCAAATCTAAGTCACCTAAATACTTTAAAGTAAACCTAAGATGAAAATTAGTATAAAATTAGTTTTTTCAGACTAAAGTTGACAGGGTCCTGATTTCTGAGAACTTCCTCTGCCTTGGTCGTCTCATCTTAAAACGGGGGATCCCTGTTGTACCAGTACCACTACTTCTTTCTAAATCTCAGGCCTTATTGCTGAGTCTGACTCACTTTGCCAGACCCTTATTCTCCATTCATTCCTCAAATTTCATTGAGCATGTACTGTATAGCAGACATTCTTCGAGAAGCTGGGGACGTATCAGTGAACAAAACAAAGATTCTTACCTCATGGTGCTTACGTGCTAGTGAGGAGAGATGGGCAATGAAAGCAAACATAATAATAAATTAATTACTAATATTTTAGAAATTATTAAGTGGTATGGAAAAAAATAGAGCAGAGTGAGGGGGATTGACAGTGAATGTAGGGTGAGTACATTTCCATTTTAAGTAAATGGTCAGGGTAGGTCTCAATGAGAAGGTGGCATTTGAGCAAAGGCATATAGAAGGTGAGGGAGGGAACCATTCTGATACCTGGAGAAAGAATATTCCAAGTAGAAGAGGTGGCCAGGCCCAGGGTCCTGAGGCAAGAATGTTAGAGAAATAGACACTTTTGTTGGAGCCAAGTGACCCAGTAAAAGAATATCTAGTCCAGTGATCAGTATTTTTTTTTTTCTGTAAAGGGCCAGATAGTAAATAAGTTAGGCTTGTGCCATATAGTCTGTGTCACTACTTTACTCTGCCAATGTAGCACGAAAGCTGCCATAGACAATATGCTAATGAATAAGAGGGGCAATGCTTCAATAAAACTTTATTTATAGATACTTAAATTTAAATGTCATATAATTTCACATCTGTCACTAAATATTTTTTGTTTTATTTTTTCAACCATTTAAAAAATCTAAAAATCATTCTTAGCTCATGAACTGTACAAAAGAGACTACAGGTAGGTAATACACTCTGTGCCTCCTTTCACATCATGGACCCATTGTAACTGTAAACAGACAAATACAGAAACTGAAGGCTGAGGAAAGCATGATCATCAAGGGTTCAGACTTCTTGAGAATGAAGTTTTGCATTCCACCACTAAGACCTGCCAGTTATAGCTGAGGGTGAAGGGAATTTAGAATAAGAGACAGAGAAGGGAGACAATGAGTCCCAGTTGTGGCCCCAAGATCAAATGCAGAGTTGGCTGCTGTAGTTCATCCCACTAACTTCCTTATTCTGTTTCCCTTAAAAAAAATGAAAAAAGAAAGGCCCATAGGAACCATAGATGAGCTACTTCCCAATATTGTGCGGAGAAGTAAAGCTGAATGGGATAAGGGGTGACTGCAGTAGCCTTGAGAAGACATTGTAGACCACCTACTACAGGGTGCATTATTGATTGAGAACTCCATCTACTATCTGCTGTGCCCTGAAATTCATCACAGGTTTATGCCAAAGCCACACTTCCCACAGGCTGCTCCTAGCTAATGACTGAGTGCAGCTGAAATAAAGCAAGCGTGTTCCTGGGAGATATAGGCCTCTTCTAATAGGCTGCTTTGACCTCAGGATTTCTTGATAATGTTGCCAAACTTTCTTTAGAACTGCACTATAGTTGGAGATGCTTCCATCTGATCTCCTTCCCTCTTTCGTTCACTCAGAGTCAATCTTGCATAGTCTGTTGGTGCTCCTATGGACTGTCAGTTCTCTCCGCTCTCTACCAGCTCCCTTCTCTTTCTGTTAAGACGTGTTTCCCCTAATGAATTTGTTGCATGACTGATTCCATTTTGTTGTCAATTTCTTGGAGGACCAGGAGTATCACACTGTACAACCAATAGAATGTTGCAGAAATGATGGAGCATGACATCTGAAACTAGGTCAAAATTGGCATTGTGGCTTCCTTCAACCTTGCACTCTATTGGCTCATTCATTCTGAAGAATCCAGTTTCCGTATCATGAGGATAGCCTAGCAATGTAAAAAGAGATCCATGTGGGGAAGAACTAAACTCTTCTCCACAGCTAGCCTTGATTTGCCAGCCACGTGAGCAAGCCGTCTTGGACGAGTATGTTCCGCTCCTAGTCAAGACTTCAGTTGACTGCATCTCCAGCCAACATCTTGACTGCTGCTTCATGAGAGATCCTGAGCCAGAAATACCCACCTAAACCACTCTCAAATTCCTGACCCCTAGAAACTGTGCAACAATAAATATTTTCATTATTTTAAGCTGCTAAATTTAGGACTCATCTGTTATGCATTCGATAAATAACTAACACACACCTTGAGGTGAGATACCCCTTTAAAAGTGATATAAATCAATGTCCTCATCCAAAAACAAATGGCCATGAATATATGTTCTTTTTCATGACTAGGAGGAGAGAAGATGAGTCCAAGGTTACACTGTGGTTATGAGGTGAAGTCCATAGGCTAATCCAGATTTCAGTACTTCATTAATCAGGGTAATGGATGCTGTTAAAATAGTCTCAAGTAACATTTAAATATTCGAATTGTGGATTTTTAAAAATCTTAATGAAGGATAATGTTATAAGTATTCCTATATGTAATTTCCCATTCAGCCTCAGGCCCTGTTACCTTACAATTATTCAAAGAGTGTACTCTGGATTTCCAGTAAAGATCATGTACTATTGATTTCTTAGAAACCAATGCACTATCGGTAAAACATGGTGCATCTCTTAGTTTAAAGAAGAAGGCGTATTATACGGTTTTAGGATGGTAGAGGGAGAGACAGTGAGACTAATGACATCTTTGTATTCCTCTGACAGCCAGAGGTAAGCTGGAAAACAAATTTCAGCCATCTTCACCACTAATCTTCAGTTGGGACGACTTAGTGCCATTCCCATCTAACACATGAAACCTTTTATATGTCCATGGAAAAAAGACACATTTCACACTCAGAATTGGCTGATGCTATCCAAAAAGGACAGCAAAATTATGAGCGACACTGCAAAACTTCTAGATTTAAAAATCACAATTACAGTATAATTGACATAAATTACTGACATTTTAATGAATGTTTTAAAATCGTTCTGAATGACTAGAAGTCATTACCAATTTATAGAAGCTCTGTAATTTTTTTCTTAAGGTAGCCATTTCACCTTAAGGAGTGGTCCTCAGTGCAGAAGGGCATTTTGCTATCTGGAAACATTTGTCAGTACCTGGAGATATGTTTTCATTGTCATAGCTGGGGAAGGAGTACTACTAACATCTAGTAGGTAGAGGATGAGGATGCTGAATATCCTACAAGATACAAGACAACCCCCCACAACAAATAATTATCTGGCCCAAAATGTCAACAGTCCCTGGGTTGAGAAACCCTGAATTAAAGAGTCTAAATACATTATTTAAGTTGTTTTTGAAAGCGAGTCCAAAAGCAAAGCTTATTCTCAATTGAGCTACAGTAATTTAACTGACAAGTATTCTGTAGATTAAAAAGGCAAAAAAAAAAAAAATTATGTCATCAAAATGGCTGTGTGAGGTGAGATTCTGTAAAGCTCCCCTGGAATTTACAACTAATCAGACAACAATAACTCCACAAAGGACTCCCTGCACAGCAGACAGGCAAGACAAAGAAGCCCACTACTGAAAGGTAGGCGAACCACGGGAGCCGGGGAGGACGGAACAAAAAAGTGCGGAGACAGAGCCGTGAAGGTACAGGACGCAGACCTAGCTCAGTGCTCCGAGATCGCTGCATCCCAGAACGACCTCAGCTGCGGGAGAGGGAAGAACTCAGACTGCTAGGGCTCCGCTTATGGCCCACAGGGCTGAGGGGGCAGCATGTAACATGGCTGACCACCAACGCTCACGGTAGATACCTCGGAGAAAAGACTGAGAGAAGAAGGCGAAAAATGGTGGTTTAAGCCCTTATTGCTGAGCAGAGAATGGAAGCCGTATGCACTGAGACTAGCCGCCCCCTACCTACCCACCCAGAGCTCACCCCACACCACCTGCCCAATGCTAGAAGCAAAACGGTAGCACTATCAGATCAAAAGAACATAATATTTGCTGTTCTGAGAACTGTGGACCACAGGCACAGATTCGCAGGCCAACCAGTTCCGGCAAAGAAGAGGGAGCTGTGGAAGCGGGACCGGCTATGGTGGTGGTCCCTGCAATTGCTCTGGGCCACCTCTCATAACTCACCCCGCCCCTGACCCCACCTATCTGGGCGGATCACAGCAGGAGTAAACAGAACTGCTGTAACATACAGGCTCTGAATGGGGTGCAGGAAGAGCTTTGAAACTTCAAAAGCTCTTCGAATACCCTGCAGGACACTGCGCCCTGTGACCCAGGGGAACTATTAACAGAGGAGAAGCCCATCTCCCAGAGAATCCTCCCATTGTGTGAGAAGCTGGAATAGTGCAGAGAAAACATAGTGCTACTGTGTGAGAGAGAAAAAAAAGGCTTCAGTCAGAAAGAAAATAAAACATTCTACCAACAAGTATTGGAAAACAAAAGAAAGACCTCTTCCTATCAACCTATTGGAGAAGCCACTCTGGTAGATGTCTAGGAAGAGAAATAATAAATCAGTAATAGCCATGAATAAACACAGCAACAAGACAGCTCAGAAAGAAAGTGAAAAGTCTCCAGAAAACGAACTTAAAGATATGGAAATATGTGACTTAAATGACAGAGAATTCAAGATTGCAGTTCTAAAAAAAATCAACGAGATTCAAGAAAACACAGAAAGGTACTTTAATGAACTCAGAAACACAATCAAAGAACAACATGAGCATTTTAGCAAAGAGATTGAAATTTTAAAAAAGAACCAAATAGAATTATGGAGATTAAGAACTCAATAGAAGAAATTAAGAATAAAATAACCAGCTTAGGGAGTAGAGATGGCCAGATGGAGGAAAGAATCAGTGACATTGAAGATAGAAACCTGGAAAATACACAGAAAGAAATTACACAGAATAAAGAGACTTGACACTTAAAAGAAATGAAAGAACTCTACAAGAACTTTCTGATTCCATCACAAAGAGCAATATAAGAATAATGGGCATACCTGAAGGAGAAGAAAGAGAGAAGCGAACAGAGAATATATTCAAACAAATTGTTGATGAGAACTTCCCAAGCTTCTGGACAGAATTGGATTCTCAATAACAACAAGCAAATAGAACACCTAATTACCTCAACCCCAACAGGCCTTCTCCAAGGCACATTGTATTGAAGCTGTCCAAAAGCAACGACAAAGAAAGAATCCTCAAGGCAGCCAGGGAGAAGAAGACAGTAACCTACAAAGGAAAGCCCATTAGATTATCATCAGACATTTCAGCAGAAACTCTACAAGCCAGTAGGGAGTGCAACCAAATATTCAAACTATTGAAAGAGAGAAATTATGAGCTAAGAATAATATATCCAGCAAAGATATCCTTTAGATAGGAAGAAGGAATAAAGACTTTTCCAGACATACAGAAGCTGAGGGAATTTTCTAATACATGCGCTACACTACAAGAAATACAAAAGGAGGCTATTCGACCACCATCAACAGGGACAATTTGTGGCAACCAAAACATAAAAATGGGGAGAGTAAAGGCCTGAACCGGAATATGGGAATGGAGAAAGTAAGCGTGCCGAAGAAAATGGAAACTCTAAATATCAAACTATCTTTTACATAAACTTAAAGGTAACCACTCAAAAAAAAAGAGTCCAGAACTGAAATATATACTGTAATAAAAGAAGAAACAGAGGGAAACATCATAGAATACCACCACACAGAAATAATGCACAACAACAAAAAGGCAAAGAAACAATGGAGACATAGCCTTAGTAGAAAACTAAAGATAGAATGACAGGAAATCCTCACATATCAATAATCACCCTAAATGTAAATGGACTGAACTCACCAATAAAAAGGCACAGAGTAGCAGATAGAATCAAAAAACTAAACCCATCCATATGCTGTTTCCAAAAGACACATCACAGCTACAAGGACAAGCATTGACTCAAAGTGAGAGGGTGGAAATTGACACTCCAAGTAAATAGAACCCAGAGAAAATCAGGTGTAGCCATAATGATATCAGATGAAACAGACTTCAGGGTGAAAAAGATAACGAGACAAAGATGGACATTTCATAATGGTAAAGGAAACTACACAACAAGAAGACATAACAGTCATCAATATTTATGCCCCCAATCAGGGAGCACCAAAATATACCAAGGAACTACTAACAGAACTAAAGGGAGAAATTGACCAAACACAATTATACTAGGGGACTTAAACACATCATTGACAGCTATGGATAGATCATCCAAACAGAAAACAAATAATGAAATACCAGCCGTAAATGACACATTAGATGAAATGGACATAATTGACATATATAGAGCACTTCATCCTAAAATATTAGATTATACATTCTTTTCTAGTGTACATGGAACATTCTCAAGGATAGACCATATATTGGGACATAAAATCAGCCTCAGCAAATTTAGTAAGATTGAAATCATACCAAGCATGTTTTGTAATCACAAGCCTTTGAAATTGGATATCATCTGCTAAAAGAAAGTAGAAAAAAACACAAACACATGGAGATTAAACAACATACTTCTAAAGAACGACTGGGTCAAAGAAGAAATTAGAGGAGAGATCAAAAGACACATAGAAACAAATGACAATGAAAATACCTCCTACCAAAAGTTTTGAGATGCAGCGAAAGCAGTTTTAAGAGGGAAATTTATATCATTACAGGCCTATCTCAAGAAACCAGAAAAATCCCAAATAAATAACCTCATGTTACACCTTAAAGAACTAGAAAAAGAAGAACAATTGAAACCCAAGGTCAGCAGAAGAAAGGAAATAACAAAAATCAGAGTAGAACTAAATGAAATAGAGAACAAAAAGACAACAGGAAAAGTTAATGTGACAAAGAGCTGGTTCTTTGAAAAGATTAACAAAATTGACAAACCCTTGGCTAGACTCACTAAGATAAAAAGAGAGAAGACGCTAATTAACAAAATCAGAAAAGAAAAAGGTGGAGGTATCATGGACACCGCAGAATTACAAAGGGTCATCCAACAATACTATGAAGGATTGTATGCCACCAGATTCAATAACCTAGAAGAAATGGACAAGTTCTTAGAAACATATAGCCTTCCAAGGCTGACCCATGAAAAACTGGAAAATCTAAACAGACCGATCACCAGTAACAAAACTGAATCAGTCATCCAAAACCTTCCCAAAAGCAAACGTCCAGGACCAGATGGCTTCACTAGTGAATTTTACCAATCCTTCAAAGAGGATCTAATACCAATGTTTCTCAAAGTCTTCCAAAAATTTGCAAAAGAGACGGTACTACCCAACTCATTTTATGCGGCCATTACCCTGATACCAAAACCTGGTAAAAACAACACAAAAAAAGAAAACTACAGATATTCATCTCTGAAAACTACATGTATTATGAATACCGATGCAAAAATCCTAAACAAAATTCTAGGAAATTGAATAAAACAATGCATTATAAAGATTATTCATCATGACCAAGTGGGGTTCATCCCCGGGGCACAAGGATGGTTCAACATAAGCAAATCCATCAATGTAATACATCACATAAATAAAATAAAGGACAAAAATTATTCAATTATATCAATTGATGCAGAAAAAGCATTTGACAAGATACAACATCCATTTATGATTAAAACACTTAATGAAATAGGTATAGAAGGAAAATACCTTAACATAATAAAGGCCTTATATGACAAGCCCTCAGCTAATCTCATAATTAACAGTGAAAAACTGAAGCCCTTTGCTCTACTTTCAGGAACACGACAGGGCTGTCCCCTATCACCTCTGCTTTTCAACATAGTGTCGGAAGTCCTTGCCAGAGAAATTAGGCAAGAGAAATAAATAAAAGGAATCCAAATTGGGAATGAAGAAGTTAAATTATCACTCTTGGCAGATGACATGATGCTATATATAGAAAACCCTAAAGACTCCATCAAAAAGCTATTAGAAACAATCAACGAGTACAATAAAGTTCCTGGCTACAAAATGAACATACAAACGTCCATTGCATTCCTATATACTAACAATGAAATCTCAGAAAAAGAAATACAAAAAACAATTCCTTTTGCAACTGGAGCAAAAAGAATGAAATACCTAGGAAGGATGTGAAGGACCTATATGCTGAAAACTAAAAGTCATTTTTGAAAGAAATTGAAGAAGACACAAAGAAATGGAAAGACATTTCATGCTCATGGATTGGAAGAATCAACATAGTTAAAATGGCCATATTACCCAAAGCAATATACAGATGTAATGCAAACCCATCAAAATCCCAATGGCATTTTTTAAAGAAATAGAACAAAAAATCATCAGATTTGTTTGGAACCACAAAAGACCCCGAGTAGCCAAAGCAATCTTAAGAAAAAAGAACAATACTGTAGGTATCATACTCCCTAACTTTAGCTTGTACTACAGGGCTGCAATAATCAAAACAGCATGGTGTTGGCAGAAAAACAGACACATAGAGCAATGGAATAGAATTGAGAACCCAGAAACAAAACCACATAAATATGGATAGATAATTTTTGACAAGGAAGCTAAAAACATACAATGGAGGAAAGACAGCCTCTTCAATAAGTGGTGCTGGGAGAATTCGATAGCCACGAGGAAAAGAATAAAACTGGACTGCTATCTCTCACCATGTACCAAAATTGATTCAAAATGGATCAAAGACTTAAGCTTAAGACCTGACACAATAAACTGCCTAGAAGAAAACATAGGTACTAAAATTATGGACCTTGGGTTCAAAGAGCATGTTATGAATTTGACTCCAAAGGCAATGAAAGTAAAAGCTAAAATAAACCAATTCGACTATATAAAACTTAAAAGCTGCTGCACAGCAAACGAAACCATCGACAGAATAAAGAGGCAACCAACTGAATGGGAGAAGCTTTTTGCGAACAGTGCCTCTGATAAGGGGCTAATATCCAAAATACACAAGGAACTCATGACACTCCACAACAACAACAAAAAAAAAACAACCCAATTGAAAAATGGACAGAGGATCTGAAGAGTCATTTCTCCAAAGATTACATACAAATGGCAAATAGACACATGAAAAAATGCTCAACATCACTAACCATCAGAGAAATGCAAATAAAAACTACAGTGAGATATCACCTCACCCCAGTCAGAATGGCTATCATCAGCAAGACAAATGATAACAAGTGTTGGAGAGGCTGTGGTGAAAACGAAACTCTCATACACTGTTGGTGGGAATGCAGACTGGTGCAGCCGTTTTGGAAGGCAGTGTGGAGGTTCCTTAAAAAATTACGAATAGAATTACCATATGACCCAGGAATCCCTCTCCTGTGTATCTACCGAAAAAAATCTGAAAACATTTATCCATAAAGACACTAGGGCTCCAATGTTTATTGCAGCTTTGTTTACAGTGGCCAAGACATGGAACCAACCAAAATGTCTTTCGATAGATGAATGGATAAAGAAGTTGTGGTATACATACACAATGGAATAGTATTCGGCGGTAAGAAAAGATGATATAGGAACATTTGTGACAACATGCATGGATCTTGAGAGTATTATGCTAAGCGAAATAAGTCAGACAGAAAAAGCAGAGAAACACATGATTTCACTGATATGGGGTATATAAACCCAAAACAACAAAAGAACAATACAAACAAATGAGATACAAAAACTCATAGACAGACAATAGTTTAGTGGTTACCAGAGGGTAAGGGTTGTAGGGGGTGGGAGATGAGGGTGAAGGGGATCAAATATATGGTGATGGAAGGAGAACTGACTCTGGGTGGTGAACACACAATGGGATTTATAGATGATGTAATAAAGAATTATACACCTGAAATCTATGTAAATTTACTAACAATTGTCACCCCAATAAATTAAAAAAATAAAAATAAAAAAAATAAAAGGCAAATGAAAATCACCACTAGTAAAACTGTTAGATAAAAATGTTTAACCCCCTGGCAGAAGTTGGGAAGCATGATAAACAAATGAAGAACTAAAATGAAAAGAAAATCAGCTGATTTTGGTTGTTTCTATAATTTACCTGTATTGGTTTACCACAATCTTTGTGGCTTAAAACAGCACAAATTTATTTCTTACAGTTCTGCAGGTCAGAAGTCTGACCCAATCTCACTGTGCTAAAAGCAAGGTTTTAGCAGAGCTGTGTATTCCTTCCTGAATGCTCTGGGGGGAAATCTATCTTTGCCTTTTCAGGTTCTAGAGACCACCCTCATCCCTTGGCTCATGGCCCTCTTCCTCCATCTCTCATGCCAGCAACGGCAAGCCCTTTTCACATACCCTGTTTTCCCCAAAATAAGATCTAGCTGGACAATCAGCTCTAATGCATGTTATGGAGCAAAAATTAATATAAGATCCAGTCTTATATTATATTATATAAACATGCATTAGAGCTGATCGTCTGGCTAAGTCTTATTTTCGTGGAAACACGGTAAAATCACTCTGCCTTCCTTTTCCACTCTTTTTACATTGGGGCCACTCAGATAATTTCCCTTTGCCATGAAATGTCACATATTCATAGGTTCAGGGGATTGGGGCATGGACATCTTTGGATGGGACATTGTTCTGCCTACCACAATATTCACGGAAAAGTGAAATATTAGAAGATTTAGCATTTACCAATGAGTATAAGAGAAAGGTATTCTGTATTCAGCAAGCTCAGGCTTAATTAGCTGTTTTGATATTATAGTCAAACACCAATGTTTCATCGTTGATCTGATTAACTCCTTGGTTATAAATCCAATCAAGTGTTTCTTACAAGGAGGTGCACACTGTAACTTACTCATTAAGTCCCAATGAATGAATAGTGCAGGTCCAGTCTCTACATCACGTTGTAGTTAGAAACTGTCCTCAACTTTTGAACTTGGTCCTCTATTTTGTTCTAAAATTTGCTTCTGCTGATATAATTTTTTTTCTCTATATTTCTCATATGGGCTTGTCTAACTTCATCACATTAGGGAGGTTGATACAACCTGAAAAATCCCTCTGGGCTGCTTTATATTTCTGGAAATAATCCCTTCAAAATCTCTTCCTGTTATATTTGTCTCTGTGGACCTGAAAATATTGCAAAGATGTTTTCACTAAGGGAAAAAGTCATCTGTTACTGACTGACATCTGTAATCATAATAAAAATATCAGAGAGGCAAAGAAGTGTCTGTGATGTAAAATGACTATACTTCTACCATGTTCCAGGTCTATATGCAATTTCCAGAAATTTACACATTAGATAATCCAACACCAGATGCCTCAGGATGGTCATTATTTGTAAGTTATTGAGTTATCTCAGTACAAAAATTACCAGACTAAAAATAAATTGTCCAGGTCCAGGAGTGAGAAAAGTTCTTAGATGTTAATTTGTCCTATTACTCAAAGAATCACTACAAAATGGATGAAGTGACAGTTCTTACTATTTAACAATTTTTCTGTCTGAAAGGACAATTCAAACTTTTAAGGATGACTGTTTGATCTTGAATACCATAAGAAACAATCACTAAAAAGAGTTTTCATGGGTTCTTTTGTAAGCTATTTTGAGTTATGAAATAAAAATGGTTGTCTGAAAAAAACAAACAGGTACTATCATAAACTCAGATCAAAATAAACTTGTCATCAGCAGAGACATAAAGAAAATCATAGCTATGACATTAGTATCAAAAGTTTATTTGGCAAGCATCATCACAAACTTCTTAATTCACTCAGATTAGTAAAGAGACATATTGTTCATAAAGGTTTATGACATGATTTACTTTCACATATAGAGCATTTGGAGGCTAGTTTTTTTTTTTTGGTAATAGAGAATATTCAACAAGGCATAAATGCTAGTATTGATAGATACTTTTATAGCATTTGCCTCTGTGTGCATACACTGAATCCAGTGGTTAGGAACATGTAGGAAGAAAACATGCACACTTCATTATCTAATGTAATTGCTGTTGGACATATGACCTAAGCTAGTGTTTATCACACAGTCAGAGTCAATGAATATCTAAGGCATTTTCAAACAGAAATAAAAGCACTTCAACAACCACTACTTCAGGAGATTGTGACTTTATGTAATTCAATATTACTATCTTTGAACAATTATGTTAGCAGCAAGTTGTTCATACTTTGGCCATACAGTATGACTATGGTGTCATCCGTTCTGTCAAAGTGGCCTTCAAGAGATATTAGTAGGTTTGTTAAGGCCATGTGAGTGATCAACTTCTGATCTTTCTGGAACAAGTCTTCACTGAACCAAATCTTTTCTGTAATCATTGGTGGTAGCTCAGAGGTAGGTTTAAAGCTAAGGGCCTTAAATTTATGAGATAGTCTCCATTGTAGGAAATAAATCTGTAACTGTCAAATGGCACTGCCTGCCAACTTACTTCGACATCAAGTGGCCAGTTACCAGTTAACCTCAGATTAGGGCCTTTTACAAAAGACAGAACAAAGGACTGATACTATTGTCTAAATAGGTCTGATTTTGACACAGTTTCTATGCGATGTATCCACTTAAAAATAAGTTGATACTCATTTTCTCCTTATTTGATATTTGCTGTTTTATCAAAAATATAAAGTGTAGTAGTGAAAAAATCTTGATGTTTCATTGATTTAATGGCTTCCATTTTGTCATCTCTGCTCTCTCCAATAGGTATTTGGATTTAGTTACCTTTCCCCTTTTAACTACAGATGTGTGATAAGATTACATTAGAAAATTGGGTTAGTGCTTAAATATTCATGTATCATTAAAGAGAGACTTTGAAAGATTCAGATCAGAACAAAACTTTGAAATTTTTGTTTCACTAACCACCCTGTCTTGGCACATAGGCCACTATCAACTTATGTCTCCTATAGGTTATACCCAATGTTTATTTAAAGACTCCTCATCACATTGCTCATTTTGCTTATTAAAATGTAAAACATATATAAATACATAATTCTGACTATAGTATGTGAAACATAGTATGTGATGAACAAATCTTACGTATTTTTACTTTTATACATCTTATACAGCCTTAAGTTAACACATGTCTTACTAGATGATTCATATAGAAAGTAAATGCCTTGTAACATCATCACATTATTTACCCTCAAACACTCCAACCATATAATTTTCCTAAATATATCTAGAAAGGGTGTTGTCAATTGGAGTAGAAAATAAACAAAGCACTACCATTTAATAACTGCTTATTTGCCAAGCACGATGGTAAGCCTTTCACATACTCCTATATACAGAATGTTTGTGTTCCCCTAAAATTCATATATTGAAATCCTAATCGCCAATGTGATGGAGATGGGAGCTTTGGGAGGTAATTAGATCATGTGAGTAGAACCCTCATGATGGGATTAGTGTCCTTATAAAGAGACAGAAGAGAGATTGCCTCCTCTCTCTCTGCTCTCCACTATGTGAGAACACAAAAAGGAGACAGACAACCAGGAAGAGAGCTTTCACCAGACGCAGGATCTCCTGGTGCCTTGATCTTGGACTTGTCAGCTTCCAGAACTATGAGAAATGAATGTTTGTTGTTTAAGCCACTCAGATTATGGTGATTCTGTTATAGCAGTCTGAACTGACTAAGACACATACTTTATGTCACTTAATACAACAAAACTCAATGAGGTTAGTCCAATTATCAATGTCATTTTACAGATAAAGAAACTGAAGCATAGAGAACTTTAATAACATGCCCAGAATCATACAATTTGATTACCAGAATGAACATGTATCATGAACTCCTGCCCATATGACCTCTGAATCAAGAAGAAAGTCTAATGATACCCACCTTTTTCAAATCATGTCTGATAAGGTCTGTTATAATCTAAAGTGACAACCACTTCCAACTACTTCACCAAGATAGGATAACATTAATGTTGAAATAAAAAGACAAGTCAGAGCATGTTTTTCATTTTTAATATGCTCTGATTGTCCCCAGTGGGGTTCTTTTTACACAAAAGAGTTTCAGTAAGTTTGTGGGTCTGACACCTTTGAGGGCAGAAGCAGTATCTATCACACAGACAAAACCATGTATTGAGTACTCACTCGATTCACAGCCCTATAATTAACTGTGTGAGAATGAATAAAGGAAATATAGACACAGTTGTACCTGTTTGTATAAATTCAATCAATTTTACTGAGAGAAAACCTTGGAAACTTTCCCCAAATATTTGTTTTCCTTTAAGGCACTAAAATTGTGCTATCCAATACTGTAGCCATTAGGAATATTTGGCTACTGAGCATTTGAAATGTGGCTAGTGCCACTGTTGAAATAATAATATTTTGGATATATTGGATTAAATAAAGTATATTCTTAAAGTTAATTTCACCAGTTTCATTTTATCTTTTAAAGTATCTACTAAAAATGTAAAATTACATTTATGCTTTGTGTTACATTTCTATTGGACAGTACTATGACTAAAACATGACCTATAGCATATAGAATTTTATTTTTGGTGTTGGTGTAGTGGTAACTTATGACCAGTGCTTTCATCTATTTTTATTCTCATTCTAAGCCTGTGTAGGCATGATTAGGTTAGATGATATGCATTAGTATCTCTTACGCATTTTGTAATAACTTTATACCCTTCAGCATGGGCTACTTTCCAGAGTATAAACCTTTTCTTCTATTTGTGGAACATTCAGTTACCACTAATCAGCAAAAGCAAGGCAGGATTACACATACCTTAACTACTTCAATTGGGTACTATAGATTTTTAACAGGAAAGCTGAAATTTTAAATTCACTTCACTATAGAAGAGTTCTGATCCTTAAGCCAGCCTTGGTTTCTCTGGTTTATGACAGAGAGTTGATTATTCTTTCAGTTATGCCATGATTGGATCATACTGTTTTGCCTAATTACAAATAGAAAGCAGTAATTATGAAAAGAAGGGAGTAATTGTTTTTAATTGAGTCCTTACTCTCTTGCTTTCTCAATGGGGTTACACATATAACACAGATGAACAGTTTCCTCTTCTTCATGTTATATTTCATTCTATTACCCTCAGAACAACAGTCAATAATATTCATTATATTGAGGGACATACCTTAGTTTAATAGGTCTCTGAAGATAAAAGGGTATCCTGTCATCCCAAATTGTATTTATTGAGACGGTGCCAGGGATAAACACCAGAAAGGAACACAACAAGATGTTCGAAGTTTGGAGTGCATGTGTAAATTCGGTAAAGAAAAATCTGAATAGAAACCTCAATACAATGCACAACTCCATGAAAAATTGTAGGGTAGTGGTTAGGAGCATGGGATTTGGAGTCAAAACATTTGAGTTTTAGTCCAGGCTCCCCCACCTCCTAATTACGTGGCCTTTGGCAGTTACTTATCTATAAAATATACCTGAGATTTTTTTTTAAATTTATCAATTATATAAGTAATAGGACCTACCTCCAAAGTTGATTGTAAAGATTAATGGGGCAATGTATGTAATAGGACATACAAAGCATAGCACCTGCCAAAATATGTTGCTTACTCAATGTTAGTTATTATTACTGTAAGTTAAGAGGAATATGGATATAATACATTTCAAACTATATAATGTGATTATATCAATACTGTAACTGATCAACAGGAAATAGATCCACTTTGAAATAAATAAATCTAAAACAACTCTCTGAATTCCTATATCTTATAGATCCTGAACCACACAACCCAAGAACTGATTATTCACCAAATTGTATTGTTCTCTACTTGATTAATTTATGTATGTCTCTTTTCCAGTCTGTAAGAAGCATCTTAAGAAACATGCTAGGCACACAATAGAGGCATCACAACTAGGTACTAGTGTACTGTTATAGCCTCCTGAATTCAATTCAAAAGACTATAACTTTCCAGCCCAACTCAACCTAAATGGATCTTCTCCAGTCCTCTCACATGCATGTACACCCATCTTACTGTAAACATTTCTCATGTGAGGGATCTGATAACCTCATTTACAAGCTTAAGTTTGTTCAGTGTTAGAGATCCCTGCCATTAAGATGGTTTTGTTAAAATGTGTACATGAAGACAGAAATGTATCATTTAATATTCTTTCTATCCAAACATCTCAAGTCTTTTCCCTACACTTTTTTTTCCTGCAATGTTTCTTTTAATACATTTTCTAACTACTTTCCTATGCTTTGCTTTTTGATCTTCTATTACCTAAAACTTCTTACTGGATTTCACTCATTTTTCCTTTGTTTTTGACAGAACCAACATATTTTTGAGGATTATTTTACATTCAGATTTTTGGCTACTGGGCAAATCTGACAGCTGGTAAACAATTAAGTATTTTTTCTTTTATTCATTTCTTCTAATTTATGAATTGTAGACAAGATCCTCATGAACACATAAACTTAAATTATTAAAGTAGTGGTCTCATGTTTTAGTGTATATGTAAACTATCTGGAAGTCTTGTTAAAATGCAGATTTCTGATACCAATCTCCAAGAATTTTGACTCAAATTTAGGCTCAGTCCCAGAAATCTGCATTGTAATAGGCAGCTCCAAACTGATTTTAATATAAGGAAGCAATTAATACAAGGGAAAATCTTTGAGAAACCATACTTTAAAAAGCACTATCTCTTAAAACATGCCAAGTTCAAGACAGCAAATACACACACGTATTAATCTTACAAGACTTTCTCCCGCTTTCACTGACACTATACTTCTATAGAATTGACTGGTAACCACTTTAGTGTATAAAAGAATACATGCTCCTCTACTGCCCTGATTTTTCTTTTATTTGAAGAAAAATAGAACAGAAAAAGGAAAAAAAATGACAAATGAACTATATTGTTTTTTATTTGTTTCTTAGTTTTGGTTTGGGCTTTAGGTGTTTTGGTTTGATTATTTGGCTAACGTTTAATGGCTACTTACTATTTGCAAGGCATCATGCTAAGTCGTTGATTACATACATCTTCACATTTAATCTTCACCACAAAATTGTCTAGAAATGTGTATTTTTACAGAAACATCATGATATCCAAGATCCCTCAGTCTTAAATCAATGGAAGTAAAATTTCAGTACATTTCAGGATTTTAGTACAGGGAGAGTGAAATAAAAGAAAGAATGAGATAAAACCAGCTGTATCACAGAATACTTGTTAAATCTGGTATGTAAAACTCAGTTTGAGAATAGTCATAGATGTGTGAAAAGAAAGTTTGTTTCTTTAGGGTTCTAAAACAAACTGGTAGAAATTCGATTATGAATCAGATATTTATTAAAATTATTAAATAAATACTATTTTCTTTCCTATGCACAGGTCAAATCCATATAAAAATAACTCAGACTATTCAAACCTTTAAATCATATTGTGATTTTGTGGCATTGAACATAGTTTGCAACAAGCAGGCTAATATGAACACCTTTTAAAATAATTATTTTTATTTTTTAATTATATATATGACCATATATATATATATATGGTCACGGAATGTAAAGTACAGCATAGGGAATATAGTCAGTGGTATTGTAACAGCTAAATACAATGTCAGAGGGGTAGTAGACTTGGGGGCAGGCTATCACTTTGTGAGGGGTATAAATGTCTAATCATTATGTTGTTTTTTACACCTGAAACTAATATAATAAACAAATAAAAACTAAACAAAAATAATAAGTCGTGGTTGAAGGTTTCTAGTGATGTTAAAATATCAAAAAAAGTAAAAGAGGAAATTGGGAAACATAAAAAAAGATGACATACAATATTATATTAGTTTCAAGCATACAACATAGTAATTAGATACTTACATAACTTATGAAGTAATCACATTAATAAATCTAGTACTCATCTGACACCACACATAGTTATTATGATATTATTGACTATATTCCATATGCTATGCTTTACATCCCCATGACTATTTTGTAATTACCAATTTGTATTTCTTAATAATTTCTCCTTTCTCACCCAACTCCCAAACCCCCTCTCCAGCTGGCAATCATCAAAATGTTCTCTGTATCTATGAGTTTGTTTCTGTTTTGTTTGTTCATTTATTTTTTTTCCTTAGGTTTTTCATATAAGTGAAATCATATGGCATTTGTCTGTCTGTCTGAATTACTACACTCAGCACAATACCCTCTAGGTCCATCCATGTTATTGCAGATGACAAGATTTCATTCTTTTTATGGCTGACTAATAATTCATCGTACATATGTACCACCTCTTTTTTATTCATCCACTGATAGAGGTTGCCTGTATATCTTGACTATTGTAAATAATGTGGATTCACGTGTCCCTTCAAAGTAGTGTTTTGGATTTCTTCAGATAAATACAGAAGTGGGATTACTGTGTCCTTCATTGTCTTTTGTGATACCCTTTGGTGTACAGTCTATTTTGCCTGGTACACTAGCTCTTTTGTTTTGCTACCTCAGATCTTTTGTTTTGTTTTGTTTACATTTTCATGAAATACATTTTTCCATCCTTTTACTTTCAGACTGTGTGTGTCTATCACAATGAAATGAGTCTCTTGTAAGCAGCATATGTAATGGTCTTGTTTTCTTTTCCATTCAGCCACCCTATTTTTGATTGGAACATTTAATCCATTTACATTTGAAGTAATTGTTGATAGAAATGTAGCTATTGCCATTTTATTATTCACATTTTTATCCTTCCCCCTGCCCCCTTTTTCTTGTTCTTAAAGAAATCCCTCTAACATTTTTTGTAATACTGGTTTGGTGATGATGAACTCCTTTAGCTTTTTGTTGTCTAGGAAGCTCTTTATCTAACTGCTTTTCTATTTCTACCTTTAAAATTCTCTCTTTGTTTTTAACCTTTGGTATTTTAATTATGATGTGTCTTGGTGTGGGTCTCTTTGGGTTCATCTTGTTTGGGACTCTCTGCACTTCCTGGGCTTTTATTTCTCTTTCCTTTGCCAGGTTAGGAAAATTTTCTGTCATTATTTCTTCTAATAGGTTTTCAATTCCTTGCTCCCTCTCTTCTCTTTCTGGTATCCCAATGATGTGAATGTTTGTATGCTTGATGTTGTCCCAGAGGCCCCTTAAATTGTCCTATTTTTTTTTTTGGAATCTTTTTTTTTTTTTTTTTTTTTTTTTTTTTACTGTTGTGATTGGGTATTTTCTGCTACCTTAACTTCTAAATTGCTGATTAGATCCTCTGCTTTATCTAATCTACTGTTGATTCCCTGTAATGCATTTTTTATTTCAGTTATTGTATTCTTCATTTCTGACTTGTTCTTTTTAATATTCTTTTTATCAATTTTTGTGTTTCCTATCTCTTTGTTAAAGTTCTCACTGAGTTCACCTATACTTCTCTGAAGTCTATTGGGCATCCTTTTAACCAGTGCTTTGAACTCTGCATCTGGTAGGTTATGTGTTCCCACTTTGTTTAGTTCTTTTCCCAGAGCTTTGTTCTGTTCTTTCATTTGGAACGTGTTTCTTTTCTCCCCGTTTTGGCTGCCTCCCTGTATTTGTTTCTGTGTATTAGGTGGGGCTGCTATGTCTCCCACGCTTAGTAGAGTAGTCTTATGTAGTAGGTTTACTGTAGGGCTCACTTGTGCAGTATCCCTGTTCACCTGAACTGCATGCTCCAGGTGTGTTCCTTGTGTGGGTTGTGTGGGCCCTCATGTTGTAGTTGAACGCTGGTTGCTGTTTTCACATCAGTGAGATAGATTGACCCTGAGGCTGATTTGTTATGAGGACTGGTCATCACTACAGTGCAGGAGCTGTTGTGCAGGGGCTAACCCTATGGAGAAGGATTCACTTTAGCAGGGCTCTGGTGTCTGACGAGTCTGCCTTCTGGGTGTGTCACCCACAGAGTAAGTTGAGTGATACTCCAGCACTGAAATGAGCCACCACTGTTGATCCTGGACCTCCTTGGGAGGACTCTGATGCAGTCCAAGTTCAGCTGCGACCTTACCCTGCCCAGGACCACCTCACATGAGCCCCAAAGCAATCCACAGGTGGCAGCCACCAAGGCTGGGCTTGGACGTGTCTGGGAAGAGGCCAAGCTACAAACTGAGGCTGGCTGCCACTAGTGCCAGGCTTGGGGCTGCTCAGCAAGAGATATGCAGCATGCTGGGGCCAGATGCTGCTTGTTTGGGTTTTGTGAACCTTTCAGAGATTTTATAAAAGTCTATAGCATGAGCAAATGCAAGCTGTTTGCATGGAAAAACCACTGGAAGCAGCTTAGGTGGGCCCACAAGTTATGGGGTGGGGTTTCAGGGAATCACCAGGGTGGAGTAAAGGGTAATAGGTTGACAGAGACTCAGATATGGTGGCCACCTGCATCTGCCCTCTGAGAAGGGACTAGGCTCAACAAAGAAATAATGGATTCTGCCAGCACTTCGGTCTGGGAGAAAACTGTCCCTCAAGCCCTCATATTGCAGCCAGACAATTTAGTTACATCCTATATGTCCCTGGCATCTTTTGAGCTGCTGCCCCAAGTGCTGGAGCTCAGAACAAGTGAGTCCATCAGCTAGTAAGTCCATGTGTGGGCCCTTTAAGAGGAATACCTGGCACTCCAGCCAACCTTCATCTCACTCAACCACTATCTCCACTGGTTTTCACAGCCAAAAGTTGTCAGGAGTTCTCTTCCCAGCACTGAAACCCTGGGCTGGGAGCCTAGTGTGGGTCTGGGGCCCCTCACTCCTCCGGAGGGACCTATGCAGTCAAGATAATTGGGTGTGGGACCAACTTGTTCCACTTCTCCATCCATCCTACCAGTCTGGAGGTAGCTTCTGTATGTCCTCAGTTGTAGGACTTCTGTTCAGCTAGACTTTAGGTGATTCTCAATGATGGTTGTTCTGTAGTTCAGTTGTAATTTTGATGTGGTCATGAGAGAAGGAAAGAACAATGTTTACCTACTCTGCCATCTCGACCAGAAATCTGAGGATCTTATATAGTATATTTTTCTTTCATATGGTGTGGAAAACTTCCTTATGCTTATTGAATAACTGGATTCAATCTATATTTTTTGTTGTGACTAAAAAATACAAAATGTTTCTATTAAATTCAAACTAAATCAGAAATGTTAATCTACCGATTTTAAACTCAGATGAGGTAAGTGACTAATTATATTAAAACATACATCGAAAGTTTTGTTTCCATAAGTTTTTCATATTTTTGATGAAATAAATGAAAATAAAACAAGTACTATTTACCTAACATAAAGACTGCATCACTGTCTCCTCATATGCCATTTTCCTTGAAATTATAATCTATTTTTAGTCAAATGAATCAATAATATTTCAAAATGCTAAATTGATCTCAGCAGCCTCAGCAAGTTGAATCTTTATTATGAGTTAATTGTCAGTGGCAATTTTTCACTGAGAAATCAATCCAGTCTTAGTTTTTATAGTATCCAAAAATAATGAACAATTTGTCCCATAATTATCCGGAGAATATCTAGATTCTTTACTAAGTGTCATTCTTTGATGCATTTTAATGTTATCTAGTTGAGTTATCAGATTAAGCGATGACTTTAACTTTTACACATGATATTTTTTTAACCAGCAATATTTTTCAATTGAATAGAAATATTTTTAGGGCATTAGTAAAATTTGATGTTTTAAATAGCTATAAGACATTGTTATAATGTATTTTGTGCTATTCTGTGATTATTCATTATGGAAAGCTAATAATTACTTTTTTAAAAAGTCAGAATGAAATATACCTGTACTTCATCATCAATTGTGTTATAATAAATCATTCATGCCCACGTTTGTTAAAAATGAAGGAAACAATTATTTTTTGGATCCTCACTGATTATTATAGTGAGTAATACAGACTAGGATAGCATTGCCAAGTGTAATACATATGGAATATCAATATATATTGTCTGTGCCTAGGTCCCGGAGTTCAAGTCCCCCATATATATATATGTATATATAGAGTTATATATACAGAGTATATATAGAGTGCAAGTCCCCCATATATATATATTATATATATATATATATATATATATATATATATATATATATATAAATTAAGTTGCCCTTGATTGTAGAGATGGCATAACAGTCTGGTTGGATTTAAATCCACTCAATCACTCTGCTGAAATGTCTATGCTCTTAACAACTATGACATTCTATCTTTAAATAGTCAACTTTGAGACCTTTAAGTTTCCAGATTAGTGTGTTAACAATTGTTACAATTTATGTGTACATGAGATCTGTCTAAATAACTTTTAAGAAAAAGTAAATATACACAGATAAACTGGATGTTGACACTGTTAAAAGACTGGTAACAACACTTACAGGTTTGGATTTAAAATTTTGGTGTGTATGATGATAGCATCAATGTTTTATGGATCTCTTTTAATGTGTTGTCAATTTAAACTTTAAAAGTGTACCAAATTGAAATTCTACTTTGTCATTTTCTTGTATTGGTTTAATATTTTACTTTAAAAAGAAAGGTATTTTAGTTTTAAAGTACTGGTTTTTTGTATGTTTTTTTTTTGCATGTTCACTACTTGACACAGTGGATGCACAGAGCACAACCAAAATAACTGTGTTGAGTGCAAGAATGAATGACACGAGTTCTGGTTTACACTGATGGATTAAAAATAAAGATCACTTGATGACAAGTAACGAGTATATACAGGAGTTTCTGGATGTCATTCTAATGCAATTTGAATCTCATCATTTGACAAGATGGTCTCTTGAAGAATCAGAGTATCACATCTTTGAATCTGTAGATCAGACACGGACATAATCTTCTATGTCTGATACAGGGGGGATACGCCATGACCTTTCTGGTGTTTTCCTTATATTTTGTTTCCCTTGATAGCAAAGTGACCTCTATCTATAATAGAAGTCATGTGACTGAAAACAGAAATTTTTGTGCCTTTACTATAATGACGTCGTGTCTCTGGTTGGGTTACTCTCATAAGCCATTGTATATTTCAGAACAACGCTTCGTGGTGCTGAACAGAACTGAGCCTTCAAAAATATTGATAACTTCATTGCACACTCTAATTTTAGATGGAGTGTGCTGAAAGACATTATTTTGACACATGCCCAGGACCCATAATTTCCAGGAGGACAGCATGCCAATAGTTTTTAACTAATGCTGTATTTTGTCATTATAATTTAGTTAGGTGGCTTTTATACTATGCTTCCATTTTTCCTTCCTGCACTTTCATTTTCAAAAACACTTTCTCTCATTTTGAATCCCATGAAGTCAAAATTTATTAGACATTTAGTTTACCAATGAAAGACATTAATAAATATCCTAGTATGTCTATAAACAAAACACTGGGAGATGTTTGAGCAGCAGCACAAATGATGAAATGTTTGCACAAATACAATATAAACAATTGGTATTTATTTCTGCAAATACCAAAAATTGAATCAATATTTTTGGCTTTCTACTTTATTTGTTTTTTAAAAATTTCCCCATGAGTGAGGAAATATAGAATGCTATGTTTACAAAAGTTAATTATGCACCTATATTTCATAATATGCTATCTGTTTATAAATTTCAATGAATTAATGTGCATGATTTAAAATACTTGCATTACCTTTAGTATAATGACATGCTTATTGTAAACCATTTATAAAATGTACAAGAGTAAAAGAAAGAAAGTCCAAGATGGCAGAATAGGTAAACATTATGCCTGCTGCTTCCCAGAATCACATTAAAATGACAACTAAGTTATAGGACAACCAAACTAAAGAACCATCTAAAGAAAGACTAGTGGGACAGAACCCCTATACCTAACGATATAAAGAAGAGGACACATTGAAACTGGTAGGAAGGTCATAAACGGTAAATGGGCTGACATCAAACCCACAGGTAGTGGTTGAACAGTGGGAAGGACACGCTGGTAGTGTCCCCCTGAAGATGTTCCCCCTGAAGAGGGAGGGGTCCCAGCCCGACACTGGGTTCCCTAGACCAAGGGTCCTGTGCTGGGAAAAGGAGTACCCATAACATCTGGCAGTGATAAAAAGTGAAAATTCTGTCCAAACTGGTAAGATGGAAGGCAGCTGGAAACCTAGACCTTTTCTTAAAGGGCCTGTGCACAGACTCACTCACTTGCAAACACTCAACTGGGCTCCAGTGGAGAGGTGGCAACTTGAGAGGTGCCAGGGACATACGGGGAAAGACTGAGTTGTGTGGCCTCAGGATAAGGGCTGGAGGGACATTCTCCATTGTCCCTCCCTGTGTGGAGCCCACCTCATGTGTAGCCTACAGGAAGGCACCATCTTTCCTGTGTTGAACCCTCCCCCAAAGGGACAATTCTGAAACTGCATTAGCCCGGTAAAATCCACGCATGCACATCAACTGGGTGACAACCTGGGTCCTGATCCTGCCCAGCTAGAGCTGAATCATCAGGGGGAACTCTTGGCTCTTGGGTGGCTGGCCCCACCTCACAAACTGCTGGAGCCTTTTACAGCAACAGATGACCCACAGCAGTGTAGGGAATTCTAAGTGCCAGAGGATTATCCATAGCTGGCTTTGCAGTCTCCGTTGGGCATCCCTCCAGGATCTGTGGGCTCGAGGCAAGCAGTGGCTTGCTTCGGTGTTCTCAGGGCATTTTGCAGAATAATCCCAGGCTTGGCACTGGCACAAGAACCGAATTTGCATTCATTTTATGAAAACTACCATCTACAACCCGTGATTCCCTAGTCCCACCCAGCGAGGGATACATCACTGAAGGCAGTCTCAACACCCAGTCAACCGGCCTGCCCCATGCACTGAAGGAGGCTTTTTCAGTGGCTGAGTCTTAGAGGCAGCCAGCAGGTGGCAAAAGAACTAGGAGGGCACTGGATTTTTTGATAAGCTGCCCAAGGCTCAATACTGGTGGCAGTCAGCCTCAGTTCAGAACAAGGCCACCTACACATACAATCAGGTCCAGCATAGGCAGCAGCCAACCACATAGAGCTTTGTAGTTCCAACAAAGCTCTGTAGTTCCAGCTCTGGGCCAATCAAAGGCAAGGCTGAAACTGGTATTCTTGGGAGCATCTCTGTGGGGACAGAGCCCCAGGGAGCAGTTTCTAGGCTTTCGGCCTCACATGGAAAGGTGCTGGCTCAGGTAGTAGATGGTTATCAGCTGTGACTAGTTGGCCATTGGCTGTTACCAGTTAGCCATTGGCCACTGATATAACCACCGCGGCTAAGCTAGCAGAGTGTGGTGTAGTAGTGTGGCACGGTGGAGTGTGGATTGCGGATTGCAGAGAGGCGGATTGCACCTAGCAAGTGAGGTTGGTTGGCAGAGACAAGTGGAGGGCGGGTTGCGGATCATGTGGCTCCTGTCTCCTGTGTCTCCAACCCAGCCTCCAGTGAGACGATAGTGGTATGACTCCCCTATCTATGGCTCCATGGGTGTTTCTCTTTGGCCTCATCATGTCCTGTGTTCTTATGTGGGGAGCGGGACTAGAGACCCCACAGGCCACCCTGCGTGACACCCTCACAAGAGACACCAGAAACAACAAACCCAGAGTCCAGCTTCAGACCGCACCAGAGCACTATGTGATTAACCCCACAAGCAGCACGCCCAAAGGGTGGTCTCAACAGGCATACGAACCCACTAAGGCAAATCCCCCACTGAGGGTTCAGTCCCCACACAGCAGTTCATAACTGTAAATAGCCAATCCTCACATCCAGTCAGCCTGAGTCTCAGTCCCATTCACGGACGCGCCAAAAGCAGTCAAGGCTCCACAACCACAGGAAGATATACACAACACATAAAAGGGACAATCCTGGACCAAATACACAGATGACCAGGGAGACTGTGCCACTGGCACATACAGGACACATACTACGTAAGGCCACCTGCAAAGATCAAGAGACTTAGGAGCCTAATATGTGAAAGTAAACATAGAAGCCAGAATGAGGAAACAAGAAAATATGTACCAAATAAAAGAAAAGGAGAAAACTCAAGAAAAAGAACTAAATGAAATGGAGGCAGGCAGCCTAACAAAGAGTTTAAACACTGGTTATAAGAATGCTTAAGGAACTTAGTGAGCACTTCAACAAAAATATAGTAAGCATAAGGAAGGACAAAGAAACCATAAAAAGGAACCAGTGAGAAATAAAGAATTCAATAACTGAAATGAAGAATACACTAGTAGGAATCAACAGTAAATAGGATGAAGCAGAAGATCGAATCAGCAATTTAGAAGACAACATAACAGAAAAACACAATTGGAAACACAATAACAAGAAAATGAAGATAGTTTAGTGAACTTTGGGACAACATCAAGCATAACAACATTCCCATCATAAGAGTACTAGAAGGAGAAGAGGGGAAGCAAGAAATCGAGAACCTACTTGAAGAAATAATGACCGAAAACTTCCCTCACCTGGTGAAGGAAACAGACATACAAGCCCAGGAAGTACAGAGTCCCAAACAAGATGAACTCAAACAGGTCTACACAAAGACACAGTATAATTACAATAGTAAATGTTAAAGACAGAGAATTCTAAAAGCAACAAGAGAAAGACAACTAGTTACTTACAAGGGAGCTCCCATATGACAATCAGCTGATTTCTCATCAGAAACTTTGCAGGCCAGAAGAGAGTGGAAGGAAATATTCAAAGCAATGAAAAATGAGGGCCTAAAATCAAGACTACTCTACCCAGAAAAGCTATCTTTTAAAACTGAAGGAGAGACTAAGAGATTTCCAGACAAGAAAAAACTAAAGGAGTTCATCACAGCCAAACCAGTGTTACAAGAAATGTTAAAAGGACTTCTTTAAGCAGAATAAAGGAGAAAACAAATGAAGATTAAAAACATATATATATATTATTCATATATATATATATATAAATAATAAAATGGCAATTGATAGTCACTTTAAATGTAAATGGATGAAATGCTCCAATCAAAAGACATAGGGTAGCTGAATGGATAAGAAACCAAGGCCCATGCATATGCTGTCTAAAAGAGACCCACCTCAGATCGAGAGACACCCACAGACTGAAAGTAAAGGGATGGAAAAAGATATTTCACACAAATAGAAATGAGAAAAAATTTGGAGTAGCAATAATTATATCAGAGAAAACAGACTATAATAAGAGACAAAAGAGGACATTACAAAATGATAAAAGGATCAATCCAACAAGAGGATATAAACCTAGCAAACATTGATGCACTCAACAAGGAGCACCTAAATATATAAAACAAATATTGACCAACAAAAAGGTAGATCAACAGTAATGAAATCATAGTAGGGAATTTTAACACACCACTAGTACCAATGGACAGACATTCCAGACAAAAGATCAACAAACAAACAGTGGCCTTAAATAACACACTAGAGCAGATGGATTTAATTGATATTTTTACAGCATTTTACCTCAAAGAAGCAGAATACACATTCTTTTCAAGTGCACAAGGAATATTTTCCAATATAGACCGATAGTTAGACCACTGAACAAGTCTCACTAAATTTGAGAAGATTGAAATCATATCAAGCAAGCATTGTCTCTGACCACAATGGTATGAAACTAGAAATCAGTTACAAGAAAAAAAACACACTGAAAAACATACAACAACAAGGAGAGTAAATAACGTGCTACTAAATAATGAATGGGTCAACAATGAGATCAAGGAAGAAGTCAAAAGATACCTTGAGACAAACGAAAATGAAAACATAGCAACCCAAAATCTATGGGACACAGCGAAAGCAGTCCTAAGAGGGAAATTCATAGCAATGCAGGCCTACCTCAAGAAACAAGAAACAATTCAAATAAACAGACTAACTTTACATTTTAGGGAACTGGAAAAACAACAGCAAACAACGCCCAAAGTGAGTATAAGAAAGGAAATAATAAATGTAAGAGTGGAAATAAATGAAATACAGTCTAAAAAAAATTATACAAAAGCTCAATGAAACCAAGGGCTGTTTTTTTGAAAAGATAAACAAAACTGATAAACCTTTAACCAGACTCATTATGAATAAAGGGAGAAGACATCCAAATAAATAAAACCATAAATGAAAGAGAAGTGAAAATGAACACCACAGAAATACAAAAAAACCCCAAAAACAAACAAAAAAAAAAACTAAAAAATGCTAAGAGCAATCAATTATGCATCAACCAACTGCACAATCTGGAAGAAATGGGCAAATTCCTAGAAGCACAGAATTTTCCAAGATTGAATCAAGAAGAAACAGAAATCTGAATAGACTGATTACTACCAATGAAATTGAATCAATAATCAACAAACAAAAGTTATGGACTAGATGGCTTGACAGGTCAATTTCACCAAACATTCAAAAAAGAATTAACACCTATTCTTCTCAACCAATTCCAAAAATTTCAAGAAGAGGGAGGGCTCCCAAGCTCATTTTATGAGGCCACCATTATCCTGATTCCAAAACCAGACAAGATATTACAAAAAATGAAAATTATAGGCTGGTATTTCTAATTAACTTAGATTCAAAAATACTCAACATAGTATTAGCAAACCAAATTCAGCAACAAATAAAAAAGATCATATACCTCTATCAGGTGGGTTTCATTCCTGGCATGAAAGGCAGGTTCAACATTCACAAATTAAATAATGTGATATACCACATAAACAAAATGAAAAATAAAAATCATATGGTCATATCAATAGGTGCAAAAAAAAGCATTAAAAAAAAATCCAGCATCCATTTATGATAAAAACTCTCAACTAAGTGGGAATAGAGGGATCATATCATGACATAATAAAGGACATATATGACAAATCCATGGCTAATATACTAAATGGGGAAAACCTAAAAGTATTCTTAAGATCAGGGACAAGACAAGAATATCCACTTTCACCATTTTTATTCAACATAGTACTGGGAGTCCTAGCCAGAGCATTCAGACAAGAAAAAGAAAGAAAAGACATCCAAATTGGAAAGAGAGAAGAAAAACTGTCTTTATGTGCAGATGACATGATACTATATAGAGAGAACCTGAAAGATTCCACAAAAAAACTATTGGAACTGATAAACAAATTAACTAATATAGCAGGATTCAAAATTACTATTCAGAAATCGGTTGCATTTTTATATACAAATAATGCACAACCAGAAAGAGGAATTAAGAAAACAATCCCATTTATAATTGCATCAAAAAATACCTAGGAAAAAATTCAAGCAAGGAAGTAAAAGACTTCTACTCAGAAAATTATAAGACATTAAAGAGAAAAATTAAAGAAGATTCAAATAAATAAGTGTTCATGCATAAGAAAAATTAATATAGTTAAAGTGTCCGTACTACCCGAAGCAATCTATAGATTCAACGCAATCCTTATCAAAATACCAATGACATTTTTCACAGAACTAGAATAAATAATCCTAAAATATATATGGAAGCATAAAAAACAAAACAAAACAAAACAAAACAAAAACTGATAGCCATGACAATCCTGAGAAAGAAGAATAAAGCTGGAGTTATCATGTTACCTGATATCAAATTATACTACAAGGCCATAGTAATCAAAACAGAATGGTATTGGCATAAAAACAGACACAAAGATCAATGGACCAGAATGGAGAGCTCAGAAATAAATCCATGCCTACGTGGTCATTTAGTCAATAAAAAAGAAAGCAAGAATTTACATTGGTCTAAGGCAGTCTATTCAATAAATGGCGCTGGGAAAACTGGACAGATACATGGAAAAAAAAATGAAACTAGACCACTTTCTTATGCCATATACAACAATAAACTCAAAATGGATTAAAGACTTTAATGTAAGACCCGAAACCATAAAATTTCTACAAGAAAATATAAGAAATAAACTCTCAGATATTACCCTTGGTAATATTTTTACTGATATAGCTCCTCAGGAAAAAAAAGAAAAAAAACACACCACACAAACAAATGGCACTACATCGAACTAAAAAGTTTCTTCACAGTGAAGGAAATCATCAACAACACGAAGAGACATCCTACTGAATGGGAGAAGATATTTCCCAATGATACATCTGATAAGGGGTTCATATCTAAAATTTATAAAAAACTCATACAACACCAAAAAAAAAAACACCACACACACACAAAACCAAAACAACAATCCAATTAGAAAATGGAGGTCAAAGATGGTTCAGTCTTGTCCCATCATGAGCTTGGTGGCCTCAGGAACCAGGAGAGCAGGTACAGCTATGGCCTGGAGGCAAGCTAGCCAGCTGCATACTACCAGGTCTAGTTCCTTACTTACATAGCTTACTGGTTGTTGTGAGGGTCCCCTGGATTGCGTTAGGACTCCCAAACCCATTCCCTTTTCTGTCATATACATAAATGAAATGATTTTAGAGGGTATTGTTTCTGACAAGGAAATAAAGTGGGGTCCTTGATGAATATGGACTGGAGTGGCTAGGAGAACAATAGTTCCGATTGCTGTCGTAATATCTGTTCCTAATGGTGGAGTAGGGCTTTCTGACATAATTAAGAATGAATGGGAGAACATTAGTTCGACCCATATGCAGTAATTGGCTTGTCCGTCATGGACAGTAACATGTTGATTGGAGAAGGTTCCTTATGTTTTTGAAGTGAATGTTGAATTTCTTAAAATTAACATAGGAAATAACAGAATTGAGATTAGAATCTAAAGCAATGGGCAGCAGTTAAAGCCAGGGCTTTGAGATCTTTTGATAAAACTTTTCTAGAGTCCTTTTTAAGTTTAATTTGTTTGTTTTACATTATCTTTAAGGTATAGACCATTGATAAGGAACAGGCTGAGTAAAATGAGCCCAAATCTGGGGACTGTCTTCATCTTTACAACCAAGCCATTTTCAGAGGGAAATAAAAGGTCCAGAGTGAGTAGTTGAGGCAGAATAAATGACTTCTATATCAATTAGGAAATTAATAGGCTTACGTGCCATGTCAGGGTCACCCACAATTTTACTCCCTGTGATGAAAATAGCTTGGGAACTTCAGGCCCAATAGTGATTGCAGCCATTTTGCGGGAAGGAGTTGATCCCTGCTCCCTTCAGAACAAGGGGTACTCCCTCCTCTAGTGCCCTTTAGTCTGTATAGGGGGTATGGCTGTGTTGGAGGATTAGGACTCCAGTGATCTGGGCTTGGACATCCAGAGTAGGCTCCTTTTATCTGGTGTTTCCTCTTTTGGGGCTTTTGGGGTCTTGAGGTGGCTTCAGCCTTGGGTTTTCTATAACTGTGGCCAAAAGGCTGGCCTGTCTCTGGTCTCATCCTCTGGTCTCACTGTTCCTTTATTCCTCGTTTTTCTGTCTTGGCTGTTAAAGACATTTAAACAAATTCCTTCTCTAGGATCTGAGCCTCTTAATCAGGGATGTAACAGTTGGGCAGAACCATTAGAATGCCCTGCCAATTAGGGGAAAACATGAGGCTAAGTTTTCTTATATTGACCTATAGCTGATACTGAGGAAGGCATATGAGCTCTAGCAGTTCTAATAGTTGTTTACTTAACTATTAGCAAAACTTAGTTTTTAGACTTAATTTTTGAGTAACCAAGGGCTTGATTGAGAGACTATAAAACATAATCTTTGGGGTTTTTTTAGCATAAAACTTATCAGTAGTAGACCAATAGTCTAACTATCTTAGGAGAGGGAGAAAACTTAACTCTTATTTTATACCAGCTTACTTTTGAGACTTAAATTTACTTAGTTAATTACATTTAGTTTAACTATGTATTTGAGGGCTTTTAAATGCTAATAATAGTCACTGACTCACTGATAGCCATCTCCTGCCGTATCAGGCCCTCTTATTTAGAAAGTCCTGTAATCCAAATCCTGCCTCATTCCTCCCAGAGATGGAGGAATAATTAATTGCCAATAAGTTTTAATGCAAACATATACTACTAGAGCAGATTTACAAGAAACACCCCTAGACAACCCAGATTGGATGCTCTTCATTGATGAGAGCTCTTTTATAGAAAATGACATACAAAAGGATGGATATGCTGTAGTGACTCTACATAGTATCTTAGAAAATACAAGCCTTCCCTCTGGGGCCACCACACAACTGGCTGAGCTAATAGCTCTCACCCAAACAGTAGAACTGAGTAAAGGAAAATGAGCCATAACTCTGGCTAATCAATGTGTTAATTTCACTAGCTGCTCCAACCAATGCTTTAATATTTCAGGCGGTAACAGTTTAAACTGTAGCTCTACCACCTCCATGAGTTCTAACGCACATGTCAAATTGCCGGCTAGATGGTTTCTCATTTGTGGGAAGACAACCTCCCAGCTTACAGCACTAGGGGACCCTGCTGTCTCAGGAGATTAACTGCCTTCTTACGCTAAAAGCCTCATCAGGTTAAACATAAAAATAAACTTACTCTGGACTCCAGCTGTAACATCGATATACATTTATTCAGCCCTGCTAGGTATATATCCTTATCTCTTTTTGTAGTACCTGCTATAACCATTGCTTTAAATGTAAAGATTAGTCAAATAGCTTGCTCAATAACAAAGGCCCTCAACACTACCTCACGTGCTATCCACACCATGGGACAAGAGTTACGACAGGTCAGAGAAACAGTTCTCCAAAACCGAGCTGCTATAAACTACCTACTCCTCAAACACAATCAAGGATGTCAAAATTTTAAAGGATTATGCTGCTTCAATCTTTCTGATAATTATCATTTAATAGAAGATAAGATACAACAAACCCATAACATAGTTTCCAATATTAAACAACAGACAGAATTCTTTGGCTTAGATTTATCCTTTCTTACGTCCTGGCTTCCTAGCTTAACAGGACTTAAAGAAGCCTTTCTCACATTTCTCTTATTCATTTTTATAGAGATTACATTTTGCTGTTTCCTACACTGCATCTCTACTTGTGGACCACTCACTAGCTGGCTACAACGGCCTCCAAAGCAACAAAACCATCCTCTGGATCTACTCATCTACCAGGGACACTTAGATAGATTTCCAGACAAACCCTAGCTGCTAGTCTAACCCTCCTCAGCCTGAAGTAGCCTGAAAGGTCATCTCCCCTATCCCCTAACCGCATTTAGGGTTATGTCTTCAGAGGAGGTATTGACACAGGTTAGTTAGTATGTTGCTAGGTAGACAGGGAGGTCCCTGGTGGAATAAACAAAAAAGTAGCCATATCCTGAAACTCCAGGTTCTGGAATATTTCCCTCACTCCAGGACAGAGATGTGAGAACATGCCTTGAGGTTAATAAATTATCTCAAATCCCTTTTGTCCAGACAAAGGAGCAGATCTGATTGACAGAATGGGTTATTTCCTTAATCCCTTCAGTATGGGCAAAGAGGACAAACCTAACAGATGAATGGATTAGAAGGCTCCAGCCCCCTACCCCAAGCAGGCAAGGGAAGGTATAAAAGTAAGAACTTTTGCCTTAGTCACTGGGCTTCCTAGTTTCGGGTACCCCCTCCCACTTGGGAGCTGCAACCTCTTCTCCTGCCTCTAATAAACTATCTTCCTTTACAAAGAGAGAGAGAGAGAGAGAGAGAGAGAGAGAGAGAGAGAGAGAGAGAGAGAGAGAGAGAGAGAATGGGCAGAGGACCTGAACAAACATTTTTCCAAAGAGGACATACAGATCCCAATAGACCTACAAAAATATGTTTAATGTTACTAATTATCAGACAAATGAAATTAAAAAGCACAGCGGATTACTACCTGACTCCTGTCAGAATGTCTATCATCAGTAAATCAACAAACAAGTGTTGGAGAGGATATAGAGAAAACGGAATGCTCTATACTGTTGGTGGTATTGCAAATTGTTGAAGTCACTATGGAAAACAGTACGGACGTTCATCAAATAATTGAAACTAGAACTACCATATGACCTAGCAAAACCACTCCTTGGTTTTTATCCAAGAAATCCAAAACACTAATTTCAAAAGAAATATGCACCCCTATGTTTACTGCAGCGGTACTCACAACTACCAAGATATGGAAACAACTGAAATGCCCATCAATAGATGACTGGATAAAGAAATTGTGGTACATTTATACAACGGAGTACTACTCTGCCATAAAAAGAATGGAATCTTACCATTTGCAACAACATGGATGGACCTAGAGGCTATTATGCTAAGTGAAATAAGTTAGACTGAGAGAGACAAATACCATATGATCTCACTTATATGTGGAATCTAAAGAACAGAATAAACAAACAATCAAAACAGAAATAGATTAATAAATACAGAGAACAAACTGATGGTTATTATATGGGAGGGGGGTTCAGGGGCTATGTGAGAAAGGCAAAGGGATTAAGAAGTACAAATTGGTAGTTACAAAATAGTCATGGGTATGTACAATACTGTACAGAGAATATAGTCACAAATATTATAAAATCTATGTATGGTGTTAGATGAGTACTAGACTTATTGGGGGCATCACTTCATAAATTATGTAAATGTCTAACCACTATGCTGTACCCCTGAAATTAACATAAAATAGTATTGAGAGTCAACAATAATTTTTAAAAATTGTCACAGTGTGTAAAGTACAGCATAGGTAATAGAGTCAATAATATTGTAATATTTATGTACAGTGTCAGATGGCTAATAGAGTTATTGGGGTTATCACTTTGAGTGGTACACAAAAGTGTAATTGTTGTTTTGGTTGTTACACCTTAAGCTAATAATAAAAAAAGAGGGATGGCTGGTTAGCTCAGTTGGTTAGAGCATGGGGCTAATAACACCAAGGTTGCCGGTTGGATACCCTAATCAGCCAGAGTTGAGCTGCTCACTACTTAAAAAAAAAAAAAAAAAAAAAAAAAAAAATATATATATATATATATATATATATATATAAAGAGTAAAGAATAAAATTAAAAGATTGCCCAATCCCACCACTCAAAGATAAGCATTTCTTCTATTTTGGTATTTCTTCTAATCTTTATTCCTATAGGTGAGGAGTCATTTTTGACTTCTGCATACAGCTTTAGAACTTAAGACTTTTTTAAAAAAGTTTACTGGGGTGACCATTGTTAGTAAAGTTACATAGATTTCAGGTGTACAATTCTGTATTACATCATCTATAAATCCCTTTAGGTGTTCACCACCCAGAGTCAGCTCTCCTTCCATCACCATATATTTGGTCCCCTTTACCCTCATCTACCACCCCCCACCCCCTTACCCTCTGGAAACCACTAAACTATTGTCGGTGTTTATGAGTTTTTGTTTCTCATTTGTTTGTCTTGTTCTTTTGTTGTTTTTGGTTCATATACCACATATCAGTGAAATCATATGGTTCTCTGCTTATCCTGTCTGACTTATTTCACTTAGCATTATTCTCTCAAGATCCATCCATGTTGTCATAAAGGGTCCTATTTCATCTTTTCCTACCACCAAATAGTATTCCATTGTGTATGTATATATATATATACCACAACTTTTTTTTTTGTATTTTGTTGGTATTTTTTTTAATTTATTGAGGTGACAATTGTTAGTAAAATTACATAGATTTCAGGTGTACAATTCTGTATTACATCATTTATAAAACCTATTGTGTGTTCACCACCCAGAGTCAGTTCTCCTTCCATCACCATATATTTGATCCCCCTTACCCTCATCTCCCATCCTCCACCCACAAACCCTCTGGTAACCACTAAACTATTGTCTGTGTCTATGACTTTTTGTTTCTCATTTGTTTGTCTTGTTCTTTTGTTATTTTTGATTTATATATCACATATCAGTGAAAACATATGATTCTCTGCTTTTTCTGTCTGACTTATTTTGCTTAGCATCATACTCTCAACATCCATCCATGTTGTCACAAATGGAATATCATCTTTTCTTACCGCTGAATAGGATTCCATTGTGTACATATACCACAACTTCTTTATCCATTCATCTATCAAAAGACATTTTGGTTGTTTCCATGACTTATATCTATTGATAAAATCATATGATTTTTGTCTTTTACATTGTTTATGTGATGTATCACATTGATGGATTTGTGGATGTTGAACCATCCTTGTGCCCCGGGGAAGAACCCCACTTGGTCGTGATGAATAACCTTTTAAATGCATTGTTGTATTCGATTTGCTAGAATTTTGTTTAGGATTTTTGCATCTGTATTCATCTGAGATATTGGTATGTAGTTTTCTTTTTTTCTGTTGTCCTTACCAGGTTTTGGAATCAGGGTTATGTTAGCCTCATAAAATGAGTTAGGGAGTATTGTCTCTTCTTCAATTTTTTGGAAGAGTTTGAGCAGGATTGGTATTAGATCCTCTTTGAAGGTTTGGTAGAATTCACTACTGAAGCCATCGGGACCTGGACTTTAGCTTTTGGGAAGGTTTTGGATGACTGATTCATTTCCGTTACTGGTGAGCAGTCTGTTTAGATTTTCTAGTTCTTCATGGTTCAGCCTTGGAAGGCTATATGTTTCTAAGAACTTTTCCATTTCTTCTAGGTTATTGAATTTGGTGGCATATAGTCCTTCATGGTATTCTTGGATGATCCTTTGTATTTTTGTGGCATCTGTGATAACTTCCCCTTTTTCATTTCTGATTTTGTTAATTAGTGTCTTCTCTCTTTTTATCTTAGTGAGTCTAGCCAAGGGTTTGTCAATTTTGTTAATCTTTTCAAAGAACCAGCTCTTTGTCACATTAATTTTTTCTCTTGTTTTTTTCGTTCTGTATTTCATTTACTTCTGCTCTGATTTTTGTTATTTCCTTTCTTCCTCTGACCTTGGGTTTCACTTGTTCTTCTTTTTCTAGTTCTTTAAGGTGTAACATGAGGTTATTTATTTGGGATTTTTCTTGTTTCTTGAGATAGGCCTGTAATGATATAAATTTCCCTCTTAATACTTCTTTCGCTGCATCCCCAAAATTTTGGTAGGATGTATTTTTATTGTCATTTGTTTCTATGTATCTTTTGATCTCTCCTCTAATTTCTTCTTTGACCCGGTCATTCTTTAAAAGGATGTTGCTTAATCTCCACGTATTTGTGTTTTTTCCTGCTTTCTTTTCGCAGTTGATATCCAATTTCAAAGCCTTGTGATCAGAGAATATGCTTGGCATGATTCCAATCATCTTAAATTTGCTGAGGCTGATTTTATGTCCCAATATATGGTCTATCCTTGAGAATGCTCCATGTACACTAGAAAAGAATGCATAGTCTGATGTTTTAGGATGAAGTGCTCTATATATGCCAATTGTGTCCATTTCATCTAATGTGTCATTTAGGGCTGCTATTTCGTTATTTATTTTCTATTTGGATGATCTATCCATAGCTGTCAATGATGTGTTTAAGTCCCCTAGTATAATTGTGTTTTGGTCAATTTCTCCCTTTAGTTCTGTTAGTAGTTGCTTGGTATATTTTGGTGCTTCCTGATTGGGGGCATAAATATTGATGACTGTTATGTCTTCTTGTTGTATAGGCCCCTTCAACATTATGACACCATTATCTTTAATGGTGTTTACATTATTGATTAATTCTAAATTTCCTTTCTCTCAGCTAATCTTTAGTTGGCACTTACCATTTAAATATTAATCGTTTGATTTGGGTCCTCACTCTTACAAATATTTTCTAAATCATATTTATACAATTTTTAACTATCGGAAACCATTACAAAGTAGAATAAAAGTCAAAAACCTTAGGATGAATGAAAATGGTGAAGGGATTAAGAACAACAAATTGCCAGTTATAAAAAAGTCATTGGGATGGAAAGTACAGCATAAGGAATATAGTCAATAATATTGTAATAACTATGTATGGTATCAGATGGATATTATTATCTTTGTCTATTATTATCTTTTTCACCCTTAAGTCTGTTTCATCTGATATCATCATGGCTACACCTGATTTTTCTCTGGTTACCATTTGCTTGGAGTGTCAATTTCCACACTTTCACTTTGAATCTATGCTTGTCCTTGTAGCTGAGATGTGTCTCTTGGAGATAGCATATGTTTGGGTTTAGTTTTTTTATCCAATCTGCTACTCTGTGCTTTTTATTGGTGAGTTCAGTCCATTTACATTTAGGGTGATTATTGATACGTGAGGATTTCCTGTCATTCTATCTTTAGTTTTCTGGTAAGACTGTGTCTCCATTGTTTCTTTGCCGTTTTGTTGTTGTCTACTATTTCTGTGTAATGGTATTCTATGATGTTTTCCAGTATTTGTTGGTAGAATATTTTATTTTCTCTCCAACTGCAGCCTTTTTTTTCTCTCTCACATGGTAGTGCTGTTTTCTCTGCACTATTCCAGCTTCTCCCACAATGGGGGGATTCCCTGGGAGATGGGCTTCTCCTCTGTTAATTGCTCACCTGGGTCACTAGGCACAGTGTCCGTGTGGGTATTCAGAGAGCTTTTGAAGTTTCAAAGCCCTTCCTGCACCAGATTCAGATCCCGTATGTTTCAGCAGTTCTGTTTACTCCTGCAGGGACCCTCCCAGATAGGTGCGGCCAGGGGCAGGGTGAGCTGTGAGAGGTGGGCCGGAGCAATGGCTGGGACCCCGACCATAGCCGGTTTTGCTTCCACAGGTCCCTCCCCTTTGCTAGAACTGGTTGGGCTGGGAATCTGTGTCTACGGTCCACAGTTCTCAGAACAGCAAATATTCTGTTCTTTTGATTGGAGACTGCTACTGTTCCTCTTCTAGTACCGGGAAGTTGGGAGTAGGGTGAGCTCTGGGAGGGTAGAGAGGGGCCAGCTAGTGTCAGTGCCTAAGGCTTTTGTTCTCTGCTCAGCAGTGAGGGCTTAAACTACCATTTTCATACTTTTCCCCTCAGTCTTTTCTCCGAGGTCTCTGCCGTGAGCGTTGGGTTCAGCCGTGTTATATGCTGCCCCCTCAGCCCTGTGGGCCATAAGCAGAGCCCTAGCATTCGAATTATTCCCTCTCCCGCAGCTGCGGTAGTTCTGGGATGCAGAGCGCTTGGAGCACTGAGCTAGGTCTGCGTCCTGCACCCTCGAGGTTCTGTCTCTTCACTTCTCCCTTCCCTCCTCCCCCGCTCACGCGATTCTCCCACCTTTAGATGAATTCAGTAGTGGGCCTCTTCTTCTTGCCTGTCTGCTGTGCATGGAGTCTTTTGTGGAGTTACTGTTGTTCGATTAATTTTAAATTCCAGGGGAGCTTTACAGAGGAACACCTCATGCCGCCAATTTGATGACGTCCCATACCACAACTTCTTTATCCATTCATCTATCAAAGGACCTTTTCGTTGTTTCCATGTCTTGGCCTCCATAAATAAAGCTGCAATGAACATTGGAGCACACTTGTCTTTATGGATAAATGTTTTTAGATTTTTTGGTATATACCAGGAGAAGGATTCCTGGGTCATATGGTAACTCTATTCGTAATAATTTGAGGAACCTCCACACTGCCTTCCATAGCAGCTGCACCAGTCTGCATTCCCACCAACAGTGTATGAGGGTTCCTTTTTCTCCACAGCCTCTCCAACACTTGTTACTATTTGTCTTGTTGATGTTAACCATTCTAACGGGGGTGAGGTGATATCTCATTGTAGTTTTGATTTGCTTTTCTCTGATGATTAGTGATGTTGAACATTTTTTCATATGTCTTTGCTATTTGTATGTCTTCTTTGTATACATGTCTCTTCAGATCCTCTGCCCATTTTACAATTGGGTTGTTTGTTTTTGTGTTGTTGAGTTGCATGCGTTCCTTGTATATTTTGGATATTAGCCCCTTATCAGAGGCACTGTTTGTGAAAAGCTTCTCCCATTCACTTGTTTTTTTCTTTATTTTGTCAATGCTTTATTTTGCTGTGCAGAAGCTTTTAAGTTTGATATAATCCCATTCATTTATTTTAACTTTTACTTCCCTTACCTTTGGAGTTGAATTCTTGAAATACTCTTTGAACCCAAGGTCCATAAGTTTAGTACCTATGTTTTCTTCTATGCAGTTTATTGTGTCAGGTCTTATGCTTAAGTCTTTGATCCATTTTGAATTAATTTTGGTACATGGTGACAGATAGCAGTCCAGTTTCATTCTTTTGCACGTAGCTATCTAATTCTCCCAGCACCATTTATTGAAGAGGCTGTCTTTCCTCCATTGTATCTTTTTAGCTTCCTTGTCAAAATTGTCTGTCCATATTGATGTGGTTTTATTTCTGGGTTCCCAATTCTACTCCATTGTTCCATGTGTCTGGTTTTTTGCCAATATCATGCTGTTTTGATTATTGTTGCCCTGTAGTACATGCTAAAGTCAGGGAGTGTGATACTTCCACTATTGTTCTTTTTTGTTAAGATTGCTTTGACTATTTGGGGTCTTTTGTGGTTCCAAACAAATCTGATGATTTTTTTTGTTCTATTTCTTTAAAAAATGCCATTGGGATTTTTATGAGGATTATATTAAATCTGTATATTGCTTTGGGTAATTTGGCCATTTTAACTATGTTGATTCTTCCAATCCATGAGCACGGAATGTCTTTCCATTTCTTTGTGTCTCAATTTCTTTAAAAAATTTTGTATACTTTTCAACATTTAGGTCCTTCACATCCTTGGTTAAGTTTATTCCTAGGTATTTTATTCTTTTTGCTGCAATTGCAAAAGGAATTGTTTTTTGTATTTTTTTCCTGAGATTTCATTGTTAGTATATAGAACATATACAATGGACTTTTGTACGTTAATTTTGTAGCCCGCAACCTTACTGTATTCGTTGATTGTTTCTAATAGTTTTTTTGGTGGAGTCTTTAAGGTTTTTTATATATAGCTTCATGTCATCTGCAAAGAGTTACAATTTAACTTCTTCATTCCCAATTTGGATGCCTTTTATTTCTTTATCTTGCCTGATTGCTCTGGCGAGGACTTCCAACACTATTTTAAAAAGGAAACATGATAGGGGACAGCCCTGTTATGTTCCTGAACGTAGAGCAAAGGGCTTCAGTTTTTCATCGTTAATTATGAGATTAGCTGAGGGTTTGTCATATATCGTCTTTATTATGTTAAGGTATCGTCCTTCTATACCTATTCTAATAAGTGTTTTAATTATAAATGGATGTTGTATCTTGTCAAATGCTTTTTTTGCATCAATTGATAAAATCATATGTTGTCCTTTGTTTTCTTTATGTGATGTATCACATTGATGGATTTGCGTATGTTGAACCATCTATGTGCCCCTGGGATGAACGTCACTTTGTTATGATGAATAATCTTTTTAATGCATTGTTGCATTCAATTTTCTAGAATTTTGTGGAACTTAAGATTTTTATAGCATTTTGTTCATCAATATCCTTATATTCCTCAACAAACATAATGTTCACTCATTACATATAATTCTATCATTTAGACTTAAGGAATAAAACTTAGAACTCAAGATGTCTGAAATTTCAAAGATAAAATAAGTTTACTTTGTATTCTCAAAAACACACATAGTAGGTGTTACTTGTCAGTGGATACATCTTTATGTATGGATTCGGGAACACAGGCTCCTACTGTCTTGTGGTTCTGCCATGCTTCAGACACAGCTTCCAAGATTACCCTTGGTGCCGCTATTTCAATCAGCCAAAAGGGGAAAAGATTATGGAACAAAAATTGTTCATGAGCTAAGCATCCTTTAAGCAAAACAAAATATGTGCAAATAAACTGGATGTTGACTCTGATATAAAACTGCTACTATCCCTCACACTGAGGTCAGACAATTATGATAGCGAACTTTCCGCCATATGCTTACATGGGGTGGATAGTTCACAAATTTAATTGTCTATCCCTGTAGGTTTAGATTTAGAGAGTCAAACATTATTTTTGCTCATATTGCACAGAACTTCACCACATGTACATGCTTAAGTTTAGATAATGCTGGGAATGTAATTCAGCTTTGCCTAGATTTGTACTCAAAAAAAAAAAAAAAAAAAAGAAATAGACTTTGGTAAGTAGCTAGCGATATCTTCCATAATTAATGAAATAAGTATTTTTTTCTTTTTGTTCCTTAGATTGCTTGTTTTCTTCCTGATCTTCATACCATGTTTTCTAATAATGTACTCATCTTTTAGTTATAGATTGGTATATCAACAATATATCTGTCTTATAAATAGCATGTATTTTCACTTTTAATACCATTTAATGTTCCTTTTTTGAGTCTCACCAATTATAGCATCAAATGTTTACATTACAATTCTAGCAATATTTTGCATTGGCTTTATGCTCATAAAATACAACTCTATCTCAAGATAATATTCACCTACATATTATTGCTATTTTATGGTCTCATTTTCTAAGATTTAAACCTTCAATCTATGTGTAATGCATTTTGATAACATGCAGTATGAAATATAATTATAACTGTATTGTTTCCACTCTAACCATTTCAATGTTGCCATTCCTTTCTCCCACTGATTTAAATTTATGTTTAAACTTTTTTTTTTTCAGTACGAATTGCCAATTGATTGTTCTGGTCATCACTATACATCACAAATATTCTATATTTTAAACAAACAAATGAAACAGAAACAAACTCACAGATACACAGAGCACATTTTGATGGTTGCCAGATGGGAGTCGAATTGGGAGTAGGTAAAAATGGGGAAGGGATTAGGAAGTACAAACTGGGTATTACACACACAACTACAACAGGAGGGACACACCTGGAGCACCCAGCTCAGGTGACCAGGGAGACTGCACCACGGGGCCCCACAGGACATCTGCTACATAAGGCCACTCTACTAAGACTGGGAGGAATAGAAGACTTACTCAATACATAGAAACAATCACAGGGAGGCAGCCAAAATGGGGAGACAAAGAAACATGTCCCAAATAAAAGAACAGAAAGAAGATCCATATAATGAACTAAACAAAATGGAGCGAAGAAATCTACCAGACACAGAGTTCAAAACACCGCTTATAAGGATGCTCAGTGATCTTCAGGAGAACTTCAACAAAGAGATAGGAAACATAAAACTGGAGGTAGAAAACGCAAAAAAAGAACCAGTTAAAAATAAAGAATACAATAATCGCAATGAAGAATACATAAGAGGGAAACAGCAGTAGATTAGATGAAGCAATGATTTAGAAGATAAGGTAGCAGAAAACACCCAATCAGAACAGGAAAAAGAAAAAACAAATCCAAAAACAATGAGAACAATTTAAGGGGCCTCTGGGACAACAGCAAGCATACCAACATTCATATCATAGGCCTAACAGAAGGAGAAGAGAGACAGCAAGGGATTGAAAACCTATTTGTCTTTGTCTATGAGTTTTTCTTTATTTGTTTAACTTGTTCCTTTGTTGCTTTCAGTTTTATATCCCACATATCAGTGAAATCATATGGTTCTCTACTTTTTCTGTGTGAACTTATTTTGCTTAGCATAATCATCTCAAGATCCATCCATTTTGTTCCAAATGGCATTATTTCATCTTTTCTTATGGTAATAGTTTACTGGTTACTAGAAAGCAAGGGGGGAGGAGGGTGGTAGATGAGGGTACAAGGCATCAAATATATGGTGATGGAAGGAGAACTGATTCTGAGTGTTGAACACACAATGTGATATATAGACGACGTATTGCAGAATTGTACACTTGAAACCTACATAATTTTACTAACCATTGTCACCCAGTAAATTTTATTTTTTTTTAAAAAAGGAAACCTATTTGAAGAAATAATGACAGAAAACTTCTCTAACCTGCAAAGAAAATAGACATAAAAGCCCAGGAAGTGCACAGAGTCCCAAGTAAGAAGAACCCAAAGGGGGCCCACAGAAAGAAACATCATAATTAAAAACCCAAAGGTTAAAGACAAAGAATTTTAAAGGTTGCAAGAGATAAGCAGTTAGTTTTATACAAGGGAGCTCCCATGGAAGGAGAACTGACTCTGGGTGACTCTGGGTGGTGAACACACAACGTGATATACAGATGATGAATTACAGAATTGTATACTTGAAACTTATATAACTTTACTAACAACTGTCACCCTGATAAACTTTAATTAAAAAAAAAAAAAAGACTGTCAGCAATTTTTCAACAAAAACTTTGCATGTCAGAAGATGTCGCGAAATACTTAAAGTGAGGATAATCAAGGACCTACAACCAAGATTATTCTACCCAGCAAAGCTACCATTTATGATTAAAGGACAGACAAAGAGCTTCCCAGACAAGAAAAAGTTAAAGGCGTTCATCACCACCAAAACAATATTCCAAGGAATCTGTGAGGGTCTTCTTTAAGAACAAGAAAAAAATTTAAAAAAGATAAAAAATATGAATATTAAAATGGCAATAACTATGTATCTATCAACAATTACTTTTAATGTAAATGAATCAAATGCTCTAATCAAAAGACAGTGTGATTGAAGAAGAAAACAAGAGCCTTGTTTTTTGCAGGCACATACTGACTACAAGAGACTCACTTCAGACTAAAGGGCATACACAGACTGAAAGTAAAGGGATGGAAAAAAATCTTTCATGAAAATGGAAATTAAAAAAAAAGGTAGGGTAGCAATATTTATAGCAGACAAAATAGACTTTGAAACAAAGGCTATAACAAGAGACAAAGAAGGACCCCATAATCCCACTTCTGGATGTTTATCCGAAGAAATGCATGATGCTACTTCGAGCGGACGTGTGCATCCACATGTTCATTGCAGCACTGTTTACAGTGGCCAAGATGTGGAGGCAGCCTGGGTGTCCCTGAATGGACGAATAAAGTAGAGGTGGTACACATATACAATGGAATATTACTCAGACATAGATAGAAAAGAAGGAAATCTTGCCATCTGCAACAACATGGATAGACCTAGCATTTACTGTGCTGTGTGTAGTAAGTCAGAGAGAGAAAAGTGTCACATGATTTCACTTATAAGAGGGACCTAAAGAACAAAATACACAAACAAATGAAACAGAAACAAACTCACAGATACACAGAGCACATTTTGATGGTTGCCAGATGGGAGTCGAATTGGGAGTAGGTAAAAATGGGGAAGGGATTAGGAAGTACAAACTGGGTATTACACAGTAGTCATGGGGATGTGGTATATAGCATAAGGAATATAGTCAATAGTATTGTAAAAACTATGTATGGTGTCAGATGGGTAATAGATTTATTGGGGTGATAGATGGAAGGAGACTTAAGGAGTAGGGTGAAAAAGATGAAGGTATTAAGAAATACAAATTGGCAGTTACAAAGTAGTCATGGGGATGTAAAGTAAAGTATATGGAATATAGTCAATAATAAGCTTACAACTATGCATAGTGCTAAGGTGAGTACTAAACTAGTCAGGATCACTACTTGAATTATATAAATGTCTAACCACTATGCTGTACACCTGAAATTAATATAAAATGTCAATTAATGTGAATGTCAAGTGTAATGGGAAAATTAAAAAAGGAGGGAAAAGGTGAAGGGGAATAAAAGGTTCAAATTTCCAGGTATAAAACAAATAAGTCATGGGGACGTAAGTTACAGCATGGGGAATATAATCAACAATATTGTGATAGCATGGTACAGTGTCAGATGGTTGCTGGACTTATCATGGTGATCACTTCTTTAGGCATAAAAATGTTGAACTATTGTGTGTATCTGAAGTTAATATAATATTGTATGGTAGTTATATTTTAATAAAAATCTTTAAAAAATGCACACAAGGTCATTCAGTTAGGGAGCCATGGGCACAATCCAATTTCTTTATTAAAAAAGGCTTGCTGGTATTCACAAATATCAATCTATTTCTATCCTTTGCATAGAAGTATGAGGAATAAACTCATACTTTTTCTCTTCAAATCTCTCTTTCTGTCTTCAAAAATTGTGCTCTTCCCATTTCACCATATTGTGTTTCAGGTAGACTGCTTTTTCAAGCTCGTTTGTACTGGTGCTGATACAGAAAGGGTAGTAGTTAAAGAAATGTAGGCTCGTGGGTAAGTTTAAGATGAAGGAGATTTAAGCACATTGGTAAATTAGGGAAAAAGAAGCAGTGGATCCAATTGAATACACAGGAATAAGGAGATTATTGATGGAGAATGCAGGAAGCTTTGGGATGTAGACCACAAGCTGACTTAGTTTCAGATAATAGGATACAATCTTTTTCCTCTGAGGCCAGAGAGAAATGACTACATTATAATTGGTGTGACTATATTATAATTAAATTTAAAAGTAGAGATAGGTTGATGGGGTTCCCAACTGAGCACTATTGTTTTCTCTGTGATATAAGGAGTGCACCGCCATATACGGTAAGTCAGAGACATAGACAGAGGTTAAAAGAGAACAGTAAAGTTTTGAACAAGCTTCCGTGAGAAGTGTGATCAGGAGCTGTCTAGGAATAAGCAAAAGGATCACTAAGCAGCAGAAAAAAACAATCTAAACAATCTGAGTTTAGAGATTACTTATTTGTAGCTACTTCAATTTTTAGTACTGTGTCAAACTGCGAAAACGGCTCCAAAACTCCATTCCTATTTAAATCCTCTGGTAATATGACAGTGCAACTCCTCCCATCAAAAGGTGGAGTCTATTTCTCCACTTGAAGAGATCTTGTAGAATTCCACTCACACTCCTGGAACCCTGCCAAGTGAAAAAGCCCAGGCTATTCTGATAAGCAATGAGAGACCTGGGGTCTAGTTGCCCTTCACCCTCCATTACTCCAGTTGAGAGCCAGCCAGTCCCCAGAAGCAGGGGTATCACACTGACCTGAAGCTGACTTCAGATGCACGAGAGAGCCCAGTCAAGGACAGAAGAAGCTCTCAGCTGAGCCTAGATTAAATTGCCAACACTTAGAATCATGAACTACATAAAAGGTCAATGTTATAAATCATTGAGTTTGAGGGTGCAATTGCCCAGTGATTCAAGGGTATGTGATTAAAAACAAACAAACAAACACCTAGAGATCTTGAATCAGAGTTGTGAATAAGTAGTTAAATTTATTCAATCAGGAGAACAGGAGAAAGGGCCAGATAATTAAAGGAGTTCCAGAGAGTGTTTATAAAGCAATCTAACATGGGGTCCATATAGGCAAGTGATGTAAATAAAGCCATGAATTAGCTGATAGAATAGACTAAAATTGGGGCAGGGGGATTAAGGGACTTGAGTCATAAACATATGCCTTCATATTGTGTTTCAGGTAGACTGCTTTTTTCAAGATATGCCATGAAGATAAATGCTGGAAAAGAAACAACCAACCAACCAAACAAACAAACAAACAAAACCTTTCTTCTAAATCTAAACTGTTCATTATTTATTAACTATCACTTTGATTGCAAACAAGTGGTTAATGTAATGTATGTGTCTGAACACTGTAACAAGAATTCTTAAAAGAAATAGATATATTTTTATAAGATGCATTACACTTTAAGAATTAATGACATGCTAAATGTATTCAAGTTAGCATATAATGAGGAAAATGTCATTCATTTAAATGCAATTTTCAGGGAACATATTAATTAGTCCTAGCTTGCCTTGAAAAGAACATATTATTTATGCTTTATGAAAATAGAGAAAAATAGCACAGTGTGCAATTTGATGAAATGCTTTGGTCTGAACATGAGAAAGAAGACAAAGGATTTATAAATTACTCTCCATAAACTTCTGAAAACCCTACGACTTCTGAAATAAACTGAGTTCAACAGTCCCTATCCAGTCACAGTTGGCTGTCAATAAGCATATTTGCATGTTTATTCACTGGATAAGAAACAGACTTTCTCCAGAATTACTGAAAATCATGTACTGTATTTCCACAGTGTACTTCCAGAAATGTAAGGAAATATAACTTCCAGTAAATGCCCCACGAGAGTCTCTCTGCTAACTACCAGCCGTGTCATCTCTGAGCAGCTCGGCATGGCCAAGACATTACAATGAGGATAAGGAAAGGTCCCTGGTGACTTCACATCCAATATACGAGTCTCCATCTTGCATGCACAACAGAAAATTAGTTTGGCAGTCACAAAATTCATCTCCTAAGAACTGGCTGGTTTTTATATTATGAAGGAGCCAAATTCATTTCTTTATTGAGAAAATCTTCTTTATATTCACAAGTAGCCACTTAATTGTATTTCCCTTAGAAATAGACTAGGAGCATTCTCTATGTCTCTCTCTAACACAGTGATTGTCTCAAACTCTATCTTCATCTATGTCTCCTTATCTCCAGCTCAATTTCTTGCTGCCTCAATCTCTGTCTGACCCAATTGCTCTACACACACACACACACACACACACAGACACACACACACACACACACACACAGAGTGATTTGAAGTACAAAAGGTAATTATCAAATGGTGCTCACAAATACCTATTAGTTTGAATAAGAGCATCCCCTTAGATGATGCGTTAACCTGGAGTTGTGTAAAACAGCAAAACTTTCTTTGGCCCCTCAGAGGTATCAAGCTGATACATTCGGAATTAGATGTCAGTAATCTCATCTTTTACATTTTCCACATTATTTTTATGGTCAGTCAGGATTGGGATTCACTTCTTGTTGGTATAAAGAGGCCGTTCATGTCCTTTGCTAAACTTGTGGAATGTCAGCTCCCTCTGATGTTTCTGTCTGGATACCTACTAAGGGAAGAGTTCAACAAGTAGGAACTCTGCATTCTCCTCTTCTTTGGGAGAACGTTTATTCTGAAGAAAAAAAAATTCTCCTCCCACAGACATACTCTTGGCAAAAGAAATAGGTCTACTTCAGTATACATGTGAAATCTCTTGCCTATCTTAGTCCACCCCTTCAACATAAAATAGGAAAAGAAAATGGTAAAAGGAGCTAACATTTACTGAGCACCCCCAAAAGTTGTCAAAATATAGGCTAGAATCTTTTGTATAATCTCATCTGATTTTTCTAACAAGGCTACAAATTCGATATGAGCAACCCCAATTTATGGGTGAGGAAATCAATACTCAAAGAGGAATAGGAATCCACTCACGACGGTACTGCTAACAAGCAGTGAAACAGAGATTCAAAGAATGTTGTCTTTGACCTAGATTCAGGACCACACCCTGGTTGTCCTAGCCCCTGAACTACTTACACATGCATGCACACAGGTTGCTAAACACGCATTTCATTTTTTTTCCCTAAATAGCACAGACTGTAGTGGAAAGAACCCTGAAATAAGAGTTCTGGACTCGGGTTTCTATTAGGTTGGTGCAAAAGTAATTGCGGTTTAAAAGGTTAAAAATAATTGCAAAAACCGCAATTACTTTTGCACCGACCGAATAGCTTTAGTTCTTCCCCTAATTCGTTTTTGTGACCTTTGTGAACATTCTTACATCTGTTAAATAAGAATGCGGTATGCTGGGATCTTTAAGTCTCTTGTCACCCTAGAATACTTTCACTTCCTCTATTACTTTTAATCATTGCAAGCCCAGTATAAACTATATTGCATATGCTAGTTGGCATTTTTAAAACACGTCCTTCCCAAACACAGAATAACTCTGAGGTAGTGAATGTTTATCTCCCCTTATTTATTTCAATGTTTTTGTCTTACATCCTGTTGTCTTCATTTATGATTTAATACTAGTCAATAACTGTCAAACTCACCCTCCCTGAAATATTTCAGTCCACTCATCTGTTTCAGGATGCAGTCCAATTCTGATGTCTATTACCTACTTTGTGTTTGTAATACATTTGAGAGGCAAGTTATTGTAGAGTTTCTGCTCACGGAACCACTCCTCAGAGAAAGAATTGTTTTTTGCAAGACTGCCTATGCTTCAGAGCTGTACACTGGGAGAAAGCCTTCTCTACACTCAAAGGTGCATTCTAAGCAGAAGTTTGAGCAACTGGAAAGGAAATACCATTTTGAACACACAAGTGAAATACACAGAATGTTTGATCAGAAAGAGTACTGGAATAAGAGTCAAGGGACCTGAACCTGAGTTCAAATGCAGTTACTACTTAGATGTTCAATCCTGGATAAGGCATTTGACCTTCCAAGCTTTGATTTCACCTCTGTAAAATGATTCTCCAAAGACAATGAACTATTTGAGCATAAAATAGGTGCACTAGAACAGCTCTGTAATATTCTAGGTTTCCCCAGACGATTCATTATCCCCTTTCCTCTCTACTCAAATCTCTCACACCTCTTTTTTACTTCCTATTTCACTAAGAAAACAAGAATCACAAGAAAACATCCCCAACTTTTCAACACAACATCCCTCATCTGCCTGCATCTGTGCTCATGTACTGCGGCTTCTTTCCTATTATAGTGAAGGACACAGTTCAAAATAAGATCAACCACTCCATTTGTGCTCTGGATCCTGAGCTCCTGCTATTTTCTCAAGGTCTCTGGCCCTACAGTTATCCGTTTCTTTCCTGTATGACACATTTCTCCCTCTTACTGGATCACTCCCATCAACAAACTTGTTCTTATGTTCTAGGATGTCTCTTAAACTAAAAAAATTAAAATACTTAAAATAGAAACACTTTGGGCCTCAATGTTCCTCTCTTGATACGACCCAATTATCTTTACAGCAAAGCTTCTTCAAAGAGTGGTCTATATTTTCTTCCAATCTCTTCTCGATTTATTCAGTGATCGTTCTTTTTTTCCTCCTTGAATTATTCCACTTTTTATCAGCACTTGACAGAGTAGGCCACTGCATTCTTCCCTGGCTTCCTGACATGACACTGTCCTGATTTCTCTCCTATTTCAAAGGTTGTGCTGTCTCAGAGCTCAATACTCTCTCTATATATCTACCTCTACTCTGATGATGCTAAGTATTATGAGTATCCTAACAACTCCCAAATTTATATCTCCACTTGAAACATCCTCTATGAACACCAGACTCCTATATCTATCTACCTACTCTATCTGAGAAGGAATTATTGTGTAGTGCTACAGAATATGAGCTTCCTATGCAGTTCCCAGCCAATGACTGAACATGACAGTGGTACAAAATTTCATCATTTCTGACCAGCTGACCAGTGCAAGACCCTTCTGTAAACACCCTTTGCACTAGAGCTCCCCATAGGGCTGGCCAAGAACTTTCTCAAAGCTGCACCCCAGTCTGAGGTGGCTTTCTAACTGAAGACATCCCAAGCTGGAGCCTGTCAGCTAACTGTGTCCCCATAGCAGATACTCTCTTGAAGGAAGACTTGATCGGCTCACTTACACAGCACCCACAAAGGCTGCAACTTTGAGTTCAGAGACACCAATATGGGCAGAGAAGTGCCTCATCCTCAGAGGTTTCAGTTTCAGTTGTGGGGATGGGGAAATCTTCCTCTAAGCTTTGAAGTTTTAATCATTCAGCCTCTTTTCCTTCTGTTCCACCTGCCCTAGAGGTAAGAACTACCGTGTTTCCTCGAAAATAAGATCGGGTCTTATATTAATTTTTTGCTCCAAAAGATGCATTAGGGCTTATGTTCAGGGGATGTCATCCTGAAACATCATGATAGGGTTTATTTTCCAATTAGGTCTAATTTTTGGGGAAACACAGTACTTCCTTTATTTGTTACTTCCATGATATCTTAGAATTCTCTTTCAACTCTTTCAGTCAGTTAATTGGTTAACAACTTTATACTTAGTTTTTTTACAAGTATTTCAAATAATTCTGTGTTCAAATAAACGGTGTTTCTCTCTCCTAATTGGACCCTGTCTAATGACAGCATTACCTAATTATCTCTTTTGGATGATGAGGATTCAACTTTATTTCACCAGCCCTGCACCACATCCCCTCCATATAAGCATATTTCCCCTGATCCCCTGAGATTAGTTATATTCTATCACTATCATATCGTAAATCAGTTCAATATTTATTATTTTGACTATGCTAAAACCTGGTCTCACCCAACCTTATAGTCTAGCTTTTGATTACGTTTCCTTCCCTGATCAGGGAGTTTTGGTTTCGTTTGAGTTATTGTCTTGATTTCTATATGTTATACTTTTCTTCACCTCAACCATCACCCCTCCTTGATTATATAAATATTCTCTCAATACATTCAGACACATTTTGTATTTCATTATTTTCACTGTTCCAAAGACTTCTCTCCCAGAGCCTTTTGATCTCCTCCAGGAAGTCTGACTGTTCCCTAAACCCACTGTAGAGCAGTTGTCTGGGAAATCCCTGTTACCAGTTTCCATCACCCTGAATATTCTTTTTCTTTTTTCTTTTTTACCCTGCATATTCTTGTAGCTACCTTTTTGTGTTGAATCTATTGTTTATACCTGCTTTTAAACAGACCCATCTTGAATGCAGAATACAGCAGCTAATTAACAGGGTCCATCAATATCATAAATTTAAGATTAAAAGAAATGAATATGAAATGTGTAAAGATTTCAGCTGAAGTAATGGGAAAGTCAAGGCAGGCAGAATATACCATCAAAATGACAGATTATGATGTAACTTTTGGACCCCTATGCATATTCTGTCTTCACAGTCTGGACCATAGGAGCATGAATAACAGGAGAATTTTGCCAGATGTTCACCCACCAGAAAAGTCATTTCAAAGAAACCGAAATGCCCACTTGGATTATGTACTCAGATTATGTTCAAAGCAGTAATACCACAATTAAACAAGAATGTTTCTAATTGTGCTTCAGTATCTTGAATCTGCAGAAAATATAATGGACCAGAAATCTGCACTTCTATGTATCTGTTTCTATGAGGAAATTGGGATATTGGCTGGGACTGTGTGACAAAAGTAATTAGAACAAGAAATGACTGCTACTTTAATAAATGAACTCACTTGACCCAATTTTGAAATTCATTTTTAAATAGTGTCACATGGGAGTATATTCCAAAGCCAAAATAAAAAGGAAACAAAAAAGTGGGGGAAAATACCAAGGAGAAAAATATAACATCAAGTTCAGTTCACTCCCCCAAAATGATATCATGTGATTCAAGACAAAGACAAAGGTGAATTGCTTCAGACTGATTACAACAAAAGTTTGATTGGTTTGTCTCTTGATGAGGAAGGAGGAGAGAACCATCAGTTGTTTTAATGAGAGGAATTACATACTTTAAACAATTGATCCGAGTTTGTGATACAATCATGCTGAAATTAAAACGAAGCTGAAATAACAATGCTAACTAGAAAATCCTATTAGGACTTAAAAGTTAGCCTTTTAAAACTCAACATGCTTCTCCAAAAAACGGTTAGACTAGACTAGAGGCACCACTTTCTGTTGTTATTTTAAAGGCTACCACGCGATGGGGCGGTATCTCCAGTCCTTGGGGAGGCTTCTTTCCTATTCAAAGCCTCAGACCGGCAAGGTTTTTTCAGGCAACAGCTCAGATTTTTCCGCATTGCAAGTGAGTCTGCGCGGCCTTACAGCCCAAAATTAGGCAGCATCCACTGACGTCCAAAACTTACATAACGCTTTACGTGCATTATTGCAGAGGTTCTCACCCCTGACTGCATTAATGCCATCTGGGATGTTTTGAAAAGCAAGTAACGGTGCCCGGAGAATGTCTCAGGGTGGGGCCAATATCAATGTACTTTAAAACCAGTTTACATTTAATTATGCTTATTCTCATCTGGAAACTTGAATACTTTTTAAAGGGGGCAATACCGTTTTTATATTATCGCTAACGAATTATTGCCAAGCAACCTGTAGCAGAGTACGCGTTACAAATTGTCACTTCAGTTCAATGCCACAGACATGACTTTCATGTAAGAAGTAGAAATGCAGATCCTCTTATGAACAATGATTGAATTAATAAAGGGGTGAGGGGATCCTGCTCTGATTAACTCAGATCTCATCACTTCAATTTTAACTTCATGGGCACCACAAAAATAAAACACTTTGGAACTCATAGTGAGTCAAAAGTCTTTGTGAAAAATCAAAGATTTGTCTTCAAATTCATTAAAAACAAAATCCAAAATACATACTTTGACAGCTAGGAAAAGGAGTACTTTGACAGCTAGGAAAAGGAGAGGCATACTAAATTTCTATTCCTATAGTTTGGGCTAAGATGACAGTCTGGTTTACCTAAGTTATCTATTATCATACTATACATACAACATGGCGAAAAGGGGCTTTGTAGTCAAACAAATGTCCTTTAAAAATCTTAATTTTATAAAGCACGTACTAAGCAGCATAGGGAAAATACTTAACCTTTCTGAGCTGTTGTTTTCTCATGCCTAATAATGGGAATGATCACTACATCACAGAGTTGTGTGAATGAAATGGGGCAGCGGATGTAGAGAAAATGCCACGATAGATTGCTCAACACAAGTCAGCTGGCATTAGAGACTGTTCCAATAACTGACATTTCAAAGTCTGAGATTGTCTACAGCTGCTGCAACTGCCACTGTGCTGTCCACCGCTTGCTCCCTAGGTAAATCCAAGTGGTTAATGCCTGATAACAGCCTTACCAGTCACTATCTGCTGTTTCCCACTTGGCTGCTACTCACAATCCCCCCACAAACCACCCTTCACCGGGGCTTAATCAGGATGCATCAGGGAAACTACAACCAGGGGACTTAAAAAAAAAAAGCAGTGAAAAAAACTCATGTTGAAATGTTAATGGGGTCATGTTTAGCATTTGCACGTCTCTTGGAATTCTTTAGCAAATAGATTTTCAATTAACATTTCACTGTCAGATTGGGAGGGGTCTGTCTTATAGTATCCTTGTGACCCTTTCTCATCCAGAAGCAAGAAGAGCAGCAGTGTAAATTAGTATAAATTATATTACATTGAAATTATAAATTTATCGTAATATTTACTAACTTGCACCTGAGTTATCTGGGTAAGCGCCTCACAAAGAGACACCATGTCTAATTAATCTTTGCATTCTGATTAAACTCAAGGACTAGTACCAAAGAAATGCTAGTTAAAATGAGATTATCCACCAAGTTTACAAAGCCTGACAGGTATGAAAATACCAAATGCTGACTAGAATCCAAACCCTTCTGGACTCAGCAATATGTTCAAGAAGACTTTAAATGTCCATGCCTTTTGACATGGCAATTTCATTCATAGTATTTGACCTAAAAGTAGATTTCAGGAATGTTCAGTTATAGTTTCAATGTTCACACAGTGTTGCTTTTGATATAGAAAAGTAAAAAATATTTTTTAATCTCACTGTCAAAAACACAAAGAAAATGTAATCTGCATAGCAGACGTGCAGAAATATGATATGTTCAGAGCAGACTTTTTTTAAATTAAAGTTTACTGGGGTGACAATTGTTAGCAAATTTACGTAGATTTCAGGTATACAATTGTGTAATACATTCATCTATATATCACATTGTGTGTTCACCACCCAGAGTCAGTTCTCTTTCCATCACCATAAATTTGATCCCCTTTACCCTCATCTACCAACTTCTTCACAAGGTGTCTTCTTCTTAACATGTCTAAGCTCAGTGTTCTTCTTGGATTGTGAAGGCCCATGTAAGATGGAGGGCAGGGTCAAAACAAGCTGCCTACAAATATTAGAGGAACACCTACAGAGCTTGATTTTTCATTTGCTTTTTTCTCACTGATGACCATTTTCCTACTACTGGTTAAACCTAGGAATACTGAACAAAAATTTACAGAAATAAGAAAGGTCCCTGGAAATCTCTTACTTTTGAGATTCAATTAAAGTCATAATAATATTACTGGCTATTTATTTATGTACATTCAAGAAGGTAAACATTGTGCTAGATAGATATTTTGCATATTTAAATTTTATTCCCATTCTACAGAGGTCAAAACTGAGGCCCTAGAGGTCAAATAACTTGTACAAAGTCATGTACCATAGTAAATAGTAGAATAATAATGAAATCACTGGCTGTGCTCTTTTCCATTTCATTTAAAATATAAATAACAGGTTAATGTCATAGAAGCAAAAGTAATGTCAAGACGTGAACGGTGGACCAAGGTAAAATACAAATTTAAACAGAAAAAAAATTAAATCTCCGAAACCCAAATGAGATCTATTTAATAACTACTCAAGTATAGCACATAAATTATTTCAACTATCAACAGGGGTTTGATTTATACTCCTGGCATTAATTTCAATTAAGATATATCCAAGTATAAATGGTAGATAATGAGAGAGAGAGAGAGAGAGAGATTGTATTTATTTTGTCTGTTTCTAGGACAGAGAGCAGGAGAGAAGAGTTCGAGAAGTAGAGATTGTTCCAGAAGCCTGAAGGTAGTCAGTGAACCATTTCAGACTATTCACTTACACATCTGGTAAGATAAACATGTCCAGCAACAATGCCCAGCAGATCTCATTAGTGATTTTGAAAGGGATTAGATATTAATCATCACCGCTATCTACTTCCTGCAGAACACAGTCTGCTTATTATAATCTACATGATTCATAAGGGTATTTGAGTCTTTGGTAAAATATGAAAGAACATATACTTATGTCTAGAAGTAAAACTTTTATCCATATAGAAGGACTTTCAAGTTAATGGCTGTCATTATCATCATTGGTATAGGGAGTTGCTGCAAATTCCTCCATCTGACTGTAGAATGACATAACAATATATCATACTTTGATTTAAAAAAACTAGGGCATATAAAGTTATTACATAGAAGATTTAATCCTAAACAATAAATCTTGTAAACGGATAGATTTTAGCAAAATACAGGCCAAATTTTCTGAAATGGATGTTTCCAATCACAGGCTACAACTGATTTGTAACTTTGGTGTAGCCTGCAAATTTTGAGAAATATTTCTTTTACTGTAAGAATCTGGGGTTACAGCTAAAGTAATTCCTTCTCCTCAGTGGGCTGCCAAAGCCACAGAGACTTCTCACCATGCAGAGTTTATTTTCAGCACAGGAAAGACAGAACCAACAACTGAGGCTGCCAGAAAAACAGCAGGGAAGGAACCATGATGGAAACATATTTAAAATTGTAAACACTATCTACTCATTATGCATTTAACAATAAACTGTCCCCTGCAGGGAACAAGATTATGTGAATTGTGATCCTCCAAAAAATGGTAGAGATAATTTCAAGTTGTATTGCTAGTATTCTCAAATTGATTACAACTGCCTATTTATTGGATACTGACAGAATTTGGCAGTTGCAATCAAGGTAGCAGAATATCTTATAGAATATTAAATAGAAAAATGCAAGTTGTGAATTTTAAAATGAAAGAAGGATGGAAGGGAGGATGGAAGGGAGGAAGGAAGGAAAGAAACAAACCAGGGACATATGAGTTGCTTTTTGCTTTTTGTGATAAAAACAAGCTATTCAAATACTATAAAAAGATAAGGAACTGAGAAAATAAAACCTAAAAATGTAAATACATAACCACTCACCTCACTCTATCAGCCAAATCAATTGTGTATTGCTTGTAAACTAAGAAACAAATCAGTAAAGATTCAGGGATACAAGAATTATTGGATTAAAGGCATTGTGGGAAATTTTCTTAGAGCTGATTTTGCATAGTAAACACTCTCTTTTACTGATAGTACATGTTCAATGTTGACTGCTGCTACCTAACTGTATATTAAAGATCAATACAGCATATGGCGTATAGTCAATAATATTGTAATAACTATGTATAGTGCCAGATGAGTGCTAGACTAATCAGGGGGATCATTTCATAAATTATGTAAATATCTAACCAGTATGCTGTATACCTGAAACTAATATAATAGTGAATGTCAAAAAAGATCAATACAAACAGCAAAGATTTCTAAAGGTACTTTTATTGACACTCAACATGTTGGAAAATAATGGCTATACATATTTTCAAAGGCAACCCCAAAGGATAGCTTGAAAGGAGGGTATTAGCCAAAGTCTCTTCTACCCCAATCTACCTTTGATAAAAGAACAGGGATAAAATGAAAACAGCCAACTGTCACTTTTTCTATTGCTATAATTTTGCTGTTCTTTTTATCCAGGTTTGTTTTGCTGACTTAAAACTTGGATATTCCTTAAACTAATATAAGCATTGCATTACATACAAATATTATACATAATGTCATTTGTATATATAATAAGTTCAGCTACAATGCTATAACACAGTGTATGTGTTCCAAAAATTACTGCACTACAAAAATTGTGCAATGGAAACTGCAGGGCTCATGGGAATAATTGGGTTAGGATGAAATTTTTAAGTGTTGTGTAGCTATTTTTATTTTTCCCATGAGACTTGTAGTTTTTAGTGCATGATATGTATAGTGCACTACAAATCTGCAGTGATTTGTAGGAACACATTGTATTGGAAGTAATTAATATTTTCAAAACAAGTACTATAAAAAAAATTCCTATATATGTATATGACATATCCAACCCAGGAAAAAGGACCTCTTTTCCCCACCCAAGGATTCCAAATCTAACATGCTCATTCATCTATTAATCTTTTTTATTGAAATAATCAACATAAATTTGAGTGAACAGTACAGTCCCAATTTTCTTAAACTAGAGTACCCAGGTGGCTACTAAATAGTATCATTAAAGTAGAATGACCTAAATGTTTCTCTTCTGATTCATTACAAAGTAAGTGACATTCTATTGACATAGAATGGTACATGCCTTAATCCAAATTGTTCCATAGGGACTCTGAAAAATAAGAAAATAGAAAAGAAAAAATGCTCAACTTCAATAGCTATTAGGAAAATGCAAATCAAAACAACAATGAGATACCACCTCACCCCAGTCAAAATGGCTATCATCAATAAATCAACAAACAACAAATGCTGGCGTGGATGTGGAGAAAAGGGAACGCTAGTGCACTGTTGGTGGGATTGCAGATTAGTGCAGCCACTATGGAAAACAGTATGGAGGTATCTCAAAAATCTGAAAATGGAACTCCCCTATGATCCAGTAATTCCACTCCTAGGCATCTACCCGGAGAAATCCAAAACTCCAATTCAAAAATAAGTATGCACTCCTATGTTTATTGCAGCACTTTACACAATAGCCAAGATATGGAAACAACCGAAATGCCCATCTGTAGATGACTGGATTAAGAAGCTGTGGTACATTTATACAATGGAGTATTACGCAGCCATAAAGAAGAAAGAAATCTTACCATTTGCAACAACATGGATGGATCTAGAGAACATTATGTTAAGTGAAATAAGTCAGAAAGAGAAAGACAAGTACCATATGATCTCACTTATATGCAGTATCTAAAGAAAAAAATATGTGAATGAACTAATCAGAAACAGTTTTGGGGACACAAAGAAAAAAAACAAGAGTTGTTAGATGGGCGGGAGGGGGGGTTGGGAATAAGGGGAAAGGTGAAGGGATTAGGAAGTAGCTGGTAACCACAAGATGGCCTCAGGGTTTTTTGAAAATTAATTTGGGGAACTTATTCAATAACGTTGTAAAGATTTTGTTAGGTATCCGATGGACATGCGTCCTATTTGGGAGACCACCTCAGAGATACTGTGGATGCCTGATCATGGCATTGTACACCAGAGGCTGGGCATTGATGAATGCCAACTATATTTTTATATATGTGGTGAGGTGGCTCGATGTGGGGTCGGGGGGGTGGTGGGTGGGGGGAGGGGGGTTCACAGTGTGAGGGATGTGAATGATGAATGTCTAAGTATTACCTTGTCTTGTACACCTGAAATTAATAATAAAAAAAAAGAAATACTATAGCTGAATATCCAGTAATTGACTATTGTGATACTTAAGTACAGCACAGAGGAGCACAAACCACAAATAAATGGTCAGTATTTGTATTTTTAACATTCTTCTTTGGTCAGTCATGTTAACTGTAGGACATAGTTTTGTGTTTTTTTTTTTTTTTACGATTAAAAAATAACCCACATAAATACAGTCAAAAAAAAAATGTTTGCCTCTGCTACATTATAATAAATTACTATGATACAACAATCTATTAGACAACATAAGTATGTAATGTGAGGTAGAGAAAGGAGTCTATAGATTCATGAGAAGTTGAAAGCCTCAAAAGTGATCTTTCCAACAAAAACTTAAGCTATGTGGTATGGCAGAGATTGCATTTGGAGGAGAAAGAAAAGATGGCAACCTTGAGATAAAGTAGTTAAGGCATCCTTTTTCTCTTCAGAAAAATAAAAGTCTCTGGGTGTTCTATATTTGATCTCTGAGTTTCAGGATAATTAAGGGAGGACTTTAAATAACCTACTTATATCAGCAGTCTCAGAAGAGCAAGAAGTAGATAACCCATGAAGATGAAGAGACAAATGGTAGATTGTTAAAAGTCCACACTCCAGAGGTAATGCAGTCCCAATGGAATGATACCTCTTATTTTAACCATTGTAAGGGAGATGGGGAGCATATAAAAGACCAGGAATCAGGCAGGCTAGTGAAGAGATCTTGCCAACTTCAAACACTAGCTACAGACATGATATGGTAATATATTACTTTAACTACATTTCTTAATATAACTTCATGCAAGATCATCACAAGGTAGGGTGAGTTGCAAAAGAACACTAATTGTTTCACTATGGTAGACATTTTCTGGGATTCTATATGCAAAACAAAGTGAAATATTAATAAATTCCTTCCATAATAAAATTACAGAGCAAAGAACCAACTGGAAAAATATTTATGACATATATTACAGACAATGTGTGTTAATATCTCTACTTTACCAAGAACTATTAAAATTCAAGAAGAAAAGTATGAATACCCAGATAGAACAATGGGCTATACATAATGATTCATCTTTTGAGACTGGAAATTAAAAGCAAGTGTCTTCCAGATCCTTCCCTTGGGAGGAGAAAGTAGAGGCCTCCTGAGAAGGGCATTGATTAGCAATTCACAGAAAAAGAAATATAAAAAGCCAATAAATATATGAAAAGTATTCAAACTATTGATTAAATAAATTATGAATGAAAACTAAAAGACCAATAATATTGTTTTTATTTCTTGAAGTGAGATTTGTAAAATTATCAAGCACCTATTCAATACAATCCCATGCAAATATCAAATATTTCTGTTTTAGAAAAATAGTTGATGTCATATACCACCATGCTCACCATGGAAAAATGTTTGTGATTTATTGTGAAATAGACAGGAGATTTTCAAGACATTAAGTATAATATGATCCCGATTTTATATTTTAAAAAAAGGAAGTATTCACTGGAAAGAATGGAAAGGACATAGGGAAAATAATGCAACAAAGACTATTTTTGAATTGCTATAATGTCAACTCTTTATACTTTGCAATGATCTCTTTTTCTTTTATTATTATTAAAATTATACTATTTTTAACTATTGTTAAACATGTAAGATTAGTAATCTAGAATCTTTGAGGTAACAATAGGCAGTTCAGATTTTACATGTGAAATCATACAATCATCCCTCATACCTCACCAGTATGTTTTGAAGAAAAATAAAATACTATATGCCTGCCTGCCTTATAACCTTTGGTAGTGTTATGGGCTGAACTGTGTTCCCTCGAAATTCATTATGTCAAAACCCTGAATACCAGTACCTTAGAATGTGACTGTTAATAACCCTCAGTTTTTCCTCTTTGTCCCCAAAACTGTTTCTGATTAGTTCATTCACTTATTCTTTACTTTAGATTCCGCATATAAGTGAGATCTTTCTCTTTCTGACTTATTTCACTTAACATAATGTTCTCTAGATCCATCCATGTTGTTGCAAATGGTAAGATTTTTTTTCTTTATGGCTGCGTAACACTCCATTGTATAAATGTACCACAGTTTCTTAATCTAGTCATCTACCGATGTACTGTACACCTGAAGCTGAACAATAATGAATGCCAACTATAATTTTACATATATATATATGTATATATAATGTGATGGCTCGGTGCGATGTCAGAGGGATAGTGGATGGGTGGATGGGGAGAGGGGGGTCCACAGTGTGAGGGATATAAATGATGAACGTCTAAGTATTAACTTGTCTTGTGCACCTGAAACTAATAAAAAATGAATAAATAAAAGAATGTGACTGTTTTTAAAAATAGTCTTTAAAGAGGAGATTCAGTTAAAATGAGGCCATTAGAGTGAGACCTTAATATACTATGTCTGTTGTTTTTATAAAACAGAGATACATGGTGTGTGTATGTGTGTGTGTGTGCGCAGAGGAACTACCGTGTGGAGAGGAAGAAAGAGGGGTACCATATGTAAGTCAAAGAAAGAGGCCTCAGAGGAAACCAAACCTGCTGGTACCTTGATTTGGACTTCCAGCCTCCATAAGTGTGAGGAATTTGTTTTGCTTGAGCCATCAAGTCTGTGGCATTTAATTATGGCAGCCCTAGGAAACTAATACTGTTAATATGTACATATAAGATATACATAATGATTGAATATGGTTTATCTTTTGAGATTGGAGATTAAAAGCAAGTATTTTCCAGATTTTTCAGTTGGGAGGAGAAATCAGAGGCCTCCTGAGAAACAGCATTGTTTCTTCTGAAAGAAATTAAAACAGCATTTAAAAATTGTATAATTCCAAGTACAGAGACCTCATTTCTTTCATAACATTTTTACGCAGATGCCATCCCTTACAGATAAAAAGTAGGTTTACCAGTAAAACAACCCTTCCTCTATAGGACTGCATTTGAAACAAATAGCAATTCTAACCAGTCCTGAGCCTCTTAACTAAATAAATAAGAAAAGCTAGTTTGGAAGAAATACGAGTAGCTAATAAGCCTTTTAAGTCAATGCAAAGTTACTATGTCTAACTCTGCAAGGATCCTTTTAAAATAAAAATTAATAAATTGGGATGAGAGAGAAAGTGAGGAATTTTTTTAACTTTCCCAGAAATCCTGTGTCTTGAAAATTGGTATGTTGACTTTGTACTGGATGTCCCGGCGAGAATTCTAAATCATGTGTTCACTGCAAATTCAGACACATGTTGGGTATTTCTAGCTGGAGAGTCAACCTGCCACAATTCCTGCTTTGCAGGAGGGACTGAGCACGAGCCTCATGGAAAGGAAAATGCCTGCACAAAGTGAAGCAAAACGTCAGTCCTTTAAAACTCTCATCCATAAACTCTTAGGAAATAAAATCTCTCTCTTGCCTCCCCCACACATCTTGTCCTCTTCACAAGAACAAGGAACAAAGGGAGAGAATATAAAAGCATACAATTCTTCATCCAAGAACAATGGTGTTTGGAGAGTGGAGAAGTATGATTTGGGAGCATTTAAGAAAGAACCTGTGTTCTCCAGTTCACAGGGGCTTGTCAGATACTAGGGGAAGAGGAGATGGATTTTAAAGAACGATTAGAAAAAAATGATCATTATTGTTGAATAATATTTAAAAAAAAAAAAAACTTCAAATTAACATGGATCTTTTGAGCACCTACTGTGTACCAGGCATCTTACAAAGTGCTGAATTTATCCCTTGAAACAGACCTAACATGACTTTCCCTAAGATAAATTGAAAGGAGATAGTCATAAGCTATTGAATCCCTTAAACTTTTCTTCTAGTTTCCTAACTACTAGGCACTTCAAGAAAAATCTGATTATATAAGTAAACAGTAAAGGAAAAAGCCAATGAAGTTTCAGAGATATTTAGAAATATACATCCAAACCACACCAATGGTACATTCTTTAATTTGTACCATTAATCCAAGTCACCTTTAGCATTCATTGATTTACTCAGTAATAATCTATTGAGCTTCATTTGTGTGGTCAGGCACTGTGCTGGGCACTGAGGATATGACAGAAAATTTACTGGAGCTTATAGTCAAAGTTAAAAGAAAGAGGAGTCAATGGCAACATGCCAAATTCAAAGCATTGGATATATGTATATGAAAAACTATTATACCTTGGCCTTTAATTTTTTTAATTTTAAAACTTGATTATATTATCTAATTAGATTTTGTTTGAGCTGTATTCTATGTAAATGGATGATTCTTTTAAAAAGCAACAGTAGTTGAAATCAAAAGTGTTAATTGGACCAAGCTGTTGGGTAATCAAATTGTTCAGAACAATTCATTTCTTCCACTGTAACAGAGTTGTACATTCCCATGCTCACCATGGAGCTTGCAAGGCCTACTTGGAGGTGAAGTACACTTTCCCACCCAGTTATCAGGGTTGGCCATATGACTTCTTTTAGGCAATGGGATGTGAGTAAGTATGATATATGCCATGTCCTAGAAGAGGTTCTCAATGTGATTATATAATTGACTCTGCCTCTTGCCAATGCCCTTGCCATGAGAATAGTATGCATAAGACAGGAACTGCTCTTTTAGCTTAAGGTGTGAGAATTAGAAACGTATGCAGCAGAGTGAAGCAGAGCCACAGTTGACCCACAGCCAACATATAACATGAACAAGAAATAAATGTTTACTATTGTAAGCCCCTGCATTTGGGGGTTGTTTATTACTACAGTAAATCTAATACCTGAATTTTACTTAAATTTCACTTGGCACAAATCATAGTTTCATAAATTAACATGTCAAGGTACAGGTAGAGAGGGTTCGAGAAAGCCTCATTCTTCTTCCAAAAGGTTTAACAGATCAAAAAAGTAAAATAAAATTTAAAATAGCTATGTGATCCATGCCAATCAAAGTCTGAATAATAAGATTATTATTGGGAATAAATCGTTATTTAATGACTTTTTAGCTTTCCAAATTAAACCGACTCCTGTGTTTTCTTTAAAAATTCAGTATTTTGATATTCTATAATAATGATTATATTCTATAATAAATTCAAATATTTACTTTTGCTAATTTAAGATTTAATATAGTTTTTTTTTTAATAATTGTATGCCCAGTATAGAAAGCCCACAAGTACATTGATTACAGCAGTGTTTCTCAGTGTATGGTTGAAAGACCACCTACACAGGAATCACTGGAGACGCTTAATAAAAATGCAACTTCACAACCACCCCTTCCCCCAGACTTGTTGAATCAGAATCTGGCAGTGAATGGGTAGAAAGCCACAATTTAAAGAAGGTCTGCAGTATTTCTAATGCAAACTAGAACTTGAAAATCACTGTTTTAATTTCCCTGTTATTTTTCAAATCAATATTAGTGAACTCAACTATATCCTGACTTCACCCTAAGTGCAGTTTCAGTTGTTTTGACTAGAAAATGTTGTCATATTACCCCCGATGTCCTGAATGTCATCAAAATGTCTTCCTTTCAATATTTCCTTTATCTTTGGGTAAAGAAAAAAGTCATTGGGCGCAAGATCAGGTGAGTAGGTGACCATAGTGATAGTCAGTAATATTCCTAGTGATATTCGTAGTGATATTCATCTCAGGAGAAATGTTGTCAGCTTGGATCGAAGGGCACAGAGATGGGAGCAAATAAGTTTGTTGGACTTCTGGGATTCTATAGGAAGGAAATGGGTCTAAAGAAAAATTCAGCTGAAAACTGTATTACCTTTCAACAAAAGTTACCTTTCAACAAAAGAAAGACCCTAAAGGTGGCTCAGGAGCTAGCTCCTCCTTGGTCCCAGGGGGTAGAACTGCCACCCAGGACTGAGTAAACAAGGTCTGTGTTCAGCACCAAGGATGCAGGGCTGCAACCCTAGTGGGCCCAGAGGACAGAGGATCAAGCCAAAAAGGATTATTCCTAAGACTTAAAATCTAATGGAATTTACCCTGGTACTTTTCGTACTTGCTGGGGACCTGTGACTCCTTTTGCCCTCTGGCTTATCCTCTTTGGAATGGGAAGGTCTATCCAGGCCTGTCCCACCAATGCATTTTGAGAATAGACAACTTGTTATCTGGTTTTACAGGTTGATAGAGGGAGAGGATTTCTACTCCAGGATGAATCATACCCCAAATTTCACCCATACCTATTTAGATGATATTTGGATGAGTTTTTCAATCTCTAGTTGATACCAGAATGGGTTAAGACTTGAGGATGCAGAAATGTGGTGAAAGTATTTTGCATGTGAAAAGGGAATGAGTGTTTGAGGGCTAGAGGGTACATTGTTATAAGTTAAATTGTGCCCCTCAAATTTACATGCTGAAGTCTTGACTCCTGGTCCCTAAGGGTGGGACATTATTAGGTGATAAAGTCATTGCAGATGGAGTTAGTTAAGGTGAGGTCTTAAGGAAGTGCAGTGGACCCCTCTTCTTGAAGGAGGTCATCGAGAGGACATGACTGCCGGTTGACATGTCAGCTAGACCCAGGCAATCAAAGGCTCCTTATCCCCATCCCTGTCCTTGGATTGTGCTGAAAAGGCTGCGTGGAAAAGTTAGACGGCCTGAACTTTTCACCAAAAATTCTTGGCTCTTACATCATGACAATGCACCAGCTCACATGGCACTGTCTGTGAGGGAGTTTTTAGCCAGTAAATAAATAACTGTATTGGAACACCTTCCCTATTCACCAGATCTGGCCCCCAATGACTTCTTTCTTTACCCAAAGATAAAGGAAATATTGAAAGGATGACATTCAGGACATCAGGGGTAATAGAACAATAGTTCAGGTAGCCATTCCAGAAAGAGTTCCAAAATTGCTTTAAAGGGTGGACTAGGCACTGGCATCAGTGTATAGCTTCCCAAGGGGAGTACTTCGAAGGTGACCATAGTCATATTCAACAATGAGGTATGTAGCACTTTTTCTAGGATGAGTGCGCAAACCTGTCAGATCTCGTATGTATTCTCCAAGACAATAGTAATTTTCTCTACAAATTTCTTTCCTATTTTGGTTCTCACCAGAATCTCCTTTAACATCCATATGTCTATCAACACACTCTTCAAGGCAATCTAGGCATTTTTTCTGGCAAGTACCTCAAAACTCTTCTCTACCTGTTACCCAGCTCCAAAGCCACTTCCACATTTCTAGATATTTGTTAGAGCAACACTACTCCAGTACCAAAATCTATCAGTTTTCTAGGGCTGCAGTAACAAGGACCACCAAGTGGTCATTTAGAAAAATAGAATTTATTGGAGGCTAGAAGTCTGAGATCAAGGTGTTGGTTCTTTATGGTGGCTGTGAGGGAGAAATCTGTTCCATGCTGCTCTCCTAGCTTCTGGTGGTTTGCTGGAAGTCTTTGGCATTCCTTGGTCTATAGAAACATCACCACAATCTCTGTCTTCATCTTCATATGGTATTCTCCTTGTGAGCCTGTCCTTGTCAAAATTGCCTTTTTTTATATAAGGAAATTAATGACATTGGGAACCCACCTTATTGTAATATGACTTTATCCTAAGTAATTATTTCTGCAATGGCAGTATTATCAGATAACATCACAAACTGTGTTACTGGCAGTTGGAATTTCAACATATGAATTTTGAGGTGACACAATTCAGCTCACAGTAGGGGTAAAGGCAGGATTTCATTTCAAACCATCTAGATTCAAAATTTGTATGTGTAATCACTCTGCTAGGCATGCACTATAAATGTCCTAAACAATGATGTGAACCCTGATAAAGAAGCATTTAAGTCTGTCAGGCGGACAGTGGTTGGGGCTAGAGGAGGCTTTCCAAAGAGTTCATGTTGAATTGAATTTTGAATTATGAATTGTAGTTCACTACACAGAACTGCATGAGCAAAGTCACAGAAGTGAGAAGATACCTGGTATACCACCACCTCTGCACCATACCACTGCAACACCCTACTAATTGCTCTCTTGCTTCTTTCTATCCTTGCTCCCCTATGGTCAATTATTCATTAACGGCCAGAGTGATCTTTTTCACACAGGTAAGCCAGATCATGTAATTACCCTGCTCTCAATTCTCCAATAGTTTCTCATCATACTTAGAACCATCCAAAGTATTTACCAGACGCTCAGGACCCACTTGTTCTGATCTTTACCTACATTTCCAACATCATTTCCAACCACTCTTGCCCTAGTTATACTGGCATGTTATACTGGTATGTCTCTTGGCTGTTCCTCATTTCAGAATATTCTTCTCCCAGATTTTCACATGACTACTTCCTTTTCATCATTCAGGGTTCAACTCAAATGACATCTTCTCAAAGAGGCTTATTGGATCATTCAATCTAAGTAGACCTCTCTTAGTCATTCTGTGCCACATCTTGTGTTATGTTTTTTCCTCATTGCATTTGACTGTGATACACAAGTAAAGCATCATGCATTTATTTGTTTATTTGTTTATTGTTTGTCTCTCTGCCAGAATGTAAAATTGATGAAAACAGGGACTTAGTCTTATTCATGGCTCTTTCATTAGTACCCAAATGGTGCCTGGCACATTATAAATAATTATTAAACACATGTCTCTATTAAAGAGTATTTTGGATGGAGTGATAATAGCAGAAAACACAATACAATAAAATGAGGAGCAAATGGGGGGGGAAGTAGAGTAATGAGCACAGTCCACTTTTTCAAGGAATGTGTATGTTCAATAAGAGAAATGGGCTACCAGCTAATAAGAGAAGTTAAAATTAGGGGAGATTTTATTTTTGGACTGTGGTTGTAATTGTCATCGCAGATAGGCACATACACAGGCTTATTAGAAGAAAATGAAGATGGAGGAGGGAGAGAGAGAGAGAGAAGAGAGGAGAAAAGAGAGAAGAGAGTAAATAGACTAAGGGAGCACACAATCTGAAAATTCTGATTTTTTTCTAAGGAAAAGAAAAAGGAAGAACATGGGCTTTCAGGCGTTTTAAATACTATAATCTGATTACAATATTATTTTTTTAAATAAAGACAATGAAGAAACATCACCTGTAATAACACAACCCAGAGACTATCAATGTTGACATTTTGTGTTCATATACTTCCAATCATGCAATGTATATAAATATATACACATATATATGCATATACATATATATGTATTGTATAAAATTTACTATACATGTATTATACATGTGCAATATATATATGTATTATACAAAATTGGGATCATACTGTACATAATTTTTACAATTTTCTTTTTAAATTATTTACATATTGTAAACATTTTCCTTGTTATTAAATATTCTCTTAAAACACTTATTTAAATGGCTGCATAGGATTTTGCAATATGGATGTATTATAGGCTATTTAGCCATTCCCTGTGTTAGACAAGTACGTTGTTTCCAAATTTCTGCTAGCATAAACAACATAGATGAATATTCATACACATCTATGTGTACAGCTCTTATTATTTAGGCTAATTTCCTAGAAGTACAATTTAGAGGATAGGACAATAAGAAGGATTTTAGATACATATTGTCAAATTACTTTCCGGTAAGGTTAACCAGTCTACACTTTCACAAGCAGTATGTCAGTGTTCCCATTTTCTACATCACTTCAATACTAGTTAAAATTTATTGCTATTTTAATATATGTAAACGGTATTGGGATGTTATTTAATTACCATTTATATCAGCATTAGTGATTTTCATTTTTTTTGTGTGTTTTTGATTTTTCTACTTTTATACCAATTTTTCATGTATCAATGTTTTCATATTGTGACTGATTTATAAAAGCTCTTTATTAAAATATATTAATAAATTCACTATTTGTCACATATATGTCTGGCAATTTTTTTACCACTTTTCTTTTCTTTAAAAATTTTATAGAAGCTTTAAATTTTCATCATGTTAGATCTATTAGTACTTTCATTTTTTTTTATTGTTTTTCTTTTCAGAAGAAACTCCTTTCACTAGCAATCAGATAAATATCTTCTTCATTTCCATCTATTTATATATAATTTAATTTATTACACCTAACTAATTAATCCATCTGGTATTTGTTTTGTTACATGATATGACAGAGGGATCCATTTATTTTCCCCAAATCATCCAATCATCCAGTCACTACTTATAAAATAATTCCTGCTCTCTTAGTTGTTTGAAATGCCATCTCTACCATGTATAAATACTTACAGCTTTCAGTTATTTCTCTGGTTTTTCTTGTCCAGTAAATTTTTCCAGCACCAGAACTATATCATTTAATTATTGTAATGTTAACATTTTAACATGTTGAACAGAAACCCCTCTTCATTACCTTTGATTTTTCAGATTTTTTTCCTCATTATTCACACAGCTTAATTTTTCAGGAAAACTCAGAATAAATTATCGTGTTTTACTTTCTTTTTTTGTAATAAAAGTTTATTGGGGTGACGATTGTTAGTAAAGTTACATAGTTTTCAGGTGCACAATTCTGTAATACATCATCTATAAATCCCATTGTGTGTTCACCACCCAGAGTCAGTTCTCCGTCATCACCATATATTTGATTCCCTTTACCCTCATGTACCACTACCCTTCCCCCTTACCCTCTGGTAAACACTAAACTATTGTCTATATCTATGAATTTTTGTTTCTCATTTGTCTTGTTCTTTTGTTGTTTTTGGTTTATATACCACATATCAGTGAAATCATACGGTTCTCTGCTTTTTCTGTCTGACTTATTTTGCTTAGCATTATAATCTCAAGATCCATCCATGTTGTCACAAATGGCTCTGTTTCATCTCTTCTTATGACCGAATAGTATTCCACTGTGTATATATACCACAACTTCTTTATCCGTTCATCTATCGAAGGACACTTTAGATGTTTCCATGTCGTGGACACCTTAAATAAAGCTGCAATGAACATTGGAGCACATGAGTCTTTATGGATAAATGTTTTCAGATTTCTTGGGTAGATACCCAGGAGAGGGATTGATGGGGCATACAGTAATTCTATTCGTAATTTTTTGAGGAACCTCCACAGTGCCTTCCATAGCGGCTACACCATTCTGCATTCCCACAATGTATAAGGGATCCTTTTTCTCCACAGCCTCTCCAACACTTGTTACTATTCGTCTTGTTGATGGCAGCCATTCTGACTGGGGTGAGGTGATATCTCATTGTGGTTTTTATTTGCATTTCTTTGATGATTAGTGATGTTGAGCATTTTTCATATGTCTATTTGCCATTTGTATGTCCTCTTTGGAGAAATGTCTCTTCAGGTTGTCTGCCCATTTTTCAATTCAATTGTTTGTTTTCTTGTTGTTGAGTTGCATGAGTTCCTTGTATATTTTGGATATTTGCTCCTTATCGCAGGCAATGTTTGCAAAAACCTTCTCCCATTAAGTTGTCTGCCTCTTTATTTTGTCGATGGTTACTTTTGCCGTGCAGAAGCTTTTTAGTTTGATATAGTCCCATTCATTTATTTTAGCTTTTACTTCCTTTGCTTTTGGAGTAAAGTTTATAAAATGCTCTCTGAACCCAAGGTCCATAAGTTTAGTACCTATGTTTTCTTCTATGCAGTTTATTCTGTCAGGTCTTATGCTTAAGTCTTTGATCCATTTTGAATTAATTTTCGTACATGGTGACAGGTAGCAGTCCAGTTTCATTCTTTTGCACATGGCTATCCAATTCTCCCAGCACCATTTATTGAAGAGGCTGTCTTTCTTCCATTGTATGTTTTTAGCTTCTTTGTCAAAAATTATCTGTCCATATTAATGTGGTTTTATTTCTGGGTTCTCAATTCTATTCCATTGATCTCTGTGTCTGTTTTTCTGCCAATACTATGCTGTTTTGATTATTGTAGCCCTGTAGTTCAAGCTAAAGTCAGGCAGTGTGATACCTCCAGTATTGTTCTTTTTTCTTAAGATTGCTTTGGTTATTTGGGGTCTTTTGTGGTTCCAACAAATCTGATGATTTTTTGTTCTACTTCTTTAAAGAATGCCATTGGGATTTTGATGGGGATTGCATTAAATCTGTATATTGCTTTGAGTAATATGACCATTTTAACAATGTTGATTCTTCCAATCCATGAGCATGGAATGTCTTTCCATTTCTTTGTGTCTTCTTTAATTTCTTTCAAAAATGTCTTATAGTTTTCAGCATACAAATCCTTCACATTCTTGGTTAAGATTATTCCTCGGTATTTTATTCTTTTTGCTGCAATGACAAAGGGAATTGTTTTTTGTATTTTTTTTTCTGAGATTTCATTCTTAGTATATAGGAAAGCAATGGAGTTTTGTACGTTGATTTTGTAGCCAGCAACTTTACTGCATTCGTTATTTTTTTCTAAAAGCTTTTTGGTGGAGTCTTTAGGGTTTTCTATATATAGCATCCTGTCATCTGCAAAGAGTGATAATTTAACTTCTTCATTCAGAATTTGCATGCCTTTGATTTCTTTCTCTTGCCTGATAGCTCTGGCAAAACTTCCAACACTATGTTGAAAAGCAGAGGTGATAGGGGACAGCCCTGTCATGTTCCTAAACATAGAGCAAAGGCCTTCAGTTTTTCACCATTAATTATGAGATTAGCTGAGGGCTTGTCATAGATGCCCTTTATTACGTTGAGGTATTTTCCTTCTATCTCTATTTTTTAAGTGTTTTAATCATAAATGTATGTTGTATCTTGTCAAATGCTCTTTCTGCATCAATTGATATAATCATATGAATTTTGTCCTTTATTTTTTTTATGTGATGTATCACATTGATGGATTTGCGGATGTTGAAGCATCCTTGTACCCCGGGGATGAACCCCACTTGGTCATGATGAATAATCGTTTTAATGCATTGTGGTATTCGAATTGTTAAAATTTTGTTTACGATTTTTGCATCAGTATTCATCAGGGATATAGGTCTGTAGTTTTCTTTTTTTTGTGTTCTCCTTACCAGGTTTTGGTATCAGGGTAATGTTGGCTTCATAAAATGAGTTAGGGAGTACTGACTCTTCTTCAATTTTTGGAAGAGTTTGAGCATGATTGGTATTAGATCCTCTTAAAGGTTTGGTAGAATTCACTAGTGAAGCCATCTGGTCTAGGACTTTTGATTTTGGGAAGGTTTTTGATGACAGATTCAGTTTCGTTACTGGTGATTGGTCTGTTTAGATTTTCCAGTTCTTCATGGTTGAGCCTTGGAAGGCTATATGTTTCTACGAACTTTTCCATTTCTTCTAGGCTATTGAATTTGGTGGCATATAGTCCTTCATAGTATTCTTGAATAATCCTTTGTACTTCTGTGGTGTCCATGATAACTTCCCCTTTTTCCTTTCTGATTTTCTTAATTAGTGTCTTCTCTCTTTTTATCTTAGTGAGTCTAACCAAGGGTGTGTCGATTTTGTTAATTTTTTCGAAGAACCAGCTCTTTGTCACATTAATTTTTTCTATTGTCCTTTTGTTCTCTATTTCATTTAGTTCTGCTCTGATTTTTGCTATTTCCTTTCTTCTGCTGACCTTGGATTTTACTTGTTCTTCTTTTTGTAGTTCTTTAAGGTGTAACATGAGGTTATTTATTTAGGATTTTTCTTGTTTCTTGAGATAGGCTTGTAATGACATAAATTTCCCTCTTAAAACCGTTTTCGCTGCATCCCACATATTTTGGAAGGATGTATTTTCATTGTCATTTATTTCTATGTATATTTTGATCTCTCCTCTAATTTCTTCTTTGACCCAGTCGTTCTTTAAAAGTATGTTGTTTAATCTCCATGTATTTGTGTTTTTCCCTGCTTTCTTTTCGCAGTTGATATCCAATTACAAAGCCTTGTGATCAGAGAATATGCTTGGTATGATTTCAATCTTCTTAAATTTGCTGAAGCTGATTTTATGTCCCAATATATGGTCTGTCTTTGAGAATGTTCCATGTACACTTGGAAAGAATGTATAGTCTGATGTTTTAAGATGAAGTGCTCTATATGTATCAATTATGTCCATTTCATCTAATGTGTCATTTAGGGCTGCTATTTCCTTATTTATTTTCTGTTTGGATGATCTATCCATAGCTGTCAATGATGTATTTAAGTCCCGTAGTATAATTGTGTTTTGGTCAATTTCTCCCTTTAGTTCTGTTAGTAGTTGTTTGGTATATCTTGATGCTCCCTGATTGGGGACATAAATATTGATGACTGTTATGTCTTCTTGTTGTATAGTCCCCTTTACCATTTGTCCATCTTTGTCTCTTGTTATCCTTTTCATCCTGAAGTCTATTTCATCTGATATCATTATGGCTACACCTGATTTTCTCTGGGTACCATTTGCTTGGAGTGTTAATTTCCACTCTTTCACTTTGAGACTGTGCTTGTCTTTGTAGCTGAGATGTGCCTCTTGGAGACAGCATATAGTTGGGTTTAGTTTTTTGATCCAGTCTGCTACTCTGTGTCTCTTTATTGGTGAGTTCAGTCCATTTACATTTACGGTGATTATTAATACATGAGGATTTTCTGTCATTCTATCTTTAGTTTTCTGGTAAGGCTGTGTCTCCATTGTTTCTTTGCCTTTTTGTTATTGTCTATTATTTCTGTGTGGTGATATTCTATGATGTTTTCCTCTGTTTTTTCTTTATTACAGTTTATATTTTAGTTCTGGATTTTTTATTTGTGTGTTTACCCTTAAGTTTATGTAAAAGAACGTTTCATACGTAGAGTATTCCATTTTCTTCAGCAAGCTTACATTCCCCATTCCCATATTCAGGTTCAGGCCTTTACTCTCCCCCTTTTTATGTTGCCACAAATTGTCCCTGTTGATGGTGGTCGAATAGCCTCTTTTAGTGTTTCTTGTAGTGCAGGTCGTGTATTAGAAAATCCCCTCAGCTTCTGTATGTTTGGAAAGGTCTTTATTCCTCCTTCCTATCTAAAGGTTATCTTTGCTGGATATGTTATTCTTGGCTCATAATTTCTCTCTTTCAATAGTTTGAATATTTGGTTCCACTCCCTCCTGGCTTGTAGAGTTTCTGCTGAAAAATCTGATGATAATCTAATGGGCTTTCCTTTGTAGGTTACCGTCTTCTTTTCCCTGGCTGCCTTGAGGATTCTTTCTTTGTCGTTGATTTTAGACAGCTTCAATACAATGTGCTTTGGAGAAGGCCTGTTGGGGTGGAGGTAATTAGGTGTTCTATTTGCCTCTTGGATTCGAGGATCCAGTTCTTTCCACAAGTTTGGGAAGTTCTCATCGACAATTTGTTTGAATATATTCTCTGTTCCCTTCTCTCTTTCTTCTCCTTCTGGTATGCCCATTATTCTTATATTGCTCTTTCTGATGGAGTCCGAAAGTTCTTGTAGAGTTCTTTCATGTCTTTTAAGTCTCAAGTCTCTTTCTTTTTCTATCCGTGTCATTTCTAGGTTTCTACCTTTGATGTCACTGATTCTTTCCTCCATCTGGTCAACTCTACTCTCTAAACTGGTTATTTCATTCTTAATTTCTTCTACTGAGTTCTTAATCTCCAGAAATTTTATTTGGTTCTGTTTTAAAATTTCAATCTCTTTGGTTAAATGTTCACGTTGTTCTTTGATTGTGTTTCTGAGTTCATTAAACTGCCGCTCTGTGTTTTCTTCAATCAGGTTGAGTTTTTTCAGAACTGCAATCTTGAATTCTCTGTCATTTAAGTCACTTATTTCCATATCTTTAACTTCCTTTTCTGGAGACTTCTCACTTTCTTTCTAAGCTGTCTTGTTGCCTTGGTTATTCATGGCAATTACTGATTTTTTTATTTCTTTGGCTAGACATCCACACGAGTGGGTTCTGCAACTGGCTGACAGAAAGAGGTCTTACATTTGTTTTCCAGTATGTGTTGGTAGAATGTTTTCTTTTTTTCTCTTACTACAGCCTTTTTTTTTCTCTCACACTGTAGTGTTGTGTTTTCTCTGCGATATTTCAGCTTCTCACACAATGGGGGGATTCCCTGGAAGGTGCACTTCTCCTCTGTTAACAGTTTGCTTGCATCATAGGGCACCATGTTCCTGTCAGGATGCAGAGAGCTTTTGAAGTTCCAAAGCTCTTCCTGCACCAGATTCAGAGCCCGTGAGTTTAGCAGTTCTGTTTACTCCTCCAGGCATCTTCCAAGATAGGTGGTGAAAGGGGCAGATGATTTGTGAGAGGTGGCCCAGTGCAATGTCCAGGAACACCACCAAGTCCAGTCCTGCTTCCACAGCTCCCTCCCCTTTGCCAGAATTAGTTCGGCTGCAAATCTGTGTCTGTGGACCACAGTTCTCAGAGCAGCAAATATTCTGTTCTTTTGATCTGACACTACTACTGTTCTGCTTCTAGCACTAGGTAGGTGGGGGCAGGGCAAGCTCTGGGAAGGTAGGGAGGGGCCAGCTAGTCTCAATGCCTAAGGCTTCCGTTCTCTGTGGCAGTCAGTGCTTAAACCATCGTTTTTAGCCTTCTCCCCTCAGTCTTTGCTCTGAGGTCTCTGCCATGAGCGTTGTGTTCAGCCGAGTTATGTGCTGTCCCCTCAGCCCTGTGGGCCATAAACAGAGCCCTACCAATCTCCTAGTCCTTCCCTCTCCAGCAGCTGCGGTAGTTCCGGGATGCAGCCAGCTTGGAACACTGAGCTAGGTCTGTGTTCTCCCCCTATGCAGCTCCATCTCCGCACTTCTCTCTTCCCTCCTCCCATACTCAGCAATTGCCCACCTTTAGGTGAACTCAGTAGTGAGCGTCTTCATCTTGCCAGTCTGCTGTGCAGGAAATCCTTTTTGGAGTTATAGTTTTTCAATTTGTTATAAATTCCAGGGGAGATTTCCAGAGGCTCACCTTACGCAGCCATTTTGATGACTCAAAGACCCTTCTTGTTTTTCATATCAACTATTTTTTGGGAAAGGGGTTTGGAAGCCTGTCATATTTCCTATTATAGTATTTTGACATCCAAAATAAAATGTTGAGCAGGAAAAGCAAGTCCAAATACCTACAGTTTGTCCACTTACACAAAGATCAAAACAAATTATATGTTGTTCAGGGATAAACCTGCATATGACAAATTTATACGAAAAGTAAGGAAATAACTGGCTCATTTCTAAGGATAAAGATTTCCTCTGTTTCTGGAAGTGAGTTCCAATCCTGAGGAGGCAGCAATAGTGCCAAAGATATTGATATAGTTCTACTACCAGAGCAGTGCAATAGGCACATGGGCATTCGTATTATGATCAGTATCATTAATAATATTCTGTTTACTTGTTATATTTCTGGAACGTGCAATATTTTAATTTTTTTAAAAAACTGAATTCACAAAACAAAATTAAAAATTTAAAAATCAGTATCTTTCCTCTATACCATTAATCAGGAAAATTTAAAGTCATTACATTAATAATAGCAATTCAAAATATGAAATAACTAACAATAAACTTAATAAAATATATGTAGAAATTATTTAAACTTTATAAAGAAATCTGTGTGCTCTACTGAATTTTTTTAAATCTCGCATCAATGAAGAAACATAACATGTTATTCAAACTCTTATATAAATGTAATGCAATCCCAATTACAACCTCAACACAATTTTGGAACTAAACTAAATATCTCTAAACTTTGTCTCCAAGAATGATTATTAAGTTTGCCTACCGAGAAAATCTTGGAAGAAACTGTTAATGAAGAGGAACTTGCCTCACCAGATAGATGTTACATCCTATTAAAAAGCTACAATTATTGATGCAGTGGAATGCAGCTGTAGGAAAACAATGAGAACCTACAATAATGCATTAATAGCACTTGATACTTTAAGTACTTGCTACAAACAGTATATTCTACTAACTCCTTTACATTCATTATCTCTTTTAATCCTTACAAATATTTCAGGCAGATAATGCCATATTTAAATTTTCACAAAAGAAAAACCAAGCATGTCCACCTATACTGATTTCCTCACGACTGTTCCAATTTTAGCACTTAAAATCCAGGATCCCTGGATACTCTTCAATGCCTGGCAAACTGGGACAGCTGGTAAGCTAGAACTGAAGATTGGCACTTACAGAATTCACTCAAATCAAGTAAAACACAACAGGTAATTTATGGGGTTGTGATTTAAATTCAGCTCAGATTCTAAAGACCGTATTTTAACATTTCTCATTCTTATATGATGAATGTGGCCATATAATTGACTGGGGAAAACATTTTGGAACAACTGGTGGAGTATGGACAAAAAAAATAAAATAGAGCAAAATTTACCCTTCACACTAGAATAAAATTTAAATGAATAATTAGTTTAAGTGTAAATTTTGGATAAAAATATAAATGAATACACATATATTCTTGGAGTAAAAATGGACATTCTAAAAATGACAAAATCTAGAAGCCATGAATAAAGATGAATAAATATGATTGCATTAAAAATAACTGATCTACAACTGAAAACATAACAACAAAATTGAAGAAGTCACAAAGAAATGGAAAGACATTCCGTGCTCATGGATTGGAAGAATCAACATAGTTAAAATGGCCATATTACCCAAAGCAATATACAGATTTAATGCAATCCCTATCAAAATCTCAATGGAATTTTTAAAAAACAATAGAATGAAAAATCATCAGATTTATTTGGAACCACAAAGACCCTGAATAGCCAAAGAAATCTTAAGAAAAAAGAACAATGCTGGAAGTATCACATTCCCTGATTTTAGCTTCTAGTACAGGGCAACAATAATCAAAACAGCATGACATTGGCAGAACAACAGACACATAGACCAATGGAATAGAACTGAGAACCCAGAAATAAAAGCCCATAAATATGGACAGAATATTTTTGACAAAGTAGCAAAAAACATACAATGGAGAAAAAACAGCCTCTTCAATAAATGGTGCTGGCAGAATTGGAAAGCCACATGCAAAAGAATGAAACTGGACTGCTATCTGTCACCATGTACCAAAATTAATTCAAAATGGATCAAAGACTTAAGCATAAGACCTGAAACAACAAACTGCATGGAAGTAAACATAGGTACTTAACTTATGGACCTTGGGTTCAAAGAGCATTTCATGAATTTGACTCCAAAGGCAAGGGAAGTAAAAGATAAAATAAATGAATGGGACTAAATCAAACTTAAAAGCTTCTGCAGAGCAAAAGAAACCATTGACAAAATAAAGAGGCAACCAACTGAATGGGAGAAGATTTTTGCAAACAGTGCCTCTGATAAGGGGCAAATATCCAAAATATACAAGGAACTCATGCAACTCAACAACAGAAAACATGAACAACCCAATTGAATATGGGCAGACAACCTGAAGAGACATTTCTCCAATGAGGACATACAAATGGCAAATAGACATATGAAAAATGCTCAACATCACTAATCATCAAAGAAATGCAAATAAAAACCACAATGAGATATCACCTCACCCCAGTTAGAATGGCTGTCATCAGCAAGACAAATAGTAACAAGTGTTAGAGAGGCTGTGGAGAAAAAGGAACCCTCATACATTGTTGGTGGGAATGCAGACTGGTCAGCTGCTATGGAAGGCAATGTGGAGGTTCCTCAAAAAATTACGAATAGAATTATCATATGACTCAGCAATCCCTCTTCTGGGTATCTACCCCAAAATATCTGTAAACATTTATACATAAAGATAAGTGTGCTCCAATGTTCATTGCAGCTTTGTTTATGGTGGCCAAGACATGGAAACAACCAAAATGTCCTTTGATAGATGAATGGATAAAGAAATTGTGGTATATGTATACAATGGAATACTATTCAGTGGTAAGAAAAGATGAGATAGGACCATTTTTGACAACATGGATGGATCTTAAAAGAATAATGCTAAGCAAAATAAGTCAGACAGAAAAAGCAGAGAACCATACGATTTCACTGATATGTGGTATATAAACCAAAAACAACAAAAGAACAAGACAAACAAATGAGAAACAAAAAACTCATAGACACAGACAGTTTAGTGTTTACCAGAAGGTAAGTGGGGAGGGTAGTGGTAGATGAGGATAAAGAGGATCAAATATATGGTGATGGAAGGAGAACTGACTCTGGGTGGTGAACACACAATGGGATTTATAGATGATGTAATACAGAATTGTTCACCTGAAATCTATGTATCTTTACTAACAATTGCCGCCCCAATAAACTAATTGAAAACAAAACATCACATCAAAAAAAATTAAAACAAGTATAAGTGAGGAAAATACTGGCAACACAGATGAGAAGTGGTTAATGACCTAAATATATAAAAGTGCTCAAAAATTAATAGAACATACCTAAACTCCATAATAAAAAATAAAATGGACAAAGGACATTAATAAGCACTTCAAAGAAGAAGTACAAATGGCTAAAAATATATGGGTAAAATGTCATACCTCCAATAGTGACAAAATCATGCAAATTTAAACAAAACACTATTTTTCCTGAAGCAGATTAATAAAGACTGAAAAGAATTATTAATACCTAGTGTTGATGATTGTATGGGGAAAATGGGCCCTGTCATACATAGGTGGTTGGTGGGAGTATTAAAACAGTAAAACATGCAAAGGTATTTTGACAATGTGAATCAAAAGCCTTAAAATGCATATTTTTGATTTAAAAATCTTTCAAGAATCTCATAGACAAATAATCATACACACACACACACACACACACACACACAGTTTATTCTAGCACTGTTTATAATAGTATATAAAGTAAAATGACTTAATATCTATCCATTGGGATTAGTTACATAAATTATGATACATCCCTGCATTGTGATACTATGTAGCCATTAAAAACAATTTATTCATTCAATTATCCATTCATCAAATATTTATTGAATGGCAGGCGTATTACTAGTTACTGGAGTTAGATTAGTTTACAAGACTGACTATATATTTATCATCATATAGCTACTATCTGTATAGAAAGTAAATTAAATAGAAAACAGACAAATAAAATAACTGTAACATGTAATAAGAACTTGGTGAAATAAAGAAGAAGTTGAGAGGGGTTAACAGAAGGACCTAGATCCATACTAATTTATATACAGGCCTTAACTCTCCACGCCCCACCCCCCACCAAGTAGACAGGAGTCAAGGATTCAACTACATGGCATATTCAAATTTGTTTCAAGCCGTGTTTAATGTATGCTAAAATCAATCAAACTTTTCATGACCTTTCTTAGAGTCTAGAGAGCAGAGCATACATACCAGTCAAAAAGTGTGTTTCCAATAGGGTAGAGAATTCAGATTTTGTCCTGTAATCAATAGAGGTATCACCACCATTCTGTTGAATATTCAGACCATGTGAGTTCAGCTCTAGTATAGCTCTCTCTGGATTATGACATGGATCACCTGCTTAGGCTTTTCACCTTGTCTCTTCCACTGTATTGATCTCTGATTACTTGCAGGAGATCCTCTTCTTGTATATTGAAACATATGAAATTGCTGATATCCAAGCATCTTTGATTGAGTAAAATGACAATTTCACATGTTCAACTTACTATAAAAGAAATTCCTCCATACCTGTATCATGAACTACTTTTTTTTTAATTTTAAAAATTATTTTATTTTTTAATAATTACAATTGACATATAATGTTTTATTACTCTCAGATGTTCACCATAGTGATTAGACATTTGTATATTTTACGAAGTGTTCATCCTGATAAATCTAGTACCCATGTGACACCATACATAGTTATTACAATATATTGACTGTATTCCTAATGCTATACTTTACATCCCCATGACTGTCTTGTAACTACCAATTTGTACTTCTTAATCTCTTCTCCTTTTTCACCCACCTCAAAACCCCTTCCAGCTGACAACCATCAAAATGATTTCTGTATCTATGAGTTTGTTTCTGTTTTGTTTATTTATTTTGTTCTTTAGATTCTACATATAAGTGAAATCATATGCAATTTGTCTTGCTCTGTCTGGCTTTCTCCACTCTGCAGAGTGCCCTCTAGGTCCATCAATGATGTTGCTTTTATTATTATTATTATTATTATTATTATTATTAGTTTCAGGTGCACAAGACAAGGTAATACTTAGACGTTCATCATTTATATCCCTCACACTGTAAACCCCCCTCCCCCATCCCCCCTTCCACTATCCCTCCGACATCGCTTTTTTTGACACACCAAGACAAATATCCTTCCCCTCTGCTATCCACATTGTAAATGCTGTAAAGGAGACATGAACTGACATCAGCAATTGGCTCCAGTTACAACCCTAATACATCTACATATTTTCTTCTAAAGTCTGACAGAATTACATGCCAGAATTTTACACTTCATTTTTATTATGTCACTTATCTATATGGCCATCTTACCAGGGGAGAAGATGAAAAAAAGGGTATTCAGTTGAATATTATTCAAAAAGATCTATTATTCAGACATGTTTTGGGGGGAATAGTAGCAAGCCTTAACTGTGTGAATTTCAAAGATATTTGCCATGACCTCTGCATCAATCTAGAAAATGAATGGGTTCATCAAATTTATTGTACAAACTGCAATATTTACAGAGACTACACTATAGCTTAGCCACTATTGTTACAAATGTTGGAATCTGACAAGTTCAAATCCTTGAATAAATTTTAGTCAGTGTCCTCATCTGAAAAGTAAGGTAAGAATTGGATCTTCCCCATAGGAGTATCAGGACAATTCAGTGAGATAATACATGTAAAATGTACTTAATGCAGACAGACACATAATAAACACTCAATAAAAAGTAGTTTTACAGTTTCTTAGAAACAACAATTTCTTGTTGTTTTCGCCTAACTCCCTAATCATGATATAGAACATTGAAACCAGAATTGCAAAATGGCAACCTTTTGCAATTTGGGGTGGGAAAAAGCAGAGAAATTGTCTTGTTCTAGATTTGCTATGAAGGGGCCCAGTGATTCCACATTTTGGCCAACACTTGTATTTGCCTTCAGTCCCAGTGGTTACATAGTTAATTGAAGTAGGGAATGAATGATAGGACGGAGGGGAGTTTCCCCACCCTCAAACTGCATTCAGGGATCATTATTTTCTCTATGAAGAGAAACATTTAGCATTATTTTTAGTGGATTATATAGCACAGTATATAAAATGACCTTGTAAGATTAAAAGATGCATTTCTCCTTGGTTGACTTTGAACATATAGAGTGGGTATAACTACAGTTGAAGCTACTTCACTTGGGCTTACCACAGTTACAAGTAACTTTTCCTGACCAGCTGGTAAAGCAGCTGCTGAATGGCAGAGGGCAGGACCTCGGGCTTGGGTCATCCTCAGCTAAGGTGAAGCAGATGCCCAGCCGCTGTCTACAAAACTGCTCAGCAGCCATCCGTGATTGAACCAACATAGCAAATCAAAGAACTTGAATTTTTTTTTCTGCGTAAGAATCCAAGATGTAAATCTCTAAGCCAGGTCAGCAAAAAGCTCTGAACTCTGAGAAGTTTTTCCTTGAAAAGACGCCTAAGAATTTCCTCCAGAATTCTAAGGGCAGCCACAATCAGAGGTACATGCAGCTGACAGGAACCCATCATTCATGGAGTGTTAAATCTTTACTCTGACCACTTCGGGCATCAGAATGTTAACTGCAATGATCGTTTTAGAAACCTCTTACTTAATATCTTATCAACTTCTTCATAGAGAAAAGAATAATTATATTTTCCGGAGTCTACATCCTGTCAAGATTCTGCTTTTCTTTTCTCAACTAATTCTAAAATTATCCTTCCACCCAGACAGCAAGTCAATATAGCCCAGTAGAAAAGATCCCATGGTGCAGGGATTAGATCCCAACTCTGCCCTTGAAACAGGGCCCGGTTGGGACCCCCAGAAAAGAGGCCTTGCATTGTCCCTGGCCTCGTCGATCCCTGCCCTAGAGCTTAACAATTGAAAAACCCCTTCCTTGTAGTTTGAGCTTGAAATGTCCTCTGTCCCAGTTCCCTGCTTTAGATAATTACCCTGAAACTTGTGCTTGCTGCTGATTACAATATGTATGGCCTAGCATTCTTTCCAGGTTACTGTCATCACTGCTCCTGGGTTGATGACCACGTTGGAGAGCCACATCACCAGTGGGGGTGCTCCATGCAGACCCCTGAACCATCATGTAGCCTCTGGAGGCATGTCCAGATTTTCCCTTAAATACCTCCAGCAGGTCTGAAAATGTCAAGGCAGTTTTTGGAGATGTTCACCCCCTGCCTTCTCAGACCACCAATGCTCTGATAATAAATGCTTATTCTATGACCCAACTCCTGTGTGGGTCTATTGGCTGAGCCGGGCAGGGCAGCACGAGCCCCGGACTCATTTGACCTCTGGTTTCAGTTTCTGGTGACTCAGATGGAACAGCCTCAGGGTTCCTCCAGTAACTCTTCTGGCTTGCAGAAGGTCTGGGGAGCTGCCTGGACTGGGCAGATTCCTTGGTGCAGGACCAATGTCTAGAAGTAGCTGCCGAGTGATTTTGCTCGCAGAGGTGGGGTTTGTGCCAGGGCCTGCCCGTCACCGACACCTTTTCTGCTAAGTCGGTATAGAATAAGCATTTGCTGTTTTCTGCCTCTAAATACTGGTTCGAAAAGTGGGGTGGCTCCAGTGTGCACAGCCAAAAGATTTTGCACTCACCATCTGGGGCTCCTCTTTGAGAGCCATTTGGGGGTCATACCGACCCATTGATGCCAATAGGTGAGATTGCCATTTCCAGTGAGATGTAATGCCCCCACCAGTAAGGGGCCTTGGTTGCAAGCTTGCTTTGGTCTTGGAAGCATGCATGTGGTTGGTGCTGTAAAAGCCACCACACTTGGTTTCAGCCTTTGGGCACTGGGTGGTCTTAGGACCACATTTGGTTTTTGGTATTCTCCTGCTGGCCGATTGTCTTGCGGTCGATGGACCATGTATATGGAGTAAGACGACGCTGCATCCCAATTTGGTGCCTGGACAGGTTTTGGTTTTGGTATTTGGATCCGAAGTTAGGTTTTCTGGTTTTTGTCTGTCTGATTCAGGGAATACTTGGATCTGTCTCTATGTGTGTGTGAATGTATATCAAGTGCAGCTGTATTTGTTCAAGCTCCAAAATTGGATCTAAGGTTTCAATCCCAGTTAGGAGCTCATTGGACAAAATATTAGGCCATAGGCAAAACTACAGCTATAAGCCGTTGACCAAAAAAAATAAATAAAAATAATGTTCTATTACAGTACTGCTTGGGCAATGTATATTTTAGATCCTTGAAGGTGCTGGTCACTCAGTAGTTCATTAAATTATTATACTATTTTGCAACTGGAATTGTTCTGTTAGAGGTCTGGGAAATAGAATGAAGTTTCTTATGTATAAGCCTTTATGGTAGACTGAGAAAAGAAGGGAACTAAACTGATAGTTCAGAGAGAAGAGACTCCACTCATCTCCTAATCTATTTATAACCAGGAATGCCTGAGGCTGAGGTAACTGAAGAAAAAAAAAAAGAGACACTTTTAAAAGCAAGCTGCTAATTCTCAAGCTGGACCTCCCACCTCTTGTTTCAGCCTCTTTGAAATTGTAGGGGTAATTGTAAGATATTAGGACCTCTCCGCAATTGTTAATAATTCTGTTTATATGTATATGGTCTCTGATATCTGTGCTTGTCTGTGTTTTATATATAATGTAGTGTTTTTGCCTCTGGAAACTATTACCAGACTATATTTGATTGGCTTAAAGAAAAAAGATTAAGCACTTATATAAAATTTGAATAAAGACTAACTCAAGTAGTTTTAAGGATCACGTGATCTAAAAATATTTTATACTGAGGCTAGTTTAACTTTCAGTTAAATAGATATGTTTTCTTTAAGGTTAATAACATCAAATATGTTATCTTTTGTTTTACCTGGGTTTACAAAAATAAATTTATGTTACCTCTGTTACAAAATTTGTCAAGAAAATAGCTTGAGTAATAATTACCTTTAAAATCTCATAAAGAACTAATAAAATATTAACAGATGCAACTTTTCAGTAATAATATATTGTGGATGTTTGGATGAGTTTTTTCAGCATCTGCTGGTAACTTAAGATTTCAGTTTTACTAAGTTGTGTTAAATGATAAAAAAAACTTGAATATCTAGGTATTTCAAAATAACAAAATGCTGAAATACTAATTATTGGATGAGTTTGAGTTCCCTACTTTTTTTTTGTCACAGAAAATCTAAAAAATAATGTAAGATCTGTCAGTAAATGTGTTTTGTATTTTTTTGAAAATGTAATTTAAAAAATTTGTAGATATATTGCTAACAAAAACCTGTACTTCTAAAGGTTGCAAAATGCGTTTATGGATTTGCTAATGGAAATATTGGATAGGTGCTTTAATTGTCAGTAAAAATTAAGGTTCTGAAGGTTATGGATTCTAATTAATGTGAAAGGAAATGATGTGTGTTTTCAAGGAAGGCATAAGGTATGGAAATACATTTTTGAAGGAGCTAAAAGAAAGTAGTTTGTCTTAAGGATGTTTATTTCTGAATGAGTGGGAGGAGACAAACTAAGAGGGACTGGGCAAGTTGTAAAAGGTTTGTGAAGGAAAATCTTGAGAAAATTTTATACATGGTTAAGCTAAATGTGATTAACTAAATTTAAATCTCAAAAGTAAGCTAATGTAAAATAAGAGTTAAGTTTGTCCTCTCTACTAATATAAAGTTCATTAGACTATTGGTCTGCTACTGATATTATGGAAAAGTTTTCCGCCTGAAAAGCAAACATTATATGTGTCATCAGAATAATTTCTATGTTTTATATTGTCTTAATTAGGTCACTAGCTACTAAAGAAAATTAAACTTCTATATGTTAGGACTGCTAGAGTTCATGTATCCTCCTTGGTGTCAGATATAGGCCAATATAAGGAAGCTTGTTTTCCTAACCTAACAAGATATTATAATGGTTCTGGTCCACTATTACTTCCCTGATGAAGAGGCTCAGATCCTAAAAATGGCCAGGGGATTTGTTTAAATGTCTTTAACAACCGAGAGAGGAAAAACGAGGAAAGAAAGGAACAACGAGACTGTGGATGAGGCCAGAATTTTGGCTGCAGTTAATAGGTAGGCCAGGGTCAGGACCACCTCAGGGCCACCCCAGTAGCCCCAGAAGAGGAAACGGAGCCTGCTTTAGATGTGGAAGCCCAGACCACTGGACTAAGGAGTGTCCTAATCCGGCAAAGCAGCTGTGCCCCCTGTGCAAACTAAAGGGCACTGGAGGAGAGATCTTCCCCTGTTCTGAAAGGAGCGGGAACCAACTCCTTCCCTGCAAATGGCTGTAATTGACTGATGGACCTAAAGTGCCCAGTGTCTCCTCAGAAGAAAGAGGCCATGCTTATCACCAGGGAGAAACTACGCATGACCTTTGCAGGTAAGCCTATAATTCCCTGATTGATATGGGAGCCATTTACTCTGTCTTGACTGCTCACTCTAGACCTATTTCTTCCTCTAAAATCTGCTCAGTTATAAAGATAAAGAGAGCCCCTAGATTTGGGCTCATTTTACTCAGCCTGTTCTTACCATTGGTCTATTCCTTGGAAGAAATGTAAAACAAAACGAGCAAATCAGACTTAAAAAAAAGACTCTGGGAAAGTTTTGTCAGGAGACTTCTAAGGCCTGGAACTGCTGCTCATTGCTTTGAATTCTAACCTCAATTCTGTTATGTCCTATGTTGTTAAATTGGGAGAAGTTCAGCAGGCACTTAGGAAATATGGAGGACTGGCACCTCCCCCGGGCTGACCCCTCTGCATATTGTGGCCCTGGAAAGCCAGGGGAATAAGTACTATTAGAAGCCTACAGGGGGAGGGGTCTCTAACAAACCAGATGGCTCCTAAAATAGAAGGGACCCTTTGCAACTTTTCCAAGCACCCCAACTTGTGTTGGGCTTCAGAGAGTCAGTGGCTGAGTCCACTTCCCTCGAATCACACTTATTTCATTTAAGTCTCCACAGGACTCCCCCAGAAGGAAGACTGTCACTCCTGTTCCTGTAAGCCAATTGAAGACCTTAGTTCCTCTTCAAACGGACAAGTTTGTGTCATCGGAAACAGCAGTTTTCATCTCCAGATTGTCATCCGCCAGGGTTCCAGTTCATCCCTCCTGACGATGACAAACCAGGCCAGCAGCCTCTTAACCAAGAGGACCGGCTTTTTTTCTTGCAGTTCCTCAATGGCCCCCTCCCCACTGTAACAGAATAGCAAAGAACTCTGGTGCCCATAGGCAGGAACTATGCCTACTCTCAGCAGGAAATAGCAAGAGCGGTCATCGCCCATATCCCTGGATTTAAACATTGTCTTAATTAATATAGTTATTTGTTTCCTCTCTAATCTAACCTTACTGATTTTATAAGAAATAAAATGAACATAAGACAGAGGGATTAAGACAGGGCCTCATTGAGACCCACAGAAAAGAGGCCTTACAATGTCCCTGGCCTCGCTTCTCCCTGCCCTAGAGGTTAACAATTGAAAAACCCTCTCCTTGCAGTTTGAGCTTGAAATGTCCCCTGTCCAGTTTCTTGTTTTAGATAATTACCCTGAAACTTGTGCTTGCTTATGATCACAATACCTCTTTCTTACTGATTGCAATACTCCTTGCTTACTGATCACAATCTCTACGGCCTAGCATTCTTTCCAGGTTACTGTCATCACTGTTCCTGAGTTGATGACCACATTGGAGAGCCACATCACCAGAGGGAGGAACCATGCCCTGGCCTCTGGAGGAATGTCTGGATTTTCCCTTAAATACCCAAGGCTGCTCTGAGAATGTGAAGGCGGATTTTGGAGGTGTTCACCCGCTGCCTTCTCAGAACACCGGTGCTCTGATAATAAATGCTTATCTTATGACCCAACTCCTGTGCGGGTCTATTGGCTGAGTGGGACAGGCAGCATGAGCCCCAGACTCGTTTGGCCTCCAGTTTCACACTTACCAGGCATATGACATTGGGCAAGTTAGTTTAAAACTCTATACTTCATAGAGTTATGACAATAAATTATATATATGTAATTTGACAAAGTGTCTGGCCCATAAAACTCTGCTTAATAAATGTTGACTCTTTACTACTTTTAAATTATTTATTACTTGATCACATCCAGATCCCCTTGTCTGTCAACCAGCTCCACATAATTTCTTGTCCTTTGCTGAATCCTAGTATAGTGCATGTTCATTACAATCAGCAAAGAACTCTGTCTTTGTGTATAAACACTCTAATGTCAGGGTTTTCATTAGCTCTTTCTACCACTCTGGCCACGTACATCCCCATTAGCTAATGTGTAGATTCATGTATTATTGGAACCTAAGGTGATTTGCTCCCCTCCAATCGGCACTGAGATAAAAGATAAAACACCTGATTCTGTCTAGAAAAATATTTTCTCTCTCTGGACTCCATGCTCAATGGAAAGAGTCTTTGCCCTGTCTTTGGCTGCATGCTACCCCAAAGCATTCATCCATTATGGAATTAAAAGTGGTAGAAGAGAGTAAAGGGGGTCAATTATTTAGTGATGGAAGGAGAACTGACTCAGGGTGGTGAGCACACAATGTGATACATAGATGATGTATTACAGAATTGTACACTTGAAACCTATGTAATTTTACTAACCATTGTCACCCCAATAAATTTAATTTAAAAAGTGACCTCATGGTGCTAACTTCAGTAGCATATATACTATAATTAGAATAATTCTGAGAAGATTAACATGGCCTCTGCATAAGGTTGACACACCAATTCATAAAGCATTTCATAATTTGAAACAGGTACTTTCATATGTTATGCTGAAAGTGAAAATGGTAGAATCCTATAATGGTGAATCCAGCATTATCTTCAAAATTGCAGATGCATTTATTCCTTGGTCAAGCAATCCCAAGTCTAGAAATATATCCTTCAGATATACTTTCACACATATGAAATGATGTATTTACAGTTTTTCACAAGGCATTGTTTGTGATTGCAAAGGATTAGAAAAATACAAAAGTCTATCAAGTGGAGACTGATTAACTGTTACATCTATTACAATGAACTATAATGCAGACAGAAAAAAAAAGAGTATGTTCTTGATGTATTTATATAGAAAGACATCCAAAATATACAATAAAAACACAGCTTCAAGATATGGAACAATGGTATATCTTAGGTTAATTTTCTATAAAAAAGGAGGACATGAAAATATATATTCACATTGGCTTGTATTTGCATAAAGAAACAAAATAAATTAAAAATGAATATCTATAGCAGAGATAGAAAATTATGGCCAGCAGACTTGCTGCTTATTTTTATAAATAAAGTTTTACTAGAACATAACCATAACATTTGTTTCTGTGTTGTCTATGGCTGCCTTTGCACTAAAATGGCAGAATTCAGCAATAACAATAGAGACCACATGGCCTACAAGCCTGAAATATTTATGACTTGGCCCTTTACAGAAAAAGTTTGCCAACTCCTGACCTACAGAGTAGGGGGAATGGATAAGTACATGAATGAAAGTAAGAATTCTCGCTGTACACACCCTTCTGTATGGCTTTGGTTTTTTAACTTATTTATGAATGTATTGCCTTTTTATAAAAACACAAACAAGACCAGTGAAATCTTGTTTGCATCGTCTTGGTAAAAAACAGTAATAAACCTAGAGGAGGAATTTGTGATTTTGCTTGAATTAACTTTCTCTCTCTCTCTCTCTCTCTCTCTCTCTCTCTCTCTCTCTCTCTCTCTCTCTCTCTCGTAGCTGGTCAAAAATATTGTTTAATTAACGAATGAAGGGATAAGCTGAAATAGTCTTAATTAATAGCATACTTCCTTTTTGTTTGATGAAAGGCTCCATTAAGCTAAAGTAGGGCTCAGAAACAGATTTAATGACCTGGGTCTACTTGATGGCAGTTTGTTTTTACTCTGAACTGACATGACTGTATTCTGTGGTACTACTGTGTTTCCCCAAAAATCAGACCTAACCAGAAAATAAGCCCTAGCATGATTTTTCAAGAGGACATCCCTGGAACATAAGCCCTAATGAGTCTTTTGGAGCAAAACGTAATATAAGAACCAGTCTTATTTTCGAGGAAACACAGTAATGCAGGCCAAGTGAAAGGGTTTCTCACTATAGAAACTCTAAGTTTTCTTTTCTCTGGTGGTGTTTTGACTCTATAACCCCTGGTTATAATCATTTTTCAAATCAGTTTCTTAATCATATTAGATTATTTTTAACCTGAATCAGAAACCTCCTACCCCCAGCTTTAGATAATTACCCTAAAACTTGTGATTTATACTTGTTGATTGTAATCATTAAAGCCTCATGTTCTTTCCAACCCATTCTGGGGCAAGCTCCTGGACAATTAACGTCACCTGAATAACCAGTTAAGTGGCCACAGGCTCCATAGAGCGCACGGATTTTCCATCACGTAGCATCAATAGCTTTGAGCTCTGCTCTTTAAGCCAACACTTTTAAATTTATTAATTAAAATCTATTTTTACCCATTTAGGGGCCCTGGGGATACAGATGATACCCCAGCAAGATTACCAGTCCCAACCAAAGAAGCCAACAAGGTCTTCCAGGCGGATCTCGAGACATTTTCCTCTCATCTAAGATCAGATAGGGCGACAGTTCTGTGAATCCCCCAATAGGTAAGGACAGCTCTAAGTCCCTGCCCAGCATGAAGCAGATACAGAAGAAAAGACCCTTTGTCCCTCAACTTCCCATAGCGATTTTATGTGGATCACATCTCTCAAGGGGAAAACAAGGCAGGCAGTTAAAGATAGGCATTGGGTCTCTGCATTCCTGCACGTCCAACACAACCCACAGAATGCGACCGCCCAAAAGATCTCTCTCCACCCAAAACTTCCCCTTTTTATTGTAATTATCTACCCCTCTGAGGAAACAAATGGGTACAAAATACCCAACTAGATTACACCAGTCACTTGCACCTGCCCAGTAAAGGACACAACGACCTTCATTTCACCTGGGACTCATTATACCAATGACTATAATATCATACATATGCCTGGAAGTTCATTAATATCATTATAACAGACTGAATTCTGGGAAAGAATGTGTACAGTCTAAAAAGATGTCAATCACAAGAGTCAATCAAGTGGTCCCACGAAAAGAAACAGCCCATTCTAGAGAAAAAAGGATAAAAACAACCAAGGCCTCGTTAGCCGGGACCCTTGAGACACTCTCTACTGCTTGGGCCTGCTCCTATTTCTTTGGAGTGTACTATCTCTTCTAATAAACTGCTCTTTCACCACTTTACCTGTGTCTCATTCAATTCTTTGTTCGAGACGCCAAGAACCTGGACACCACTCTGGGAAGGGCCTGCTCTCTGGCAACAGTCCTGTGGAAAAATCAATTTGATTAAAATAAAGCTCATTGTTTGTAGTGATATTTAGAGCTGATTAACAATTAACTCCTCTCATCAGAAACATAACACCCCAAAGTTCTTTCTTGTGTTGTAAATCATTTTCCATGTAGCTGGCTGACATTTCCTTGACAAGATAAAAAGAAGAAAAGCTTTGTAGGCCAATGTTCTTGTCATGCAGGGTGTCATGCGGGGTCTCTGGTCCCACTCCCCGCATAAGAATGCAGAACATAGTGAGGCCAAAAACGAGCACCCACGGAGCCATAGAAAGGGGAGTCACACCGCTATATTCTCGCTGGCAGCTGGGTTGGAGACACAGAAAGCAGGAGCCACACAATCCGCAAACTGCTGTTGGCTTCTCTGCCAACCAACCTCACTTGCTAACTGCAAGCCGCACTTGCTAGCTTAGCCCCAGCAGTTATATCAGTGGCTAATGGCTTACTGGTTACAGCTGATGGCCAACTAGTCACAGCTGATAGCCATCTACTACCCGAGCTAGCACCTTTCCACATGAGGCAGAGTCTGGAAACTGCTCTTTGGGACTCTGTCCCCACAGTTCCCCTCAAACTTAGTATGTACCCGTCCACTAAAAGAGAAAACTTTGAAATTATTAGGTTGGTGCAAAAGTAATTGCGGTTTTTGCAATTATTTTTCTTTTAAACAGCAATTATTTTGCACCAACCTAATAGTACTTGAGAGTTTTATATTTTGATGTTTTATGCTCTTCTGGAAAATATAGGATTTTACCCAAAATTGAAAACAAACTGTCATTACTTCAACAGAAACACTGTCTTTGTTATACCTTGAATTTTAAGGCATTTCCTCCCGTTTGTTTTGGAGCTTTTGAATATGTATTAAACGTCAATAAATCCAAGGAAGCGAGAATAATTATCTCTTTTGTAATAATGATAATGCCAAGGGTGAATGACTTGCTCAGGGTACAGTGAATCAGCAGCTGAGTCAGAAACAAGTCCTGGTTTCCTAATTAACAGGCTGGCGGTCCTACTGCCCAGGCTTACAGATTCAGCTTATGTCCTTTGGCACTGGTGAGGCAGCTTGGATAAGGTGATATTATTCTGCATTGTTGCCGCTCGGGTGAGCCCCTACTGCCTCAATGTATTTGCTGACTATAATTAAATATTAGTAATCCTAAAAACTAGCAAAAGTGGGAATAAAGTCATGTAGATGCCTATTCATATAATCACCTGCTATGCCATTTATACTTTCTTTGAACATACAAGCTCTAAAGGCAGCACACAGTCACAGCATGTATGTTGTAACTGCCATGTAGAATGAAAGACCAGTGTGCGAGAGGCAAGGAAAACAGTTGCACAATGTTCGTTCATTTCCTTCTCCTCTGCCCACTTTTTTTTTTAACTTTTCTCTTTCTTTATGCATGAGGATAGTTGAAACACAAAGAAAGTTGCTGTGGGTCATTGTGACCTATCCACAAAAGAGTTTCACCTATTACTATGCTATAATCATCACTTCATTCCCACTTCACTTCTTGGCTGTTCAATCCTGAATGAAGGAAATAAAATTTGTGGTAGAATATAGAAGCCCATTTGTTTTTGCATTCTTATTACAGAGCAGAGACATGAGTGTCATGTTCTTCTATCATCAATTTTTCTCTCTCTACTGGATCTTTCTCACCAATATTTAAACTTGTGACAGAGAGAGAGAGAGAGAATGAGAGAGAGAGAGAGAGAGAGAGAGAGAGAGAGAGAGAGAGAGAGAGATCTTGACTCTACTTCCTATTCCAACAATACCTACTTTTTCTTTTTACTTTTATAGCAACTCCTCAAAAGGGTAGGCTATACCAGCTGTTTCCAGTTTCTTTCCATTTTATTTTGAACCCACTTCAGGTAGGATTTGTCATGATTTGTTCATTAAATTCGCTGTGTCAAGGTTACCAATTTGCTAAATTTACCATATTGCTAAATCCAGTGAGCAGTACTCAGCGCTCATCTTAATTGACCTTTCAGCAGCATTTGATAGTTGGTAGTCCATCCTCCTCTAAATTCTGTTTTTCAATTTGTTTTCAGGATGCCATACACTTTTAATTTTCTTCCTACCTTACTGCCCACTGATTCTCCATATCTTTTGCTTGTCCCTCCTCATCACCCAGATCTTAAAACACTGAAGCGACAAAGGACTCAATACTTGGTTTTCTCCTCCTATCTAAACTCATGTTTCTAAACACATTCCATATATTGAATAAATCCCAGTTGAGTATCTCCAGCTCAGGCCTCTCCTCTGAAATTCAGGCTAATATAGTCAGCTGTGTATTCCATGCCTCTCCTGGATATTTAATAGACAATCTCAAACTCAACGTGTTCAAAACTGATGTCCTGATAAACTCCCTTATATCTGCTATTTCAGAACTCTTCCTCATTTCAGTTAGTGGCTAGGTCATTCTTCCAGTTTCTTAGGCCAAATCCTTAGAGTCATCATTTACCGTGTTTCTTTCACACACCAAATCCAAATCCATAAGCTAGTAAATCCTCTGTGCTTTACCTTCAAAATATGCTATATCCAGAATCTTACCATCTGTGGGGACAGAGCCCCAGAGAGCAGTTTCCAGGCTCTCGGCCTTGCATGGAAAGGTGCTGGCTCAGGTAGTAAATGGCCATCAACTATGACTGGATGGCCATCAGCTGTAACCAGTGAGCCATCGTCCACTAATATAACGGCTGTGGCAATGCTAGCAGAAAATCGGGGGCTGGCAAGAAGATGGTGGCTGAGCTAGCAAGGGCGGATTGCAGTTAGCACAGCGGATTGCAGCTAGCAAGTGAGGTTGGTTGGCAAAGACAAGTGGACGGCGGGTTGCAGATCGTGTGGCTCCTGCCTCCTTGTGTCTCCAACCCAGCCGCCAGCGAGAATATAGTGGTATGACTCCCCTATCTATGGCTCCGTGGGTGTGCCTCACCATATCCTGCTTTCTTATGTGGGGAGCGGGACTAGAGACCCCGCCTGACGCCTTGCATGACACCATCTTTCATCACTTCCACTGCCTGTAGTCTGGTCCTTTATTATTGCTATAGCATCCTAACTGATCTGCGTGCTTCCATCTTGTTCTTCTTTCCATCTCTCCTCAGCACAGCAATCTGAACAACCTTGCCAAAACTGAAACCAGCTCATGTCATGACCTTACTTTAGAGTCTTCCAATGAAAGAGAGGAAACATTTTTAAAGGCTTTTAATACTACTCCAAGTAAATAGCAAAGTGAATTGATAAACGATCTAGCCCCCTGTAGTAGTAGGTGTACAAGCTATAACATTTCATCTATCAAAGATGCTGGTTTCCCCGAATAGAGATATCCCTTTGAGCAATACATTTGCAAAATACTGTCTTCATTTTCTGTATTAAAATTAATTTCAGTTTTACAAAAAATAAAACAACACTTATTTATCTATCTCATAATTTTTTTTTATCAAGTCGTGTCTGAACTCAAACTAGACAGTGATGGTCCTGGCTGGGCTAACTAATGCATTTTAGTCAGCTGCAGGTCAGCTAAGTAATTATCCTTCTTAGATTTAGCTCGCTGCAAGTGAAGGAAACATTGGCCACTAGGCCAAATGCCTGTCACCATTGAGAAAACTATTCCAAGCTGTTCACCTGGTACCTGGACAGGATTCTGAGAGAGAACAGAAGTGGGGAAGGACTCTCAAGACCTAGGCTAGGAACAGGTACAACATCAGTTCAGCCACATTCTATTGATCAAAGATAGTCCAAGAGTAGCCGGTATTTACGGGATAGGGAAATAAACTCTTCCTGTAATGGAGTCTGATTTATTTCACTTAGCATAATACCCTCTAGGTCCATCCATGTTGTTGTAAATGGTAAGATTCCATTCTTTTTAATACAGAGTAATACTCCATTGTATAAATGTACCACCATTTCTTTATCCAATCATATATTGATGGGTATTTTGGTTGTTACCATATCTTGGCTATTGTGAATAGCACTGCTGTAAGCATAGGGTGCATATATTTTTTTGAATTAGTGTTTTGGGTTTCTCTGGATAAATACCCAGGAGGGGAATTCATGGGTCGTAAAGTAGTTCTACTTTTAATTTTCTGAGCATTCTCCATACTGTTTTCCATAGTGGCTGCACTAATTTGCTGTCCCACTAACAGTGTGCACAGAGTTCCCTTTTGTCCACATTCTTGCCATACTTGTTGTTTGTTGATTTATTGATGATAGCCATTCTGATAGGAGTGAGGTGGTATCTCATTGTGCTTTTTATTTGCATTTCTCTGATGATTAGTGACATTGAGCAGTTTTTTGTATGTCTACAAGGTGTGATAAAACAATATGATGAATGTTTAAATTAAAAAAATTACAGTAAAAGACACATTGCCATTAATCCTCTACTTTTTAGAAATTGGTTGCATTTTTATACACCAATAACAAACTATCAGAAAGAGAAATTAAGAAAACAATCTCATTTATAATAGCATCGAGGTAGCTATGACAGTGCAACTAAAGACACTCATAAAAGAGGACTTCCAGAACTGCTTCGGAAAGTGGCAAGAACGATGGGATAAGTGTGTTCAAAGCAAGGGGGGATATTCTGAGGGGGATTAATGGCATTGTGTCTTTTACTGTAATAAATAGTTTTAATTTAAACATTTGCCATGTTGTGTGATCACATCTCACTTCAAACACAGTGATACATTATATAGTCAGTGATTTTATTTTATGTATGTGTTATTCGTTAACTGCAACTCAAATGTGCATTATATCCATTGTCAGTAGGTAGCAATTACTTGTCTGCCAAGTTTATTGTAGTAGCATCTAAAATGCAAAAGAGATTAAATCATAAATTTATCTGTTCCCTACAACCCAGTGAACCATAAAAATCTTGCAAAGTTTGCTGAAAATCTGCCAGACATCAACATTTAGAATTAAGCTTGACATTTCTGGCCTTTACTCATTAAATTTTTGGCCATGCATTTCAAATGCTGTATACAGTGAGTCATTGTGAAGTATCAAACAAAATATAAAGTCTGTAATAGCCTTGTGAAGTGAAGAAAATTCAATCTTCCATGGAAAAGAATAAAATAGGATGGCCCAAAAATAGACAAGGAGAATAGAGCCCACAATACAGATTGTAATTAATTTGGTGTTCTGCCAAGTTCAGTGAAAGAACTGATAGGGAAATATCAAAAATCCCTAAGTAAAGATAAGCATATAATAGACTGGGCTTTATTCTGAAAGATACGTTAGGTATCTTAATTTAATTTCAAAAGAAAACAATGTGTGAGTTAGAGTTGCAAATTGTGATTCTATCTTTCTTTTTCTTTCTTTTTTCAACTTGCAGTATCATTTATTTTTCCTAGAATTTGGATAAAATTCACTGAAGCAAGACAGTGCTCAATACTATTCAAGCCTCATTTTAGGCTCTTTCAACTAGCTCAGTATTTGTAAATGTGATAATTCACGTTCCAGTAACTGGAGAACTAAAATTTGACACACCAACAAATTTACTCAATACTGATGTATCTACACAAAATTTTATATGCAACACGTGGACTTTCATATTACAGAATTTGTCCTTTGTAAACTAGCTTACACATCAACAAAGTTACTTTTTGCTTATCTGTCCTAACCTATGAAGTGTTGCACCAACAGACCCACTCCCATAGCTTTTTACTATGTGAACAGATGATTCCTTCCCTTAAGACAAGGTTAAAAAATGCAACGTTCCCACACAAAAAAAAAAAAAAATGAAAAACACTAACTGAAAATTATCAAATTCTCAAGTTTCTAGGAAGTTACAGTGTTCCCCAAAAGAACATACATGTTTCTCATTAAACTTTGTTTTAAAGGGTCTCAAAATTCTGTGATAGATTTTTGGTCAAGTTGTTTCCATTAAAAAGTAGTGACTTAAATATTGCCCCCACACACACACACACACAAAGTGGTCCACAAAACTTTCTCCTTTCCTTCTGAAGGTTTCACAGTGCACTGTAATAATTAACCTCTCTTTTACTATTAAACTTAAATGGCCAATTGAGACAAATAGTTCCCAGACTGTTCTCCCACTACTGTTTAAGACTGGGGTGGCAGCTATTGGGGATAGTATTCATTTAGCCTTCTGAAATTTCTGAGCAGACTTGGGGACCTTGCCAGCTCCAGCTGCCTTCTTGTCCATTGCTTTGATGACACCCACAGCAATTGTCTGTCTCATGTCATGAACAGCAAAAACGACCCAAAGGAGGGTAGTCAGAGAAGCTCTCAACACACATGGGCTTGCCAGGAACCATGTCAATGATGGAAGCATCACCAGATTTCAAAAACTTTAGGCCATCTACCAGCTGTTTCCCAGAATAACGATCAATCTTTTCCTTCAGCTCAGCAAATTTGCAAGCAATGTGATCTGTGTGACAACCCAGCACAGGTGCATATCTGGCACTGATTTGGCCTGGATGGTTCACCTGAGCCGTGTAGCCAGCTGCTTCCATTGGTGGGTCATTATGGCTCTCACCAGCCACATTGCCATGATGAACATCTTTGACAGACACATTCTTGACATTGAAGCCCACATTGTCCCCAGGAAGAGCTTCACTCAAAGCTTCATGGTGCATTTCAACAGACTTTACTTCAGTTGTAATACTGACGAGCAAGGGTGACCAGCATGCTGGGTTTGATAACACGAGTCTCCACTCGGCCCACAGGGACAGTACCAATACCACCAATTTTGTAGACCTCCTGGAGGGGCAGATATCAAGGCTCGTCAGTTGGACCAGTTGGTGGCAGGATGCAATCCAGAGCTTCAAGCAGCGTGGTTCCACTGGCATTGCCATTTTTACAGGTGACTTTCTATCCGTTAAACCCAGGCATGTTAGCACTTGGCTCCAGCACGTTGTCACCAATCCAACCAGAAATTGACACAAATGCTACTGTATTACAGGACTGCAGCCAATTTTCTTAATGTAGGCGCTGACTTCTTAATGATTTTCTCATATTTCTTTGGCTGTAAGGCTGCTTGGTGGAATCTATTTTGTTCACATCAACAATTAGTTGTTTCACACCCAGTGTGTAAGCCAGAAGGGTATGCTCATGGATCTGCCCATTCTTGGAGACACCTGCTTCACATTCACCAACACCACCAACAACAATCAGGACAGCAGAGTCAGCCTGAGAGGTGACTGTAATCATGTTTTTGATAAAGTCTCTGTGTCTTGGGGCATCAATGATGGTCACATAATACTGCTGGTCTAGAATTTCCACAGGGAGATGTCAGTGGTGAGCCCACGCTGGCGTTCAGCTTCAGTTTATGCAAGATCAAGGCAGACTTGAAGGAGCCCTCTCTCATCTCAGCAGCCTCCTTCTCGAATGTTTCAATGCTTCTTTTGTTGATGCCACCACATTTGTAGATCAGATGACCAGTAGTGGTAGACTTGCCGGAATCTATGTGTCCCACGGCAATGATGTTGATATAAGTCTTTTCCTGTCCCATTTTGGCTTGCTGGTGGTTTACGGCTGGGTTTCACTACACCTGCGTTCTGGCAGCACACCTGTTGTGCAAAAGCTGGGATTCTATCTTTCTGTCATTAACTCTTGTTCTCTTTGTGGAATAAAAAATAACTTGGAATGAAAGATATACTATTGTAATTAAATCTAATATTTACATTAAGAAAGCTGTTCTGTATATTTAAAATGTAATACTTATTTGTTTCTTTAATATATAATATATATAATTTAATAAATACATATTATATTTATTATCATATTTAAGAATATTCCGTATTCTTCTTATATTTATATAGGAATTTCCCCTCAAAATCCAAGTTCATTCTGTTGTGCTAGTATCATTATCAACAAAGTAAATATGCTTAATAATTGAATATGTTAGAAAGCACATTTTTCCAGATCATAATTTATTGTTGATGTCCTTAAATGTCATAGATTGAAATAATGTCAAGTCACTTGACAATCCTGTGAGGAAAATAAGCTTAATTCTGAATTGAACTTTACTCTGGCAAAGAAAATGTTTTTTCACATGAGGTAAGAGTAAAATACAATAATAATAATTGTAGGTTTATTTCCACTCCTTTCCCTTAAAATAGCAGCGACTGCCATAACTACCACCACCACTACAGATAAAAGAAAGGTAAGTAGAGGTTGATTCTTCCATTGTGGTTAAGGTAGGTGTTACGTGCTTATTTATTATTTCCTAGATTTGGAAGATTGTCTCCATGTAGATACACACTCAAAGGTGTTGGAAAGGGCCTCCAGTAGGACACTTTGAAAATGCAGCTCTTATGGGAAGGCATATGTAATTTTCATTTCCCCAATTTAAGCATAAGCTTTGGTGAAGATATCCAAAATGAAAATGTCTAATGAAGGAAGTTTCTGCTTTGACAACGTGTGTCACCCAGCGACAAGGGATAAGGTAAACTTACTACACAAAAATTGTAATAATAATAATAATAATAATAATAATAATAATACTAGTGAAAAAATAGTATTGTGTCTAAGATTTACAACTTTTAGACTTCTATCACTAAATGAATGCACTGTGTCCTATACGTAAAGCTCCACCTATGCAAAATAATGAAAGATATAGAATGGGGGAAAATAGTGATTGTGAGCTCAAGCATCAAAACGTGGGTATTCGATAAATTCTTTTTTTTCCCTTGTGCGTCATCTCAGATTACACACCGAGTCAGAGCAGCTGGGCTATAATCCAAATCAGATAGTTAGCCCAAGCCACTGGACCAACAGATTTCCGAACCAGTGTTATTCATCATATAGACATAGTCCTTAGACCGACGAGATATGAAGCTTGCATTTACAGATTGGTAAACTTCCGGATGAAAGCTGGAAAAATTCAGTCTGACTCTCATATGTTTTGCTTCTTTGATGATACACATCTAGATATTTGGAAGCATCCAGATAATTAACTATATTCTTTAGCTTCCTTGCAACTGCTTTGCATCATATAGTCTTCAAGCCTTCTTTAAGTACTGATGTTCCCTATAATTCACAAACATCAGAGAAAGAGAAACAGAGACAGAGAGAGAGAGAAAGAAAGTTAACCCCTCCCAGGGGACATTTGGCAATGTTTGGAGACATTTTACTGTTATTGGCTTCAAGTGATAGAGGCCAGGGCTGCTGATCAATACTTGTAATGCGCAGGGTGGGCCCAACAACAAAGAATATTAGCTGACGAGCGAGTTATTTAAAATTAATTGTCCATTCTATATACAGATATTTTCAAATTATAAATCAAAGTGCAAACAATGGAAAACAATCTTTACTATAGACTACTGTTTGATAGCACTAGTATTAAAACGGATAATTAAACCCAGATGACTCAGATGGCCAAGTCGTGCCTGAGTTAGGAACAGTAAGTAGTGTTCTAGAGCCAACTGGTACTGGTTGGAGGTGACTTTAATTTTCAGGTATATTGCAAACCATTTGATGTCACATTACTATCCTGAAATTGTCTGTGTCAAGAGTACTTACATGACAGAAATCAGTAAACACTACAATCAGGATGTTACCTTGCCCCCCACCCAGGAGGTAATTGTCAATCATTTGCCAGCACACCATTGATTGGGATACAGAACACTAGTGATGTTGTAATGTCATCTACCATCTACTTAATCCTATGAACAAATATTTTATATGCCTAACTTTAAATATTATTTATCAGCATTTTTAGAATAATATATTTTAGTCTTGCTTTATATTTACATAGAAAATATCAATGTATTCCCTTTGACAATGCCAACCTCCAATTATACCATAGATCCTAACAGAGCCTATAATTGACCACTTTTTGCAAAATAAGGCTACTAAAAATGTTCTGCACTTTATTAGCCAAAGGCTAATGGTATTAATCCATGTCATTAGCTGACATGATCACAGTCTTGAAAAAGTAAAGATATTTTAATTAAGAAAAAAAGATTAGTTATTCTTTAAGAGCTCAAAATTGACAGATTCAAGATACAAATGAGCCTTTGATATAGCTAGGAGGTGTGATCAAACAACACGGTGAATATTTAAATTAAAATAATTCATTACAGTAAAAGACACATTGCCATCAATCCCCCTCAGAATACTCCCCCTTACTTTGAATACACTTATCCTGTAATTCTTGCCATTTTCTGAAGCAGTTTTGGAAGTCCCCTTTCGTGAGTGTCTTTAGTTGCACTGTCATGGCTACCCTGATGTCCTGAATCATTTTGACTTTGGGGAATAGCCAGAGGTCGCACAGTGGATGAGGACACACTATAATGTTTTTGACAGAAATTGTCATACGAGGTCTCACAATTAAGTTTGCCAACTTGCTGCAACAATGTTGCTAACCTTTTTGATATCAGAGAGATTATTCATTATGAATTTGTACCACATGGACAAACAGTTAACCAAGTTTACTATTTGGAAGTGCTGAAAAGGCTACATGAAAAAGTTAGACAACCTGAACTTTTCGCCAACAATTCATGGCTCTTGCATCACCACAAAGCACCAGCTCACACGGCACTGTCTGTGAGGGAGTTTTTAGCCAGTAAAACAATAACTGTATTGGGACACCCTCCCTACTCACCCAATCTGGCCCCCCAGTGACTTCTTTCTTTACCCAAAGATAAAGGAAATATGGAAAAAGACATTTTGATGACATTCAGGACATCAAGAATAATACGACAACAGCTCTGATGGCCATTCCAGAAAAAGAGTTCCAAAATTGCTTTGAAGGGTGGACTAGTTGCTGGCATGGGTCATAGCTTCCCAAGGGGAGTACTTCGAAGGTGACCATAGTGATATTCAGCAATCACCTGACTGACTGTACCAAACAAGTTGAAACTTGTCACACATTATCACTAAGGATCCACACGCTGCTTCCCATGTTGAAGATCCCTGCCTTTCCATTGGATGGCTCGCAGCAGGAGCATTCACCCTATTTTGTGATCACAACAGAAAGGCTCCATGTCACACATGACTTCTGGTACAGCCATTTCTGTCAAAAAGTAACATTATGGTGTGTCCTCATCCACCTGATTCACTGGATCTGGGACTGTGCAACTTCTGGCTCTTCCCCAAAGTCAAAATGACCATGAAAGATAAATGTTTTGAATCGATTCAGGACATCGAGACAGCCATAGCAGCACAACTAAAGACACTTACAAACGAGAACTTCCAGAACTGCTTCAGAAAGTGGCAAGAATGACGGGATAAGTGTGTTCTAAGTGAAGGGGAGTATTTTGAGGGAGATTAATGGCATGTGTCTTTCACTGTAATATATTTTTTTATTTAGACATTTACTGTATATTTTAGTCACACATAATAAATTAATTTTCTCCATAAAGGAAAGGACAGCTGCAATATAATGCCAATGTTACTCAAGAAAGTAAAGCTTCAATTATCTCGGTTGAGGGAAGAATAGAGAATCATAACTTTCTTTCCAGATTTGCCATATTAGCTCCTTTTTCTCTCAGGCAGATATTAATTTCCAAGTCCCAGAACACATATATGAAATACCAAGGCATCATTATTTAAACCGACTTTGTTAAGAATCAGACATATTTTTTTAAAACTGGTTGCAGAGCAGTCACTTGATCAGATAGTCCATTTTTGTGCTGAAAATATTTTGCCTTTTCCAATTTAACTTAGCACTTCAAGATGGAAAGAGTAGTTGTGTAATCACTTCCATTATGCCAGTAGAATGTGAAACAAAAAGGATTATCTTCAACGGCCTAATTTTTCATTGCTCAAGATTAAAAGTGAATTAAAAAAATCTTATTTTTAAATGAATTTCAAAATTTATATGGAAAGAATTAAGGTGCTACATAACTTCTAAACTGAATAATTTTAACCCTCACCACCACCCATAAAACATGGAACAATGCCCTGACCCACTGGTGTATACCATCCTTAAAACATGTGATAAACAACTATGTACATATCAACAACTTCTAACAATCTTAGTGGCAACATAGCAAATCTACTTGATTTTGTGGATTTCTGTGGGGACAGAGCCCCAGAGATCAGTTTCCAGGTTCTCAGCCTCACGTGGAAAGGTGCTGGCTCGGGTAGTAGATGGCCGTTAGTTGTGGCTAGTTGGCCATCAGCTGTGGCCCTTGAGCCTTTAGACACTAATATAACTGCCGCAGCTGCATTAGGGAGGGAAGTTGAGGAGTCCCTTGGTTGGCAAAAAGCGGACAGCAGGTCACACGTTGTGTGAATCCAGCCTCCAGTGAGACTATAGCGGTATGACTCCCCTACCTATGGCTCCGTGGGTGTTCTTTTTTGGCCTCAACATATCCTGTGTTCTTGTGTGGGGAGCGGGACCAGAGGCCCCGCAGGCCGCCCCGCACGACAATTTCCTTCTGTTATCTCTAACAATGTCTCTATGTATAGCTAAGACTTCTCTGGGACCAAAGTGTGATCCAATTAGGTCACTGAGACCAGAGATGTTCAATGGCAGTCCCGAGGAGGTAGGCAGAGAGGTTAAGTATTTCTGCATTTCTCTACAACTGAAGCTCTACTGCAGTTAATTCTATAAAGAAAATGTAACTGATAAAAAAAAAATTAGAAATCAAGCAAGACAACTGTCACCGTATAGTATAATGGTTAAGAGTTTAGATTTGAATATCACATTTGCATGAGTTTGAGTATGATCTTTACCCCTTATAATATACCATACCTAAGATACCATCCATTTCAAGATGCATCATTTTATGTACCACTAAGAAAGAAAGGAATAAAATGAGCAATTATTTTTGTTGAAAGCCAAAGATTTTAAAGTATAGCAATTTCAGAGATGTTCAAACATTTGTGTATCTTAGAATCGATGAAAAACTGACCCTTGCTGTGTGACCCTATGTGACACTGAACTTGACCTCAGTTGCATCATTTGTAAAACAGAGCAGGTACTATCTAACCTTGTGGGATTATTGTGAGGATTAAATCAGATTATATATGGAAAATGCCTGCCAACAAGTAGGAACTCACTTTAGCATGGCAGAAGACTTACTGCCTTACAGATACTTTTTATTATATTTCATTCAGTGCTCTGAATGCAAATACAAAATTATGAATTACATCGTGGTCCTTTGGCAGTTAAGAAACTATTTGAAATATTAATATCAGTATATTACTTAAGCCAACAGGTTTTCATTTGACAATTATTGAACATCTACTACCAGTGAGAGATAATATAGTATAGTGGTCTATTTTTGAATCTTGGATTCTTTAATTACAAGTTTTGAGTTTGGACACGTTAACTAATTTTGCCTCATTTTTCCTTATCTCTAAAGTAGGAATAATAATAGTTGTGGGAATTAAATGAGTTAATGAATGAAAGGTTTACAAAAATTACCTGATCCTATGTAAGCACTCTGTAAACGATAAATTTTATTTTCCTATGTGCCAAGCACTGTCTGGAGGAAAAGAAATACAGCAGTGAACAACAACAAAAAGATATAATTCCTGCCTAGTGAACATTACAGTACAGTGAGGAAAGACTATAATATGAAGAAATAAAATATAAAATAACAGGCAGTGTTATGTGCTATGAAGGAAAAGAGACCAGGATAGGGGATAGAAAGTGGTAGAAGTCTCATTTTTAGAAAGAGTAGGGCTGGCCGAGTGGCTCAGGCGGTTGGAGCGCGGTGCTCCTAATGCCAAGGTTGTGAGTTCAATTCCCTCATGGGCCAGTGTGCTGCACCCTCTACAGCTAAGATTGTGAACAGTGGCTCTCCCTGGAGCTGGGCTGCTGGGGGCTGCTGTGTGCTGCCAGGAGCGGCCTGTGGCCAGTGTGACTGGCTGGCAGCCAGCATGAGCGGCTGGCAGACAGCATGAGCAGCTGGCAGCCAGCATGAGGGCTGACAGCCCGCGAGAGCTGCTGCTGTGAGCTGCTGTGATCAGCCGACCTACGACCGACTGCCTCAGCCCAACTGCCTCAGTCCGAGGGAGCACAAGGCTCATAATACCAGAATGGGCCAGAGAGCTGTGTCCTACACAACTAGACTGAGATACAATAGTGTGGGACAGAGTCCCAGAGAGCAGTTTCCAGGCTCTCAACATCACGTGGAAAGGTGCTGGCTCAGTTATTAGATGGCCATCAGCTATAATCAGATGGCCATCTGCTGTGGCTGGGTGGCCGTCAGCTGTAACCAGTGAGCCATTAGCCACTAATATAACTGCCGTGGCTACGCTGGCAAGGAGGTTGGTTTGTTGGCAGAGAAGCGGATGGCAGATTGAGGATCTTGTGGCTCCTGCTTCCTGTGTCTCCAACCCAGCGACCAGTGAGAATATAGTGGTATGACTCCCCTATCTATGGCTCCGTGGGTGTTCCTTTTTGGCCTCAACATGTCCTGAATTCTTGTGCGGGGAGCAGGACCAGAGACCGTGCATGACAAATGGCTTGTACTGGAGGGGGCGGAGGGGAAAAGTGGGGGAAAAAAGAAAGAGTAGTCAGGAAAGGGATCTTCGATGTGGTGGATATTTGAGCAACCCATGGGTGACCTTGGGATAGGGTGTCCATCCAGTATGAAGAGGAATGCAAAAGGCCTTTGGGAAGGAAGGAACTTGGCATATTGGACAAAAAGCAAGGTCGGTGTAGCTGTGGTAGAGAGTGAAGAGTAGTTTTATGGATAGCTGAATACTGAGCCTTTTTTATCAATCTTATTGTCAACTAGGTGTGGATTTTTCCCCCAGATGTAGTCTTCACATTACTTAGATAATATTCACACATCCCATTATTGAAAGAGCATTAAAGCAACGCCACATTTAATGCAAAGAGGCTATAAATAACATTCCTTTTACTGAGCACCTGATTCGGAAGAAGTAAGCTTTCTAATAGGTCACCATAGCGGAACTGCTGTATTTTTAATGAAAGCCACAAACATCTTCATGCTCGTTGGTGGAGGAAAGAGACATTGAACAACATCAACATTATTTTTAAGTGTTCAGTGTTTAACAAAGGTCCACATAGCACTTTTTGTCCTAGTCTGACAGTTTGACTACAGTCATGAACCAAATAATGACGTTTCAGTTTACAACAGACCACATATACAATGGTGGTCCCAGAGATTATAATGGAGCTGAAAAATTCCTAGCACCTAGTGACGTGTAGCCACTATAATATCATAGTGCAACACATGACCCACATGTTTGTGGTGGTGCTAGTATGTACAAGCCTACTGCACTGCCAGTCATAAACGTATAGCACATAGAAGTACATATAGTACATCATACTTGATAAGGATAATACATACATTATGGGTTTATGTTTTTACTACACTATATTTTTTATCATTATTTTAGAGAGTATTCTTTCTACTTATATAAAAAAAAAGTTTGCTGTGTAACAGTATGCCTTGTTACACCACCAGCAGCCTCATATATCTTTACTGCATCTCTTGATTGCATTTTCTCTTATGTTTGATTTAAACCCTTTTGTTTTATAAATTTAGTGTAGCGTAAGTATAGTGTTTATAAAATGTACAGTAGTGTTCAGTCAGGCCCCAGGCCTTCACATGTACTCACCACTCACTCACTGACTCACCTAGAGCAACTTCTAATCCTGCAACCTCCATTCATGATAAGTGCCCTGTACAGTTGTACTATTTTTTATTTTTATACCATATTTTTACTGTACCTTTCTATGTTTAGATACACAAATAATGAACATTGTGTTACAATTGCCTGCAGTATTCAGTACAGTAACACGCTGCACAGGTTTATAGCCTAGGAGCAATAGGCCATACTATATAGCTGAGGTGTGTGGTAGGCGATACTATCTAGGTTTGTGTAAGTGCACTCCGTGATGTTAGCACAGTGACAGAATCACCTAAAGATGGATTTCTCAGGTATCATGCTAAGTAAAATAAGGTGGAAAAAGGACAAGAACCATATAATTTCACTTATATACGGGATATGGAACAGAAAGCAACAAATGAAAAAATTTAATAATTAAAAAGATGAAATACTGCTATTTGTGACTACATGGACAGAAAAGTTGAGAACCATATGATGTTACTCATATCTGGGATATAAAACTGAAAGCAACGAATTAATAAAACAAACAAACAAAGAAAAAACTCATAGGCCCAGACAACAGTTTAGTGGTTACCAGAGGGCAAGTGGGGAGGGGGGTGGTAGAAGAGGGCAAAGGGGGTCAAATATATGGTGACATAAGGAGAACTGACTCTGGGTGGTGAACACATAATACAATATATAGGTGATGTATTATAGAATTGTACACCTGAAACCTATATAATTGTATTAACCAATGTCACCCCAATAAATGTAAAAAAATACATGAGGTGCTTGAGGAACATGGTCTCAAAAAATGCAAATTTATCAAATGCACACATATAAAATCAAATAAAACATTTCTAGCCATTAAAAAACAACAACACTTAGCTACAGTCTTGCACTGACTACTCAGCAATGGGGTACCTCAAAATGCGTGTTGCCGTCATCAGTCCCTATTGTATCGGTGTTGCCCTTTTTGTTGTGGGAACAGGGTCAAAGGGAGCTCGAACCTTTGACCAGTCTTCTTTCGTTGTCTGTGTGAGTAGTAAATTGCCTTGTTGTATCTTTAGTCGTCAATTAAAAAAAAAAAGGAAAAAGAAAAAAGATGCATTTCTCAGAAAATATCCCTGTCGTTAAATAGCGCATAGCCTATAATTCAATTTTATGTCATAATTACCTTTGAACTTCCTCTTATTTCTTCACTTTTCTTTTGCTACTCTTGATTCCTCTGAGCCAGGAGTGTCCAAACTGTTTTCAACATTTTTTACCAAGGGCCATATGCGGTAAAATACACAAACAGCCGGGCCACTCACTCGAGGTGAAGTACGTATTGCCTCACCTGGTTTATTTAAGTAAACCAAATATATTTATGGAATTTGCTGAGGGCCAATTAAAAATGGATTGCAGGCCGCAGTTGACCCGTGGGCCGCAGTTTGGACACCCCTGCTAAGCTCTCCTTTCCTTTCCTGGCTGTTATCAAAAAGTATGATAATTCAAAAACATTCTTTCAGCGATTTTTTTTCTTCCCCATGAAGCATTGTACGGGGTAATATTAAGAAAAAAAAAAAAAAGACAAACTAAGGTTTTCAGTGGAAGGGCTGATAAGCAGTAAAATAGCTAAAAGTTCAGAAACAGTAATAAACTAGAATATTAGAGTGATAACAATTATTCCCACTAAGGCAAATATTTAGCTATAAATTTAGTGATTTACCAAGATTTATCAAGTAAATCTAAACATACTAGATCACTTGTTACTTCTCCCTTCCCAGCTTTTTCAAAGAAAGCTTTTCTTTTTAATTCCTTAGCTCTCAAATACATTTATTACTGCTCCGTTTTTGGCTTAACCTCTTCTGCCCTAATCTTACAACACTCAGAACATTTGTAATACTGAGACAGGAGCTATCCTGTCAGAAGAGGACACCCCGTCAAATACATAGGCCAATTAGTATGGAGAAATTTTATAGCTACTTGGGCCAAATATTAGCATTTCTTAGGTCTTTTTTACTGATATACTCTTACAATTTTTTTCCCTACAACTGGAAATATGCCTATTGACTCATTTTCCTGGTGGGACTGCTATATTTCTGTTAAGCTGAACATTTTTCCAGATCTTTAGGTAATCAAGTAGCTCATTTTCTTTGGTTTATATAGCTAAAGCTTGTTTTAACTTCTTTTAGATTTCTCCCATTCAATGTGTTTGTATGAAAATGTGGTGTCTTGGGTAAAGAACCCTATATTTAGGTATTTTAAGAAAATTCTTTTCATGTAAACATTTTAAAGAAATACTCATTCCACATTAGTTCAGGTTTAGAAAGATCTTCCAGCCTTTCAATTTAGGCATAGGATAACCAAATTAACTACTTAGTAAAATAATTATTTTAGTTGTGTTAAGCAATTGATAAATATTTGCCAAAATGTCTGAGTATCATTTGGTCAAATACACATGCAAAAATTCTTTGTTATTATTCATTGGTTGATTAGCTGGCTGGTTTTTTGTTGTTGTTGTTGTTGATTACAGAAATCCCTGAAATTGAGTTTCCATGTGAAGGTTGTTTATTATAGCACTATTTGTAATAGCAAATATATGGAAATGACTCCAAAACAATGCCTGGCACATAGTAGGTTCTCAAAAAATACTGGTGGTCTGAATGATTAGATGTTGCCTAGGGACAAAACAAAACCAAACAAATATGACTTGTATCATTTGCTAATTTCTGTTGTATAAATACTACCACCGTGGCTGATTTCAAACTACCACTGTGAAGTCACTGAGAGGAGACACACATACCCGCCTCTGGTGAGCCAGAACAATCCAACTCTTGTAGACCATTGGATGAATAGAACTTTTCTGATGAACTAGTGAGTAAGGACATTGCAGAACAAGCAGATATAAAGAAATATCAAGAGCTAAAGTATACAGTATAGAGAAGCAGTGGTAATAGGGCTAAAGATTTAGTCTAGCAATCAATCCAAGAGTTGCTCAAGAGTTGGACTTTTTCTTCCAGAAGTAGTAGAGAGTGAGTAAAGAATATCAACTAGGTCAGAGACATGCTTAGACTTTTTTTTACAAAGATGAACAGTAGAGAAGACACATTAAAGAGAAAAAAGATTAATGGCTGATAAATTAATTAAGATGCCTCATAATAGTACAGGAAAGAGATGTAGAAGGCCACATCTAAAATATTAGTAGTGGGAATGGAGAGCAGGAAATGAATTTGAGAAATATTTGGAAGGTAGATTTAAAAGGATGTCATATCCCAATGGATGTGGCAAAGAGGAAGAGAAAGGATTTAGGGATAATCCTCAAGTTTCTAGGTGGATGACTGCTTATAATCTTGTAATATTGTAGTAATTATTTGATTTAGTTTGATCGGATATGGCTGGTTTAACCTAATTTGACATAATTTAATGCGTCTATTCTGGTTTATTCCAATAAACACAAATCAGTAAGTAGAAGATGACTAGTTATTGTTTGTTCACAATTGAACCAGAAGAAATTTCTCTGTATTTGGTGGTTGCCTAGGGAATGCCAACATTTACAGGTAGGGTAGAAGAGCCTAAAAGGGGGCATGTGGAGAGGCAGAAGAAGAACCAGAAGAGAGCAAAGTCATGAAAATCAACTGATTAAGAGAGAGTTTCAAGGAGCAGGGAATAGTCATGCAGGTCAAAAGCAATTCAGGCAAATTAAGGAGTTAAAAAGTGCTTGTTTTGGGTTCAGAATCCAGGAATCATATGTAACTGTAGTAAGAGTAGTTTTAGTGGAGTGAGAAAGATAGAAGCTGCATTGTACTGTTTTGAAAGGACTAGAAGAAGTGGAGACAGGTGAGTCCTAATATTAATCACTCTATAGGGATCTGATAGGAAATTAGGGGTACTGGGAACTTTGATAAATTTTCTCCCACTCCCTACTATTTGACATTTTAACTGCTTGATAGTTTCATAACGGATTCATGTTTTTCTTTTGCTCATATCAATTAAGGTAACATGTCTACAGTAGGGGCTGGAAAAACATTTGCTTAGAGCAAGTTATAGCACCTACAACTGCACCAACACAACACACACACACACACACACACTAATTGGAGAAAGTGAAGAATAAGAATTTTCACCTAGTAACAGATTATAGAAATGATCTCTGAAAGTATAGTGCAACTATGGAAGGCAGTGTGGAGGTTCCTCAAAAAATTAAGAATAAAATTACCATATGACCCAGCAATTCCTCTCCTGGGAATCTACTCAAAAAATCTGAAAACATTTATCCATAAAGATATATGTGCTTCGGATATTCATTGCAGCTTTATTTACAGTGACCAAGACATGAAAACAACCAAAATGCCCTTTGATAGATGATTGGATGAAGATGTGGTATATATACACAATGGAATACTACTCTACCATAAGAAAATATGAAATAATGCAATTTGTGACAATATCAGTGGATTTTGTGATTATTATACTAAGCGAAATAAGTCAGACAGGAAAAGTCAAGAACCATATGATTTCCCTGATATGTGGGATATAAAATTGAAAACAACAAAGGAACAAGACAAACAAATAAAGAAACAAAAACTCATAGACATAGACAATAGTTTAATGGTTACCAGAGGGTAAGGGGGGAGGGCGGTGGTAGATGAGGGTAAATGGGATCAAATATATGGTGACAGATTGAAAACTGACTCTGGATGGTGAACATACAATGCGATATACATATGATGTATTACAGAATTGTACACCTGAAACCTATGTATCTTTACTAACCATTGTCACCCCAATAAACTTTAATTACAAAAAAAAACAGAAAATTTAAAAAAGAAAAGAAGTTTCACCTGTCTGGTACATAATATCGTGGTGGTGGTGGTGACGGTTTGTTTTGGCCTGGGACACTAAGGAATCTGGTTACAGCCTACTTGTGTTGCCAACGGATGAGGTAAGGCAGAGATCCCTCAAGACTAAAGGCAGAGATTGTTTGCAGCAAGGACCCAATTTATTGTCTGTCTAAAAGCTTTCTCCCTCTGTCTCTTTCTCCTCATTGGTGATCTAAGAGGTAGTGTAGAGGGGTGATATTTGGAAAGAGATTTTCTAAAGTTATTGGAGCATATATAATCTATATATAAAAAAAAAAACCTTCTCTCTGAGTCAGGTCTGGGCCAGTACATTCCCTGACTTCTACAGCATATGGCTATGCCATATGTGCAATAAAATATAAAATTCTACCTGCCAAATAGTATCTTCTTTAATATACATTACTTCAGGCCTCTAGGAATCATGTGTAGAAATGGGAATGAATCCTAGGAGCTGTCAAAATAAGACATAGGTGAGTGGGTAGGCAGTACCGCCCCAGTACTAGAGAATGGGCTGGGAAGCTGGCTGAATCTGTAGGGTCAGTGATATGCCTTGAGCTTCCACAGATGGGACCTGCTAATTTTCTCTTTGAAATCACTTACTGAAAAGTGATTTCAGTTGCTAGGGGAAGGATCCTGCCAGGTTTCCCAGGATGGATAGGAAGGATTTGAGGGAGTGTGACTCTGAACTCCAAATGCTCATAGCCCAAAAGCCTTTAAGTAAGTCAGGGCCGGCCTAGAGGTGTAGAAGTGTGTGTGTGTGTGTGTGTGTGTGTGTGTGATAGCACCTGTGAATGTGTGAAAGTGTTTGTGTTGGAGAACTGGTGTTCAGGACATCTTATGAATTGTCTTTTAATTCTAGTGTGGAGGAGGGGATCCACGCCAAGCACAATAGGTGGACAGAATAGTTTGTGAGACAATTTCACCAACTGTGTTCTCACCAGAAATAAGTGACTATGGCAGTCTCTAACCCTTAGGAATAAAAGGAAACAGATTCTGTGTTTACACATGCATGAATTAGTTAAAGAGACAGTGGCTTTGGGTTTTTGGGGAACTTCAGTTTAGTTGAAAGGCTGGCAAGTTGTTTCAGAGGAAAGAACACTAAGGTGAGTATTATTAATGGGTCTGATTTAAAAGAAAAAAAAAAAAAACTTCTGGGATCACTTGAGAGTAGAAATAATGCCCTGGGTCAGGGCATTGTGAATTGGGCTCAACTGAGTCTGCATACATGTGTCAAACTTGTTTCCTGGATGAGTTATAGAGGAACCTAGAAAAATCTTCCCAAGAGTTGTGTGTATGTGGAGAAGAGGGTAGGCTAAATTTGAAAATTTGTATTTGGTTGAAAGGTAAAGCTATATTCAATCCTTGGGCATTTAAAATGGCTTATTTGTAGAATTAACCCTTGCCTTAAATAATTATATCTTCGAATTGGAAAAAGCTGCTTTACTTTTGTAAATCTTAAGAAAAATGTGGAAATGTACACTTCAAAGGTGAAAATGATTATAAAATATTCTTTCATCAGTAGCTAGTTTTGTAATTTGAGTTGGTTATAATATGTGCCATTTGAATACTGTGAAGTAGGTCCTTATTAAGATGAAAGGTTATTACTACAATTTTTAATGTCATACAGGTGAGTAAAAGGGACTCAAGACTTGAATGGGTGATGTTGAATCATGTACAGGTTTGCATTAAATTATTTTTATAGGAATATTGTCACTTTTAAAATTCATTTTATGCAAGTCCATTGTCATGTATGTATGTATGTATGTATGTATGTATGTATGTATTTGTTGTGATTGAGTTGTAAGAGTCTTTATATATTTTGGATAACCTTTTATCAGATATATGGTTTGTAAGTATTTTCTCCCATTCTGTAGGTTTCTTTTTTACTCTGTTGATTGTTTCCTTTACTCTGCAGAAGCTACATTTCTCTGAAGAAATAGAAATGGCCAACAGAATGTGAAAAGATGCTATACATCACTAATCAGGGAAATGCTAATCAAAACTACAATGAGATATCACTTCACACCTGTTAGGATGGCTGTTATCAAAGAAACAAAAGATAAGTGGTGAGGATGTGGAGAAACTGGAATCCTTACACACTGTTGGAGATAATCTAAAAATGTGCAGCTGTTATGAAAAACACTGGCAAATCATCAATAAATTAAAAACAGAAATACTGTATATTTCAGCAATACCACTTCCGGGTATATAGCCAAAGGAAAAAAAATCACTATTTTCAAAAGATATCAGCACCCCCATGTTCACTGCAGCGTTATTTACACTAGCCAAGACATGGAAGCGACCTAAGTGTCCATTGGAGGATGGATGGGTAATATATTTTATATATATAAAATAATATATGCAGAGGGTGCAAAAAAAGTATACACATTTTAAGAAAGGAAAAAACTGTATTAAAATTATGCTGCTCATAACCACTTTGAGTACTTCTTGTAATTGCAGAAGTCAAATGTGACTTGTATTCATCTTTTGTTTTTGATATATATTGAGTATTACAATTTAATACAGTTTTTTTTCTTTCTTTAAATGTGTATACAGTTTTGGCACCCTCTGTATATAAAATGGAATATTTCTTACCCATAAAAAGAATAAAATCCTGCCACTTGCAACGATAATAATGGACCTTGAGGGCATTTTGCTAAGTGAAATAAGAGAAAAACAGATACTATATGGTGTCACTTATATGTGGAATCTGAAATAAAAACAAAGTAATAGAAACAGAACAGATTGGTGGTAAAGGTGGTTGAAATGTACAAACTGGCAGTTATAAGATTAATGATTCTGAGATGTAGTGTACAATATGGTGACTACAGTTAACCATGCTGTATTGTATGTTGGAAATTTGATAAGAGAGCAGATCTTCAAAGTTCTCATCAGAAGAAAAATGTATGTGAGGTGATGAATGTTCACTAAATTAATGGTAATCACTTCACAATATATACAATATAAATCATTATATTGTACACCTTAAAGTAATAAAATGTTATATGTCAATTCTATCTCAATAAAATGGGAAAATAAATGCAGCTGATCTAAGGGGCACTATAGAGGAGTGGAGAGCCTAATACCAAATATGGATATTTTTTGCATGTGTCATTGCCCAATTTTTAAACCTTGGTTATTAATTTAATTGGTAAAACAATCTGAAGTCCAAACTAAATGACCATATTTACCACTCCAGCTGTCAGTTCATAACCTATTGATTAAAAGGGATGGAAACACACACACACACACACACACACACACACTCACACACACACACACACTCACACACACACACACTCTCACACACACACACTCACACACACACACACACACACACACACACACACACGCTGCCTGAAGATCAGGACAAGAAGAGCAGTGTTTAGATTTTAAGTGAAAATTAAAGTGCTGAAAAGATTTGGCTGACATTTTGGAAGCTCTGAGTTAAATTTCTGATTTGTCACCTCATAGAAAAAGTGAAGATGAATATGTAGTATAATGAGACATTTAATATTTTTCAGTCCTGGGAGATTTTTTTAATTTGTTTTTGCTTTTCATTAACCTGACAATCTTAATTAGAACAGGAAGAAACTTGTATTGAGGTTATTTTAATTACTGGTATTTTTAGATGATAGGGTTAAAATCAATAAAGGTAGCAAAGTGTCAATCTTTGGCATATTTGTTAATCCATCAAAGTTCAGATATTTGAACTGAAACTGAAATAACTGCAACTGTTTGAATTTCCAGTGTTACTTTTATTCAGAAAAACTGGAACTAAACCAAAGTTGACTGAGAATGAATTATAAAAGCATGGAGACAGGAGTATCTGTGGAATTGTAAATTGGATTCCCTGTAACAAGCGAGGTACAGCACAGGAATTGCCGTGAAATTAACAATGAAAATCAGGAAAAAATACGTAGGGGAAGGAAATAAATTTCAATGATGGGGTTCTCCTCACTGAAGCATCAAGTAGGGATGGAGGATAACTAGCAGAGGAATGTCGGTGGATTTCAATGTAAAGACCACCTGTTATTAAAGGAGAGGAAAAGAAGAGCATCTTACATGAGGAAACACAGGCAATGTGAGAATTGAAGAGGTTGAAGTAAAGATATTACCAATATGTAGAGGCTTCATAATAATTATATACATTTTTGAGAAGGCCGCCAATTTATCCGAAACCCTACTCATTTATGGCAGAATGGCTTTGAATAGCTGACATCTGTATAATAGATGTCCATTATTCCTTTCTTGTACAGTAAAAAAAGTTACTTGTGTTCAGTTCTGGAGAAAGGGGAAACATTTGCTTAGGATCCATTATAACCCCCATCCATATCCCCCAACACACGCACACACACACACACACACACACACGAGCACAGAGTATATAAGAATTTTGAGATTTGGCCAAGACACCAAAGTCTGGTGATGAACAATCTGAAAAATCCAAGAATGAGTTAAGACTAAGAAGATGTAGGACCTGGAACCTCCCAGGATAAAGGGTGTAGGTTGGAGCAACAAGCTCCTTTATCTTATCTCTCTTCCTAAATGTCCCCTTACTGCCTCCTCTTCAGGTGGTTAAAATGTAGTACTGTGTGAATGGGAGGAAATAGGAGAAAATTTAGGAAGTTATTATATACAGAGAGCTTTGTATAATGGTTATGAAAGTTTCTTTTTCTCTGGCTGACATGAACCAGAATATTGCTGGATTACCATGGCTTATGATTGGCCCAATGCCAACAAAATATCCTCAGGTTCTGCCAGGCAAACTGTCTCCGTATTAAATCAGCCTAGCAGATAAGGGAAAGGGGAAGAGCTGGATGACTCAAATGGCTGAGGCAGTAGAGTGTAGAGGTAAAATAAGGATTACAATAATTGTACCTACCTTGTATTTAGAAAAATCCCTCACATTTAATAAGTACTATGTGTGTGTTTGATAAATAAAAATCATGCTTAATGGAGATCTTAAGTATAGACTATTATTTCTAGAACTCTAGCAAGGAAAGGAAAAAGACATAGGGTTTTAGGGATGGGGATATGGATATTACAAGGATTATGATTTATTTAATTTTTGTTTGATTGTTATTTTAAGATTGGATACATACATAAATTTATAAGCCAGAATGAGTAAATCAATGGACAGAGGTACAGATTCCTAGCCTCACTCAGATATACTATATTTGAAATTCTGAAGAGAGGTCCACACAATTCATATACGAGGTGTGACTAAAAGACACAGTGAATGTTTAAAAAAATTATTACAGTAAAAGACACATTGCCATAACTTCCCCTCAAAATACTCCCCCTCTCTTCGAACACACTTATGCCATCACTCTTGCCACTCTCTGAAGCAGTTCTGGAAGTCCTCTTTTGTGTCTTTACTTCATCCTCCATCATGACAAGGCTCCATGTCGCACATTGCTTCTGGGATGGCAATTTCTGTCAAATAAAAACATTACGGTGTGTCCTCATCCACCTTATTCACCAGATCTGGCACCATGTGACTTCTGGTTCTTCCCCAAAGTCAAAATGACCATGAAAGGAAAACATTTTGAATCATTTCATGACATGGAGGCAGCCACAACAGCACAACTAAAGACACTCAGGAAAAAGGACTTCCAGAACTGTTTCAGAAAGTGGCAAGAACAATGGGATAAGTGTGTTGTAAGCGAGGGGGAGTATTCTGAGGGGGATTAATGGCAATGTGTCTTACAGTAATACGTTTTTTAAATTTAAATATTCACGTATTTTTTATCACAGCTCATGCATGATCTGTTGACTTGAAAGTCCTACCACGACTATATTTATTGCTCATCCCCCCCACTCTCAACCCATCTTGTCCTTTGCTTTTCCTTTCTTCTTCTTCTTTATTTTATTTCTTAATAAAGGCAGACTGCCACATTCAGCAGCTCATTTGGATGTGTCTGGAGTCTTGGAAGTTTCACTACCCTATGTACTCTTACAAATGAACCTTGAGAACTTGTTTGGAGGTTCCAGCAGGGGAGCTTAGCTACTTGCATACCCTTGCAGGAAGAACAGCCCTCTTCTATTGGGGAAGGTGGTCCTCTTCAACCCAGCATGCAGCTTTGGGAAGGGTGCACAGGGTTGATGAGGAAGAGCACACCCACCTAGCCAGCCAGATTAGCTAAATCAACCCTAAATATTAATAAGTTGATAGATGTCACATCTACATTGCTCTTGCATCTTTCTTCTTTTCATTTTTAACATAGAACTTATCACTTTCTAACATACTGCTATGGCTGGGATGTTCGTGTCTCTCTCTTTCTCTGCCATGTGAGAATACAATGAGAAGACAAATATCTGTAAACAAGCAGAGGTGCCCTCACCAAGAACCTGACCTTACTGGCACCCTGATCTCAGACTTACAGCCCCCAGGACTGTGAGAAATCAAATCAATTTCTATCATTTAAGCCCTCTATCTATGATATTTTTGTTATAGCAACCCAAGCTGGCTAAGACACATACCATGTAGTTTATTCTTTTTTATTATTATTATCTATCTCCTCCTACTAGTATGTAAGCACCATGAAGGAATTTTTTCAATGCTATATCCTCAACACCTAGAATATTACCTAGCTATAGTAAGTGCTTAGTAAATTTTTGGATATTTATTCCCACATTAGGTAGGTATGGGAACCATTGTTCCAATGGATGTAGAAAGACAGGAACCTGAATGACACTAGGGAGGAAGGAATGATAAGTAAGAGTCTGTCCATTTCAGAAATGGTCATTGTGTCACTGAGAAGTGTTTGCCTAGTTTTCTGGCCAATGGAGCAGCCATGGGTCTATATCAACAATGGGAGAAAGGCAAAGCCTATTTTCTTTTTCTTTTTTTTTTTTGCCTTAATAGGTTATTCTGCTTCCAAATGTGGAGAAGCCTTTTGTTTTTTGTTCCAATTCAACCCCATTTACCATGTTAACCCCCTCCCCATACTTTTTTCCTATCATTATTTACATGAAATGTTTCATGTTTTGGTCTTTTTGCATATTTACTTCAGTATTTTAGTGGAGCATGGAGAAGGCATATGTGGCACTGATATCATGTTATAAAGTTAATCTGGAAACACAAAGGGCTAATTAAAAGAAAAACATATTTTATGAGTCCAATTACTTGCAAATTATCATTTGCAAATAATTAGGATAATTAAATAATCTATTTATGTGGTTTTATCTAGTTTGCATTTTATCATTTTCTTCCAAATTGCACTGAATTCAACTGTATGGCAGTAAAGAATTATAAACTGGTAAAAAGTATTATCTGGTTCAAACCAGAATGAGCAGATGAAAGCAAAACAGTAACAAAATTTTAATGATGTAATCTGGGCAAAGCAAACCATATGATGGAGATTGATAAGCCACTTAACATCTTAAACAAGAAAAATGTAATTTGTAGTTTTTTTATACTGCTGAAAATTTGAACATAACACCTAAGTAACTTACTGTATGCATGGAGACAATGAAAATAGAGGTAGAGGCAAATTATCATGTTTATTTAGAGAGCATATCTGTGAGCAGTGCAGTTAATGTTTTGGAATGAATCTATTTTGAAATAGAGCCTTTACTGAATTAGCCATATTATCCAGCCAATGTGGAATATTATTGTAACAGGGAGACATCTGTAATGGTTAATTTTATTTGTCAACTTGGCTAGCCTTTTGTGAGCAGTTGTTTGGTCAAACACTAGTCTAAATGTTGCTGCAAATGTATGTTTTAGATGTAATTAATATTTATAATCAATTGACTTTAAGTAGATGATCATCCATAATGTGAGTGGGCCTCATCCAATCAATTGACAGACTTAAAAGCAAAGGTTTCCTTAAGAAGAAACTCAGCCTCCAGATTGCAACATAGAAATTCTGCCTGAGTTTTCAGCCTTTTAACTCAAGATTATCATATCAGCTTCTACCTGAATTTCCAGCCTGTTGGCTTACCCTGCAGCCTTCAAACATGCCAGCCCCTGCATTTACTTTAAGCAATTCCTTAAAATCTCTCTCTCTCTCTCTCTCTCTCTCTCTCTCTCTCTCTCTCTCTCTATATATATATATATATATATATATATATATACATATATATATGTATATATATATGTGTGTGTGTGTGTGTGTGTGTGTAGTTTGTGTGTGTATGTCTGCATATATATAGACTCATCTATAATATATTAATATATATTATGTATAATGTTTATATTTTAATCAATATAACATTAATATTAATTTTTATATAATATATTAATTAGAGACAGAGAGAGAACCCTGACTAATAGAGGATCTTAATATAATTTGATTTAAAAAACAAAACTTTTCTGAATGTAACTATGTTCCAGATACTGTGCTATACACTTGGGATGTAGTGATGCTAAATAAAAATACAAGTTCCATGGCGGTAGAACTTTCGGTTTGTTTTGTCCCCTCATATATCTCTAGTACCTACAATAGTACATGGGACACAGGAGTCACTCAATATAGATTTGTTGAAAATATAAATATAGTTCTTGCTCTCAAGGAGCTAGGAAATAACTAAAGAGACAGAGAAGTAAGCAAATAATTATATTGCATATGTGCAACATATAGTTACAGCATAATTCTGATTCTCCTTTGAAAACAAACACAAATCATGTTAAGTGAAATAAGTCAGAAAGAGAAAGACAAGGACCATATGATCTCACTTATATGCGGAATCTAAAGAAAAGCATAAGTGAATGAACTAATCAGAAACAGATTGGGGGACAAAAAGGAAAAACTGAGAGTTGTTAGATGGGTGGGGGGGTGGGGATAAGGGGGAAGGTGATGGGATTAGAAAACAGTCGGTAACCACAAGATGACCATGGGGTTTTTGAAAATTAATTTGGGGAACGTAATCAATAATGTTGTAAAGATTTTGTAGGGTTTCTGATGGATACGTGTCCCATTGGGGAGACCACCTCAGGGATACTGTAGATGCTTGATCAATGTACTGTACACCTGAAGCTGAACAATAATGAATGCCAACTATAATTTTATATATATAATGTGATGGCTCGGTGCGATGTCGGAGGGATAGTGGATTGGGGAAGGGGGGTGCACAGTGTGAGGGATATAAATGATGAATGTCTAAGTATTACCTTGTCTTGTACACCTGAAACTAATAAATTAAACAAAACAAAACAAAACAACAACAACAAAACAAAAACAAACAAACAAAAAAGCTAGTGACAACACCAAATGAAGAGAAGCTGGATCACTCACTCATTGCTGGTGGAAATGTAAAATGATACAGTCACTCTGGAAAATAATTTGGAGGTTCTTAAACCTGTAACTATGGTAGGACCCAGCAACTGGACCTTCAGGGAAATGAAGACTTAGGCATACACACAAAAACCTATACACAAATGTTCATAGCAACTTTATTTGCTATAGCCCAATACTGGAAACAACCTAGATGTCCTTCAGTGGTTAGGTATTCATACCATGAAATACTACTCAGCAATAAAAAGAAATAAACTATTGACACATGAAAAACAAACAAACAAACATAAATCTATTTGCAGATCATGTTTGGAAGAAACCATGACTGCACTTGCTTCTAGGGGAAGGACCTAGATAACTGGGCATTAGGGGTGAGAAACTTTTCAATGAATATCCTTTAATTACAGCAAATACTAATTTTTTCAAAAAAGTATTTTCAAATCATAGATGCAGTTGTTCAATATTAAGGTTTTCTGTAGCAATATATTACAAAAATACATGAAAAGAAATAATCTAATATATGACTAAAGTAACTTACAACAGCTGAAATTAAAGGGGCTTTGTTAATATATTCCTTAAAACAAAATTTGTTCAGTAAGATGCCACTTAATTTCAGAGGCTATGTGGATCAAAATTCTTTTGCTAATACTTGTTCTACTCACTTTGAAGAGAAAAGTAGAAAGAAACTAACAGTTGTTTTTTTATGATTAGTTGTTTTTCAGCATCTCAAACAAAATCTAATTCCCAGATCCAGCTTTTGGCATGAGTTTTAACCAGTTGAAATGTACAGAAAAAGCACAGCTGCTTTTAAAGTATCATCCTACATTATTTACTAACCTTGGAAAATTAAACCTAAATATGAGGCAGGATAGATAGCCTGGGAAATTGACAAAGGCCTCCAGGGTCAAACGGGAAGTACCTCACTGGTTACACATGTAACAAGTGACTGTATCTAGCACCTGCAGCTGGAGATCAAGAAGAACAAGTTTCATCTAGCAAGGTTAATCCCTATAACCGGGAACCAGACCTTTAGCTAATTTTAATGTCATTATAATGTCATATGCATTGCAGTTACTATTACTCCCATCCTGCATCTGAGACCATGACAGTTCTAGAGGAACCAAATAAGGAAGAAAAAGCAGAAAACGGAGGGTTCTGCCCAGGGGGAGGAAATGAATGAACCACGTCTATGGGACACCACCAATTCCCGCCCTAGGTGAGATAAATATATCTACTCCAGATTTCCTTGGTGCCACTCATTCTCTGAGTTGGGCCCCCACTTTCCTTTGATGTGTATCCTTTCATTTTCAGTAAATCACTTTCAATTTCCTGCATCTGTCTCGCTCTTGAATTCTTTCTTGTGTAGAGACAAGGACCTGGTCATTGCTGCTCCAGGCTGAGTCCTCTCTTAGAAATCCCTGTGGGCCTCTGGGGACAAATACACTGCATTAATGAATGGAAATTAATTGACAATGTCAATGTTGCTTCAGTTTTGCCACATTCTAAAACCATCAAACTGAACACCGTAAGTATTATTTTCTTCCACTCAGGCAATCAATCACTTTTGTTCAATAAATATTAGGTTGGTACAAAAGTTATTGCAGTTTAAAGGGTTAAAAAAAAATTGCAAAAACCGCAATAACTTTTGCACCAACCTAATATTGTGCAAATGTTTAGTAGAAGTTATTGCATTAAATAAGCAGTTTTATACTCTATACTAACAATTCATGTTTTCAATGTCATTGAAAAAAACCTGGATGCAAATTGTCAATAATAACTGGCTCTCTTTAATTACGCTTCAGCAATGGTTAGGAGCAGCATTATTTTCACAGGATGGAATAATTTCAGCATTTGATGATAACACATGAAAAAAGAGGTTAATGATTTGGGAAATTAGAAGTAGAATTAGGCACATCAGATGGAGTAAAATGTACCATCGATGTTAAGTCACTAATAATGATATCTGGTTGTCTTCTTTAGGCTCCCAAGGAATTCAAAATTCTGCATCATTGTCTATGAATGATTGGTTGTCCAATATAGGCTTACACTAGTTTTGTGAGATGTCAAAAGGTAAGTATTAAATGAGCCCTCAAAGTGAGGGAAGCAGTAAATAATTCAGACCTTGGGTTATGGTCTTAGTGTTGTTTCTCGCCAAGAGTCCAAGCGTTCTAATCTCCTAAGTGAAGATTCAGTAGATATCCTTTATAAAGTATTTATTTTTTAATAAATATAAAATTGAAATCATTTTCCATTTGGGCATGAGTTTTAACTATACCCAGGTTTTAACATTATTTGGTTTCTATATTCATCTGCTAACTCTGAAAAGAGTCCTCAAATAGTAGGTGGCTGATTGACTGGTTTTTACTGCTTGGTATAGCTTTAGTGTCCCTGAGATGGTTAGAAGTGATGCAGAAAGCCAAAGCTTGACCCTTAAATTATCCACTTCCATGGTAGTAATGTTCTTCTAATTCAGAAATCATTATTTTTTAAATAATAAGAAAAATGTGCACTTTTACACGTAATCAAAGAAATGTCTACTGAACTAAAAATAGATACCACATCTGTCAAAGTAACATGCTTTTAAAATAAAAACAACCTAGTGCTGATAAGTATGTGAAGAGGCAGTCACTCCAATTTATCGCTGGTAAGAATGGAAAATTAGACAACCTTTCTTGAAAATGTCAACTAATCGTTTTTTGTACCAACTCAATCCTAACAGGAATCCCCAATTTGGGGTGCAGTGAAGAGGGAAATTATTCAGTGAAAACAGCTCAATTGTGGTACAGCATGGCTGTGAGAACAGCTCGGCAGTGGAACAGCTCAATAGTGTTATAGATCAAGTATGGAGCAGCATGGCCGTGAGATGGCCCTGGCGACAGGCAGCCCTGGGGCCAGGCCCCTCTCTGGCTAGACAACTCTGTTCTGCTATGGTCTGCTCCACCTGCTATGGTCTAGTACACACTGTCCTGTGCCAGTCTTCTCTGTTGGGCTCCAGGGAGACATCTTTGATGTTTCAGCTCCAGCCAGGGAAATGCAGGCTTCAGTCTTCTATGGAAAAGGAAAATACCCTCTTTAAACCAGAGAAGAACTAACTCATATAAACAGAAGTCTCTGCTTCTGGTCCATGATTGTTCTATCCTCATGCAAATGAGGACTCCAAATCCTTACAGTTTGATTGGTCCAAAAGACAATGTCCTGGCTGGACAGAATGGAACTGCTCTGATTGGTTGATGAATACCCTGATGGGAATGTAGCTGCACTGCTCGGATTGGACAGGGAACGCTTCAGTCCTATTAGTTGAAATATTGTTCCAAGAACTCCTTTATGAGGACTGGCTCAGATGGCAAGAACACAGTGCAGGCAGGCATTTCAGTGTGTGAGGCAGGCAGCTTAGTGCAGGCTTCTCCCTGAAGTGTGGTTTGCGTGAGAGACCCCTTGTAGAAATGGCTGTAGGGTCTGTTATTTTATTTATTTATGTATGTATATATTTTTAGCCTAGTTAGCCACCAGGATCACCAGGATCCCTTCTTAGTAGGTATCCTCTTTCTCAGGGTCCACAAAAGCAATTTATCAAAATATATTGTCTTAAAAATATTTATACCCGCTAATCCAATACACTTTCTTGTGGTAAATTTGAAGAAGTAATGAGAGATTATCTAAAACATGTAGGACAAAAGATGTTCATAGTAATGTTATCAGTCATAGGAAAGAAAAACATGTTCTTTTTTTTCTGATTCATACTTTGCTGTCTTTTCCAAATATCATATAATACACAGATATCACACTGAGATTTTGGGAAAGTAAACACACGAGCAAAAAAAAAAAAAGACTTTCAGGTTCAACATAAGTTCTCTCTGGAGAAAACAAATTTAACTGCTATTATTTAAAAGAGGGGGATATGATAATACTGAAGTAGAGAAAGTACCAACATATCCTCCTGGAATTCACTCACAAGGTCATCACATTCTCAATGATAAGATATGTTGGACTGAAAGAAAGCATATTTTCCAAAAGAGCCTTCGTTTCTCACATTCAATTATTTTTAAATGTGTGTATTTTATTGAATATATGAGAAATTAATATACTCTATTTTGCAAATAATATGAAGGACTAGTTTTGTCCCCACATTGACAAGACTACCCACAAATCACCTTTGTCAGATTAAATCATTCTCCAGATCACTAGGTGATTATTAACCACTGCATTTTAAAGGTTCTCAGATGTCATGCAGCAATGAAACATGTTTGACACTGTTTAAACAGTAGTTCCCAAACTTTATTCTTCAGTACCACCTCTTTCTTTAAAAAATAAAATCGGTGGTCCTTAGAATTAACTTCTACGGGACATACTTTGGGAAACACGGTACTTGGCTAATGAGTCAAGTCCCTGTCTACAGTAAATGTAGCTTGACTGCATCTATTTGACATATCTTTTCAAACAATCCCTTCATTTTGGTTTAAAATATGACAGTTTTATTTTATTTTATTTATTTTTACTAAACAAAGGGAGTTTCTTTCTACTAGTGGTATTTCCAGAAAGTGTTCTGATGATTCACAGAGAATTTATAACTATAATCCACAGATGAAACAATAGATAACATTAGATACCTGGAGGGAAGATTAGCACAATGTATTTGGAAAATTAAATGAAAACGTAAATATTACAGTTTATTCTAGACCTGCTTCCAATTTCACTAGGCCTGCCCTGATTTCTTTTTGGCTCTGGGCTCCTTGGCCTCTAATTATTGTTATGTCTTGTATAGTAGCTTCTCTTATTTAGACTATTGGGAGCCATTAATAAAGCTATTGACATGGAAGTACTGCAAGATAAAGAATAAATTATCATTCTTTTTTTCTTAGTTTGCTATTAGCAGAAAATAATCTGGTGTGGTAGTATGTAGTTAGCTTCTTCTTTCTTTCCTTCCTTCCTTCCTTCCTTCCTTCCTTCCTTCCTTCCTTCCTTCCATCTTTATTTCCATCCATCTTTTTGAGGTTGCTACTAATTTCTCACATATTTTTGTTGTTTTTAAAAAATTTCGATTTCAAAATATAACATCAAAGTTAGACACAATGAATGCACATGAGTATGCTTATCTCTTTCTTTTGTCATCATTTCAGGCCAGGCACTAAAATTTCTCCAACGGTATTCTGTGGCACATTAATCCTGTGAGATGCTTCTAGCCCAATCTAATTTGGAGATTTGCAATACACATGATCACTTGAAATAACAGATTTGCTGTCCAGCAAGTCATTACTGGTAAATGACTCAATGGGCAATCTTAAGATTTGTTTTGTAAATATATAAAATAACTCTCATTTTAGATATATCGATGGGTACTGATTTCTTCAATGAGAAATACAAATTCTGAGGTTTGAAATTAGGAAGGTTATATCCAAGGCCGAAATCCCTGCTAAACTCAACTGATTACTTGATTAGTCTCTCTAAAACATCTCCAAAATAATCTATTCGATAAAATACTCAAAATACTGACACAAAGAACAGTATTAGAATATCTTTAGGAGAAAAGAATAAAGCTGCATAAGTCTGACATATGCACGTGATCTCACACACACACGCACACAACTATAACTAGAGCTGCTGTGAAGTGTTTGTCTCAGAGATTAAAGACACTTGAGAATTGTTGATCTTGTCAAATTGTCTGTTCCTGGCAATCCTCGGTCATTAAAATTTTTTACATTCCACTTGGATATTTAAAATGATCTCATTCTCCACCTAGAAGTATTTGTGGGACATTTTTAATTTGCTTGGAAATAAATAATGGATAAATTGGACATTACCATCATCAAAATTTCACAATAACTAAGTGCATTTTAGCTACCATAAACTTCTAAAAAATTATTCAAAAATTAATAAAAATGAGTTGGATCAGCTAATAAACAGATCTTAATGCAAACTCCTGTAACTCATGAAAGCCTATATAAAGTTTTTTAGTAGTATTTACAACAGAAAGAGAACATTCTAATGATTAAGTTTTGGTTCAGCCTTTAGTAAAAAAAAAAAAAAATCTAACACTTTGTAATCCTTGGATATCGTTCAAAAATGATTAAATAACTCCCATGTCAGAGATGCCCATACATTCTGAATTTGCTAGGCTCCTGTGCACTAAGTACAGTGTTTATCATCATCCTTCTAAACAAATAATAATAAAGACAGAAACAAACATTTGGAGCACATTGTCCAATAGAAATTCTTGCCTTGATGTAAATGTTTTATATCTGTGCTGTTCAACCAGGTAACCACTAGACACATGTCTCTTATGAGCACTTGAAATGTGGCTAATATGACTAAGGAACAAAATATTGAAATTTTAATTAATGCAATTTTAATTTAAATAGCCACACAAGTCTAATGGCTACCATATTGAACAGCCAAGATTGAGAATCAAACAACTTAGTGTTCTGTTGTTACAAACTAATTATTTTAGTTTTATGTTTTAACCAAGTGGGACAAAGCTAATAGATCAGATATCTTTTAGGAAATTAAATCTGTATTTGCTTCTTATATGCTACACAGAAGCAACATAAGCAACAGATTGGTGCTAAATGTACAAAGTCTCCAACTTGGACTATTGGAGCTTGTAGATCAGCAATGTCCTCTACAAAGACAAGAGAAGCTGTGTATTCAGTTTTCATTTCCCAATGAAGAGAAATAAAGAGTGAGATCTTTATTTCTATAGCTGCAGAAAAGACATAGGCTGTCACTTTTAAAAATCTCACAAACCAGAACTCAGTCTACATGTGTACAGTAACTTGGAGAAGCAATCTGAAGAAAAAAAAATAGATAAACCACCTTTTTTATAAGATGAAATGTATATATCTCATAGGCTTATGCTACAGAATACATGCTTTGGAAATGGATATTTTTGAGTCTAAGTAATCTTGATTTTGGTATCTCTAAATTTTCCCATTGGGTCTGTCTCAGTCTTTATTCTCTTTGCCTTTATTACAGCATTTGACAAGTTTAACTATTCCTCCTTCACTTGGCCTCTAAGACACTAGTTTTTTCTCCCTTTTTTTTTTTTTATATTTCAAGTGGGGTTTTATTATTTCTGAATATCATATATCTTCTTTAGTTTTCCCTATTTGATTTTGCTTTAGTTTAAGAATGCTTATTCACTTATCAAATCCTTTGCCACGAAAGCACCAAATAAATTACCAACTGATTCCTTTATGGCAGTGAGGAAAACCCATTAAGATTTGTAGAATCCAAGTACTAAAACACCAAGATCCCCACTTCAAGAAACGCAAACCTTCCTTACATATCTTCTGCAAGCCAATGTCTTTTCATTTTACCATCAAGATGAAAATTCAGAGCACTGACACAATGTTCTTGCTCTTTCAGTCTAAAATTGTGTATTCCTTGTATACGGTTTAAAAAACAAAACCCAAACAACCAGAAACTGGAAAGCTAATCAGAGTTACTTACTTTCTCCCTTTTTAATTTCTGTTTCTTCTTTATTATTTTCAGAAGCTACTCTTCCTTACCTCCTCCTCTTTCTTGTTCATAGAACCCTCATTTTCCATGTTACCTAGAGTAATCCGTGACGCCTTACCCTACTTGCTCTGCATGTTGACTAAACCATCATCTCTCCTATTCTACCTATATAATAGCTCTTGTATACATTCTCTTCCCTGAAACTCCAGAGTCATCAGACAATCTTAAATTAGTTATCTGTTGTCTAGACTATTGGAACAAGGTCACAATAGGTCTACCTGTGTAGTTTCTTCTGTTCCAATTCTCATATTTTCCCAGAGAAAACCTGCCAACTTCTTTCCAGCCCTACATGCTTTATATCAGTGTATTACAAAATGCGGTCCAAGAACAATTTGCATCATAAATCAGATTCCTTGTCTCCATTACAGGTAGGAAATCTCTTTGGGTGAAGACTGAGAATCTGAATTTAACAAGCTTTCCAGGTGATTTGGATGCACTTTATGTTTGAAGTCCTCTGCACTCTTTTTCTTTCAACAGAAATTAGCCTGTTTGTTGAATCAGAATAATTGGTAGTGCAACTGGGTAAAACTTTAATTCAGAAATTCTTAAACTGCTTCTGAGAAGATGGACAGAGGATGATAATGAAAGAAGTTCAATAAAAATGAGGGCAAACCTTTGACTTTTTTGGCAACAGATTATAAAGTAAAACCTATTATGATTAAAGTGGAAGAGCTGGAAGGGGCCAAGAGGTGAGGAAGGTCCTGGGAAAGTAAACTACTCTAACTGGTGATTTGCATCTTTGTCCTTCTCTGTCTTTTTTCCTCTTTCTTCTTCTTCTCCTTCTCCTTCCCCTCCTCCTCGTCCTCCTCTTCATCTTCCTCCTCCTCCTCCTCCCCCTCCCCCTCCTTTTTTTTTTCTAATTCAACTAAAGGCATTGGGAGCAGATGTTGATTATGTAAAAGCAACCACATTTAAGGGGATGAGTCAGAAATGTGTTAATTTCAAGGAATTGCTACATTTTAAATGGAATTGGCAGGGTTGGTGAGAACAGAGAAGACAGATTTTTGAGCAGGAATAAAGGAACTGTTTATCTTCCTATATGATTAGAGATAAATGTGGATTACTAACTATCCATCTCATTTTTCTAAGTGACTATTTTTAACCCTCTGGGTTCTGTAAAAATAGCCTTTGTTGGTGAAATATGTGTTGGGTGATTACAGTCCCCATCATATATATATATATATATATATATATATATATATATATATATATATATATATACATATATATTCTGTGTTTCCCCGAAAATAAGACCTAGCCGGACCATCAGCTATAATGCGTCTTTTGGAGCAAAAATTAATATAAGATCCAGTCTCATTTTAATGTAAGACCTGGTCTTACACAATATAAGACCGGGTCTTATATTAATTTTTGCTCCAAAAGACGCATTAGAGCTGATGGTCTGGTAGAGCTGATGGTATATATATATACATACATATATATATGTATATATATATATGTATGTATATATATATACCATATGTATATATATATATGTATGTATATATATATATGTATATGTAGCCAAAATATGCTCAAGGTATCTACTTTGAGCACCTCTTGTAACTGCAGAAGTCAAACGTGACTTGTATTCATCTTTTGTTATCAATATATACTGAGTATTACAATTTTTAAAGTTTTTTTTTCTTTCTTAAAATGTGTATGCATTTTTTGGCACCCTCTGTATAAAACCTCTCTTTTTTATGTATATTTTAGGGCACTACAAGAATAAAATATTCATACTTTATCATACCATCTACAAATAAAAATAAGAATACAGAATATACATCATCTGTTCAAACATTGGGCTCTCCCTTGAAATTAATAAATTATGCAACATCTGACCCCTGCCAAACCCATTCTCCAACACCAAGTTTATGAATTTAATCTCATAAGTAAATTTTGTCTTTCTCTTTTAAAGTAAAATGCCCCTCTCTTAGGGTTAACATGCCTAGTCAGTATGTAAATTAAGTCAAACAGGTAAGGAACAAGAAAACACATCCATTACTTTTGTAATATAGTTTCGACAAGTATGCTCGAAGAAAAGACATTTCCATGTCGTAAATAAGAACCTTAGTTAATAATGATTTCTTGTGTTATTTATGAATTTTGGCATTTTTTTAAGTTAAAACTATTATACCAAACAACAACAATATAATGTGACAGTACATCTTGGGTATTTAAGGAAAGTTAAAAAAAAAGCTATTGAAATCAAAACAGCATGGTATTGGCAGAAAAACAGACACACAGACCAATGGAAGAGAACTGAAAACTCAGAAATAAACCTACGTATATATGGCTCAAACAAAGGAGCCAAAAACATACAATGAAGAAAAGAAAGCCTCTTCAATAAATGGTGCTGGGAGAATTGGAAAGCCAGGTGCAAAATAATGAAACTAGAATGTTGTCACCATAATTAATAACAAAATTAACTCAAAATGGATCAAAGACCTAAGCCTAAGACCTGAAACAATAAAGTGCATAGAAGAAAGCATAGGTACTAAACTTGTGGACTTTGGGTTTGGGGAGGATTTTATGAATTTGACCTATGAGGCAATGGGAGTAAAAGCAAAAATAAATGAATGGGACTATATCAAACTAAGTTCATGCAGAGCAAAAGAAACCATCAACAAAATAAAGAGGCAGCTAACAGAATGGGAGAAGATATTTCCAAACAACACCTCCCATAAGAGGCTAATATCCAAAATACATAAAGAACTTGTACAACTCAACAACCAAAAAACAATCCAATTAAAAAATGGATAGAAGACCTGAACAGACACTTCTCCCAAGAAGATATACAAACAGCCAACATATAAAAAAATGCTCAACTTCACTAGCTCTTAGGGAAATGCAAATCAAAACTATAAAGAGATATCACCTCACACCTGTTAGAATGACTATTACCAACATGACAAGTGATAATACCGTGTTTCCCCGAAAATAAGACCTAACTGGAAAATAAACCCTAGCATGGTTTTTCAGGATGACATCCCTGAACATAAGCACTGATGCATCTTTTGGAGCAAAACTTAATATAAGACCCAGTCGTATTTTCAGGGAAACACAGTAAGTGCTGAAGAGGCTGTGGAGAAAAAGGAACCCACAAACACTGCTGGTGGGAATGTAAATTGATACAACCACTAAGAAAAGCAATACAGAGGTTCTTCAAAAAATTAAGACTAGGATTACCATATGACCCAAAAATTCTTCTTCTCATCTGCAAAAAATCAGAAAACATCTGTAAAGATATAGGTACTTCTATTTTCATTGCAGCACTATTCACGGTCGCCAACACACGGAAGCAACTAAAGTGTCCTTCAATAGGTGATTAGATAAAAAAGATGTGGTACAGATACTCATTGGAATATTACCTGGCCATAAGAAAAAAAATGAAATACTGCCATTTGTGATGACATGGATGGATATTGAGATTATCATGCTAAGTGAAATCAGTCAGATAGAAAAAGTCAAGAACCATATGACTTCACTAATATGTGTGATATAAAAGTGAAAGCAACAAACAAATAAGACGAACAAACAAACAAAAACTCATATAGACATAACACATTAGCAGTTACCAAAGAATAAGCAGAGTGGGGATATATTAGAAGAGGGTAAAAGGAGTCAAATAGATGGTAAGGGAAGGAGAACTGACTCTGGGTATTGAACACACAATGCAATATATAGATGATGTATTACAGAAATGTACTCTTGAAACCTATATAATTTTACTAACCAATGTCACCCCAATATATTTAACAAAAATTTAAAAATAAACAAATGAAAAATAAAAAGGTGAAAAGTCACATAGACTGTTTAAATTTCAACTGTGTCATTTAAAAGAGATATGATTGGCCACCTATATACAGACCAAACAAAAAGTATTAAAAATAAAAAATAAATAAGTAAAATCTATTGATATGGAATAATTTTAATATTCTATTAGATTAAAAAACACTTTTTTTTCAGTTATAGTCTGAGCTGGCTGTTTTGGAATAACAGGCTAGTAATTCTTTTAAAATTTTTGGTAACAAATGGGGAGCTGGGAAGAGTGAAGTATGGAAAATTTAAAAACCTAGCCTGCATCCCGGCCCATGTAACTTAAATGACTTGACCCGAGGTTTGAGAATACAATTTTTTTCAATGTTTTTAGCTGGGTTTGAAAGGATGGCATTGTGTAAACAAAGGCTTTCATAACAGAGATAGCAATTACCAGCTCATTACTTTTTTAGCTTCTTAACCGCCACCATTCATTTTGACCACTCTCCCATCCATAATGCACATTACTACAACCACCCAGTGCACCATTGCCTCTGGAATCAATGCTGTTTTGGTTATATACTTTTCTCAAATCCTTTAAAATTGTATTTTTTCTGCGTGTCTCTCTCTCACTTTCTCAGGGAAAAAAACATATAAATACACACATGCATTAGATTTATATGCAAGAAAAATGATACTTATGTCTGAACACAAAAACTTGTATGTGAATATTCATAGCATCATTATGCATAATAGACAATTTTGGAAACGACCCAAAAGTTGATCAACTGATGAGCAGATACACAAAATATATCCATACAATATGATATTATGAGTCAATAAAAATGAATTAAACACATATATACTTACAACATGGATGAATCATGTAAGCACTATGCTGAATGAAAAAAGCCAGACACAAAGGGCAACGTATTGTATATTTCCATTTATATGAAATATATAGAGACAGAAAGTATATTAGTAATTGTCTAGAGCCTGCAGGGTGTAAGAAGTTCAAGGGTTGATGGCCAAGGAGCCCTCAATTTCCTTTTGAGGTGAGGGAAATATTCTAAAATTGATTGTGATCATGGTGGTACAAATCTGTGAATAAATGAAAAGCCATTGAATTATATACTTTAAATAGCTGAATTGTATGGTATGTAAATTGTATGGTATGTCTCAATAAAGCTTTTTAAAATACATACATGTGTGTGTATACTGATTAAATATATATGTGTATATATGTATGTACTATATAATACACATGTATATATGTACTATATACATATACACGTGTATATATATTTTATATTCATATACTGATTAAATCCAGTAAAATTGGAAATGTGTTATGATGTGCCATGCAATTCAAGCCAACACCATTTCACAATTTTTTCAGCCCATAAGTCTACATTTGAGATTTACCTCCTTTGCTGGGTGCAAAGTTCAAAATGGTTGATTGGTTATAGATTGGTTTATTTAATAAACAGCTGACTAGTCTGCTTAAACTGGATTTCTATCTTAGGTATATCATAACTTTTGAATTCTTCCTGGTAATTATTTTATAATTTGGGAAAACAGGTTTCCTTCCTTTAGGTTAAGCCACTGTCACCTCGGGGGAATAAGGAGAGCTCTGTTGGAGAAGAGAGGTTAAAGGGTTAGTGGAAGTTCTATTTTCTGTATACAGGAACAATAATTCCCTAGAACATAAGGAGACAATATGGAAGGTTGTCTGTCAAGATAATGTGAAATTATTTCCATAGGTTATATGGAGATCCAGAGTATGATTGGCATGTAGTTACATGCCTTTAATCAGTTCTGTGTGAAGCATATAATTTTTTTGGAATCCCTATAAAATGTGGGGCACATAAGTCAGCAAATGACTGTTGAATGAATTTGCAAGTTCTAAGAGCAAGCACTTTGATCACCAAAGTGCATTTATTTACGCTCTCCTTCATTTTAGTAAAGACTTGAAATAGCTCACCAGGTGAAGTCAGAGAATACAGTAATGGAGATATATATAAATATATATATATATATATATATATATATATATATACACATATGTATATATATATATATATATATATGTATGTATGAATCAAGAAGCATGGCTAGGGAAATTAACAACGAAATAAAAAGTCAAAGCACTACAACTGTTAAATGTGATGGTCAGCTTTCTGTCCTATTCTAATTGACCTCTCAGCAGCTTTTTCCCATTCCTCATTTCTTCTTTCTTAGAACATTTTCTTTACATGGCTTACAAGACACTATCCTTATAGTACTTCACTAATAACTATTGCACTAGCGACTACTAATCAGGCAACTGTGATGGTTTCTCCTCTTCCCAAAGTAAAAATAATGAAGTACCTCAATGCTCAGTCCTGGGCCTCTTCTCTTCTCTAACTGTATTCCATTCCAGAAGACCTCATCCAAACCTGTGGCTCTAAATACCATGTATATGCGAGTGACTCACAGATGTATGTTTTGGCCCATATTTAATTTCTGAACTCCAGATTTATATAACCAACTGCTTAATCAATATGGCCACTTGGATCTCCAATAGCTTCCTAAAACATAATCTCCAAAGTTAAACTTTTATTTTCTGCCCTTTGCTTGCTCCCCTCCAAAATCTGCTACTCTTCTAGTCTTGCCCCATGTTAGTAAATGCCACCATAATTAACTCAGTTGCTCAGGCTTGAAACCTTAAATAATATCCTTGATTTAATTCTCTCTCACCCCATACTCATCAACAATTCCTGTTAGCTCTGAATTTAAAGTGTATCCTGAATCTGATCACTTCTCACCATGTTCACTATTACTATCAGCTCTTGCCTATATTTAGGCAATATATCTTCTTCTACTTTTGTCTCCTATAATCTGGTTTCTTCACAGTAGCTAAAGTAGACACAGAAGCTACAGCCTCAGTTTTATCATGCCACCTCCTGCTTTAAAATCTCCAAATATTTATTATCACCTTTAGAATAACACCCCAGATCCTTGTCATAACCAACAAGTTCCTGGGTACCTACCTCTCTGAACTCACTTCTCTCCACTCTTCCCTACTGCTCACTGGTTCGGCCATACTAGCCTTCTTTGCTGTTTGGAACCTGCAAGCAAGATCCTGCCTCAGGGCCTTTGTACTTGCTTATCTCTGTGTTTGGAAAACTCTGGCCAGAGAGACCCTTGGTTAGCTCCCTTAACTCATTTAGGTCTCTGCTCAAATACTGGCTGCTCAGAGAGGTCTTCCGTGACTATTCTATCTAGAAGGGCACTCCTCTCCCTCTCTATCCCTTACCCAACTTTATTTTCCTTCATAGCACTTGTTGCTATCTGACATTGTATCATGCAATTATTTATTGCTTCCTCTCCTCCAGAAATAGGTTCAATGAAGGCAGGGTTTTTATTTGTTATGTTTACTGTTATAACCCCATTACCCTCAATAGTACCTAGCACAGAGTATGTACCCCAAAATCTATTTGTTAAATAATAAAGAGGATTTATTGGTTCATATTCATGGAAAATCCAGAAGTACTTTAGATACATGGGTGGGGTGATTCAATGGATGATGAATGCCACTGAGCACCTAGTTTCTTTTTTTTCCAATTATACTTGACATTCCATATAATTGTTATCTTTTTATTTAAAGTTTAGTTTATATTAGTTTCAGGTGTACCACATAGTGATTAGACATTTATATAATTTATTCAGTGACTTTCCCCTATAAGTCTGGAACCCACCCGGCACCATACATAGTTATTACATTATTATTGACAACAATATGGATGGACCTCGAGGGTATTATGCTAAGTGAAATAAGTCAGACAGAGAGAGACAAATACCATATGATCTCACTTATATGTGGAATCTAAAGAACAGAGTGAATGAACACACAAAACAGAAACAAACTCATAGGTACAGAGACCATTTTGATGGTTGCCAGGTTGGAGGGGGACTAGGAGGCTAAGAGAAAATGGTGAAGGCATTAAGAAGTACAAATTGGTAGTCCCAACATATTTTGAAGAAATAAATTAGGATATTGCAAACTGGTTACTAGTTTTTAGGACCAGAATATATATTGATCATAAATAATTAAATAAACAAAGAAACAAACAAATAAATAAAACACTGACCTTATCATTTTGTTGGTAATTAAACATCAGCAATTTATGACACAATTTAGCCATTTATTTTTTTCTTATGTTCATTATTTGTCTGTTCATCTAGATTTAAAGTTCCTTGAGGACAAAAACATGTCTTATACTTTTTTTTTTTTTTGCTTATATTTCTAGGTGCCCTAAATGCAGGACACCCTCTACTTATACCGTATTTCCTGAATTCTACCATGTCATTGATTTTGATAGGCTCCACAATGATTTAGTATTACCTTTTTATTTTTTTTGGAGTGAGCACAAATGGAGATAAAGCACTACATTAACATATAAATCAGTTTTAGGAAGTATGGTAATAGTTGATTAATTAATAGTTGATTAAGTGTATGCAATTTATTTTATTATTCAACAGATTGAATAACTGCTGGTCAATAAGGATATTTATTAAACTTTAATATTTTGGGGTATTTATATTCTTTTATGAGACTAAAAATGTGTTTGTGTGTGTGTGTAGATACACACAGACAGGGGCTGTGGCTGCAGCACTGCACCCTGTTCATTAGTGGCAGTATTGTATGTCTCTTCCCCAAATCCAGCAGTTTGTCATAAGCTTTCATGGGCAGGAGAGACGGTTGGAGAATGTGCAGCCAGCCTTGATAGTCACAGATTCACTGACTACAGTATTCAAACCATAGAGCTATTTGTATTTGAACTTTCAATGTTAACATAAAGAGGACAAGATTTCAAGGATTTGCACTCACCATACTGTCGGCACTATCCTAACTGTGCAGGAATATTAGGCTGGTGACAACAAGAAGGATCAAAATTGGACTGGATAAATAGAATTTTAAGAAACTTGTTGAGCAGATGCTATCTGATCTGAATTCTGATTATCACCTGCTATCTGATTTAGTTGAATATAGGACCTTAAGTCTCTAAAGAGAATATATAACTATGATTTTGATAACCTACATCTGGATGTTGTACATAAATATAGCTGAACAAATATTTTCTTAGCAGTTTCAATTCTGACTGATAAAGTAAACAGTTTGAGTATTAAGTTTCAGGTGGCTTATTATAGCCCTATGGACAACCTGAACACATAACATATGCTCCCACATCTCATATGCATTATGATAAATCATAAAGCAGCCTTTACGTCATAAGCACTGCGAATGTTACTCATTAACAGCTTTATTTCAATTTTTCAACTTAAGACAATAAAAAAAAAAAAAACAGTTGCCAACCCTCTTTCCCTTCATCCCACAACTGATCTCTCCTGCCAAGAGGTCAGCGTATCCAGCTTTTGAGGCAGTAACCTCAGCTGAGACCTCCAGCTGGGCCCTAGGTCAGACAAAAAGCAAATTCTATACCCGGGCCCCTACTCTCCCATAGCAATCCTACACGCGCCCTTCCAGAGTCTCAAGCGGGTCCCTGAACTGAGGACTAGTGTCAGATTGCAGAGGAGCTGTAGTGCTCAGGATGTGGAAAAAATTGGTTTGTAGCTGTGAACTAGAGAAGAGACCAGGCAGGGAGAGAGAAGGCACCTCCCTTCCCAGCCCCCACCTTTTCTGGGTTGCTTATGGCAGAGTAATTACAGGTGCAGAGACACACACAAGGGACAACAGCAGGCAGCAAAGGCAGCTCTGGGTTTTCAGCAGTTCAGAAATTTCCCGCCCTCCACACACCCCAATGGAACAACCTGGGCACAGGGAATAAGCCCACCTCCCGGTGGCTGGCTGTGGTGCTCTCAGCACTCATATGTGCAAGTAAGAGCAGAAACTGCACTGAATTTGTAAAAAACTACCACTCATACCCCATAGCCCTACTCATCTAGAACTGTAGTGCCAGGGTCACACTGGGCTCCAAATGGCCGGCTCTGCATACACAAGATGCAGATGGAGTCTTTGTACATCATTGGACAACCTGGAGGTAACTTGGTGGGCTTAAGCCAAGACTGGCGCTGCTTTTTCTTTTCTTTCTTTTTTTTTTTTTTTAGTGTTACTACCAGTTTTAGCACATATGTGTGTGTGTATATATATATATATATATATATATATATATATACACACACACACACACACATTTTCCCCTTTCTGTCTCTCTTCTTATCTATTTTATTTCCCTTGCCCTACTTTTCCTCCTTCTTTCCATTTTCCTGTATTGATTTTTCTTTTTTCTTTTTGGTGTTGTTATTTTTTGTTTTGTTTTAGTTTTTTTGTATTTTTGATATTTTTGTCTGTGTTGAGTACAAGCCAAAAGCAATTAAAGCTCAACTTTAACAGGAGAATACACACAACACAAGGGTCACCTCTGGAGCACACGCACAGGAGAATAAGGAAGCAGTGCAAGTCAAATATAAAGGACACATACTACATAAGGTAACCCAGCAAGAACTAAGAACTCTAGGGGATCTACCTAACACATCAAAGCACACACAGAAAGTCAGCCAGAATTGGGAAACAAAGAAACATGTCTCAAATAAAAGAACAGAAGAAACCTCCAGAATAGGAACCAAATGAAATAGAGGTAAGCAACCTATCAGAGACAGAGTTCATAACACTGATGATAAGAATGTTTAAGGAGATTAGAGACGACATAAAGAAGGATAGAGAAATCATAAAGAACAACCAGTTAGAACTAAAGAATAGAATAACTGAAATAAAGAACACACTTGAAGGAATTACCAGCAGCTTAGATGAGGCAGAGGATAGAATCAGAGACTTAGAAAACAAGTTAGCAGAGATCACCCGAGTGGAACAATAAAAAGAAAAATGAGTAAAAAACAATGAAATTGGTTTAAGAGACCTGTGGGATAACATCAAGCACAACATTCGCATCATAGGAATACCACAAGGAGAAGAGACTGAGCAAGAGATCCAGAACATATTTAAAGTAATAATGACTGAAAACTTCCCTAACCTGGTAAAGGAAATTGTCATATAAGCCCAGAAAGTGCAGAGAGTTACAAGCAAAATGAACCCAAATAGGCCCACAGAAAGACACATTATAGTCAAAATGGCAAAGGTTAAAGGCAAAGAGAGAATCCTAAAAGCAGCAAGAGATTGTACACCTGAAATCTATGTAAATTTACTAACAATTGTCACCCCAATAAAATTAATTAAAAAAAAAAAAGCAGCAAGAGAAAGACAGTGGGTTACATACAAGGGAACTCCTATAAGACTATCAAATGACTTTTCTACAGAAACTTTGAAGGCCTGAAAGCAGTGGCAGGAAGTATTCAAAGTGATGAAAAACAAAGGCCTACAACCTAGATTGCTTTATCCAGCAAGGCTACCATTTAAAATTGAAGGAGAGATAAAGAGCTTTTCAGAAAAGAGTAAGCTAAATGAATTCAATACCACTGAACGAGCAATGCAGGAAATGTTAAAAGGGCGTCTGTAAACAGAAGACAGATGAAAACAATCAAACTAATGAAGACCAGAAATACAAAAAACAAAATGGCAATAACTATGTACCTATCAATAATCACTTTCAATGTAAATGGATTAAATGTTCCAATCAAAAGACATATGGTGGCAGAGTGCATAAGAAAACAAGACCCTTGCATATGCTGTATACAAGAGACTCACCTCAAATCAAAGGACACACAGGCTGAAACAGAAGGGTTGGAGTAAGATATTTCATGCAAATGGAAATAAAGAAAAATATGGAGTTGCAATACTTGTATCTGACAAAATAGATTTTAAAATGAAGAATATATTAAAAGACAAAGGGACACTACAGAAGAGTAAAGGGATCAGTCAAACAAGAGGACATATTCCTAGTAAACATTTATGCACCCAACATAGGAGCACCAAAATATATAAGATAGGTATTGATTCACATAAAGGCAGAGATCAACAGTAGCACTATCATAGTAGGGGACTTCAAAACACCAGTGACAACAAGGGACAGGTCTCCACACGGAAAATCAATATGGAAACAGCAGCCTTAAATGACACATTGGACCAGTTCGATTTAAACTATATTTTCAGATTATTTCACCACAATGCTGCAGAATACACATTCTTCTCAAGCACACATGGAACATTTTCCTTGACAGACCACATGTTAGGCCACAAAACAAATCTGAATAAATCAAAAAATAATTGAAATCATATCAAGTGCATTCTCCAACTACAGTGTTATAAAATTAGAAATCAATTATAAGAAAAAAAACTGGAAGACACACAAATACATGGAAGCTGAATAGCAGGTTACTAAATAATGAATGGGTCAACAATGAAATCGAGGAAGAAATCAAAAGATATCTCCAGACAAACGAAAATGAAAACACAATCACCCAAAATTTATGGAATGTAGCGAAAGCAGTCATAAGAAGGAAATTCATAGCAACGCAGGAATACCTAAAGACACAGGAAAAATCACACAACAGTTTATCGTTACACTTAAGGGATCTGAAAAAAGAACAGAAAACTAAGCCCAAAGGGAATACACGGAAGGAGTTAATAAAGATCAGAGCGGGAATAAATTAAATAGAGACCAAAAGAAACAATACAAAAGATCAATGAAACCAAGAGTTGTTTTTTTGAGAAGATAAACAAAATCAACAAAGCTTCAGCCAGACTCATTAAAAAAGAGAGAGAAACAGAGAGAGAGAGAGAGAGAGAGAGAGAGAGAGAGAGAGAGAGAGAGAGAGACAACCCAAATTAATAAAATCAGAAATGAAAGAGAAGTGACAACAGACACTACAGAAATACCAAAAAATAGTAAGAAATTACTATGAGCAACTATATGCCAAAAAAGTAGACAATCTGGAAGAAACGGATAATTTTCTAGAAGCATACAAGCTTCCAAGGCTACCTCAAGAAGAAATGGAAAACTGGAATAGACTGATTACTACCAGGGAAATTGAATCAGTAATCAACAAGCTACTAACAAACAAAAGCCCTGGACCAGATGGCTTTACAGGTGAATTTTACAAAACACTCAAAAAAGAACTATCACCTATTCTCCTCAAACTATTCCAAAAAAATTCAGAAGGACAGAAGTATCCCACACTCTTTTTATGGGCCACTATCACTCTGATCCCAAAATCAGACAAAGACATTACAAAAATAGAAAATACAGGCCAATATCCCTAATGATCATAGGTGCAAAAATCCTCGACAAGGTTGAACATTCACAAATCAATTAATGTGATACACCACATTAACAAAATAAAAAACAAAAATCATACGATCATATTAACAGATGCAAAAAAAAGAATTTGACAAAATCCAGCAGCCATTTATGATAAAAAAAAAAAACACGTAAGAAAGTAGAAATAGAGGGACCGTACCTCAACATAATAAAGGCCATATATGACAAGCCCTCAGCTAATCTCATAATTAATGGTGAAAAGCTGAAGCCCTTTGCTCTACGGTCAGGAACACGACAGGGTTGCCCCGTATCACCTCTGCTTTTCAACATAGTGTTGGAAGTCCTTGCCAGAGCCATCAGGCAAGAGAAAGAAATAAAAGGCTTCCAAATTGGGAATGAAGAAGTTAAACTATCACTCTTTGCAGATGACATGATGTTACATATAGAAAACCCTAAAGACTCCACCAAAAAACTGTTAGAAATAATCAACGAATACAGTAAAGTTCCTGGCTACAAAATCAATGTACAAAAGTCCACTGCATTCCTACACACTAACAATGAAATCTCAGAAAGAGAAATATAAAAAACATTTCCTTATGCAATTGCAGCAAAAATAATAAAATACCTAGGAATAAACTTATCCAAGGATGTGAAGGACCTATATGCTGAAAACTATAAGACATTTTTGAAAGAAATTGAAGAAGACACAAACAAATGGAAAGACATTCTGTGCTCGTGGATTGGAAGAATCAACGTAGTTAAAATGTCCTATTACCCAAAGCAATATACAGATTTAATGCAATCCCCATCAAAATCCCAATAGCATTTTTTAAAGAAATAGAACAAAAAATCATCAGATTTGTTTGGAACCACAAAAGACCCCGAAGAGCCAAAGCAATCTTAAGAAAAAAGAACAATACTGGAGGTATCGCACTCCCTGACTTTAGCTTGTACTACAGGGCTACAATAATCAAAACAGCATGGTATTTGCTGAAAACAGACACACAGACCAATGGAATAGAATTGAGAACGCAGAAATAAAACCACATAAATATGGACAGATAATTTTTGACAAAGAAACTAAAAACATATAATGGAGGAAAGACAGCCTCTTCAGTAAATGGTGCTAGGAGAACTGGATAGCCACGTGCAAAAGAATGAAACTGGACTGCCATCTTTCACCATTTACCAAAATTAATTCAAAATGGATCAAAAACATAAGCATAAGACCTGACACAATAAATTGCAAAGAAGAAAACATCGGTACTAAACTTATGGACCTTGGGTTCAAAGAGCATTTTATAAATTTGACTTCAAAGGTAATGGAAGTTAAAGCTAAAATAAATGAATGGGACTATATGAAACTTAAAAGCTTCTGCACAGCAAAAGAAAACATTGACAAAATAAAGAGGCAACCAAGTGAATGGGAGAAGATTTTTGCAAACAGTGCCTCCGATAAGGGGCTAATATCCAAAATATACAAGGAACACATGAAATTCAACAACAAAAAAACAGACAACCCAATTGAAAAATGGGCAGAGGACCTGAAGAGACATTTCTCCAAAAGGACATACAAATGGCAAATAGACATATGAAAAAATGCTCCACATCGCTAATCATCAGAGAAAAGCAAATAAAAAGCACAATGAGATATCACCTCACCCCAGTCAGAATGGCTATCATCAACAAGACAAACAGTAACAAGTGTTGGAGAGGCTGTGGAGAAAAAGGAACCCTCATACACTGTTGATGGGAATGCAGACTGGTCAGCCGCTATGGAAGGCAGTGTGGATGTTCCTCAAAAAATTACAAATACAATTACCATATGACCCAACAATCCCTCTCCTGGGTATCTACCCAAAAAATTGTAAAACATTAGTACATAAAGACACATGTGCTCCAATATTCATTGCAGCTTTGTTTACAGTGGCCAAGACATGGAAACAACCAAAATGTCCTTCAATAGATGAATGGATAAAGAAGTTGGGGTATATATACACAATGCAATACTATTTGGTGGTAAGAAAAGATGATATAGGAACATTAGTGACAACATGGATGGATCTTGGGGGTATGATGCTAAGCGAAATAAGTCAGACAGAAAAAGCAGAGAACCCTATGATTTCACTGATATGTGGTATATAAACCAAAAACAACAAAAGAACAAGACAAACAAATGGGAAACAAAAAACTCATAGACACAGACAACAGTTTAGTGGTTACCAGAAGGTATGGGGGTTCGGGGAGGGATATGAGGGTAAGAGGGATCAAATATATGTTGATGGAAGAACTGACTCTGGATGGTGAACACACAATGGGATTTATAGATAATGTAATACAGAATTGTACACCTGAAATCTATTTAATTTCACTCACAATTGTTACCCCAATAAATTAAAAAAGAAAGAAAGTAGAGATAGAGGGACCATATCTCAACATAATAAAGGCCATATATGATAAACCCACAGCTAACACCATACTCAATGAGGAAAAGCTATAACCATTCCCCTTAAGATCAGGAGCAAGGCAAAGTTGCCCACTTTCTCCACTTCTACATAATGCTGGAAATTCTCGCCACAGCAATCAGACAAGACAAAGAAATAAAAGGCATCCAAACTGGTAAGGAGAAAGTAATATTCTTATTACATGCAGATGACATGATACTGTATCTAGAGAACCCCAAAGACTCCACCAAAAAACTATTAGAACTGATAAAGGAACTTAGGAAAGTAACAGGATACAAAATTAATATTCAGAAATCAGTTGCATCTGTATGTACCAATAATAAACTATCAGAAGGAGAAATTAAGAAAATAGTCCCATTGATAATTGCTTCAAAGACTATAAAATACCTAGAAATAAATTTAATTAAAGAAGTAAAAGACCTGTACTCAGAAAATTATGACACTAAAGAGGGAAAGTAAAGAAGATACAAATAGATGGAAACACACACCATGCTCATGGATAGGAAGAATTAATATAGTTAAAATGCCCATATTGCCTAAGGCAATATACATATTCAACCCAATTCCTATCAAACAACCAAGGACATTTTTCACAAAAATAGAACATATAATCCTAAAATTTATATGGTACCATAAAACACACTGGATAGCCTCGGCAATCTTGAGAAACAAGAACAAAGTGGGAGGTATCACAATACTTGACATCAAATTATACTACAAGGGTATAGTAATCAAAACAGGATAATATTGACATAAAAACAGACTCATCGATAAATGGAACAGAATTGAGAGCCCAGTAATAAATCCATGCCTATAAGATCATTTAATCTACAACAATGGAAGCAAGAATTTAAGTTGGGGTAAAGACAGCCTATGGAATAAATGGTGCTGGAAAACCTAGACAGACACATGCAAAAATATTAAGCTGGACCACCTCCTTATACCACATACAAGAATAAATTCAAAATGGATTAAAGACTTAAATTCAAAAGCTGAAAACATAAAACTCCTAGAAGAAAATATAGGAAGAAAGTTTGCAGACATTACCCTGAGTAATATTTTTACTGATATAGCCCCTCTGGCACGGGATGAAAAGAAAAAAATAAACATATGAGATTACATCAAACTAAAAAGTGTTTTTCACAGCAAAGGAAACCATCAATAAAACAAAAAGGCATCCTACTAAATGGGAGAATATATTTGTAAATGATATATCTGATAATGGGTAATATCCAAAATTTATAAAAAACTCATTCAACTCAACACCCCCAAAATAAACAATCCAATTAAAAAATGGGCAGATGACTTGAACATTTTTCTAAAGAGGACATACAGAAGGCAAATAGACATGAAAAATGCTCAACCTCACTAATCATCAGAGAAATGCAAATAAAAACCACAATAAGATCCCACCTAACCCCAGTCAAAATGGTATCATCAATAAATCAACAAACAATAAATGCTGGCAAGGATGTGGAGAAAAGGGATCCCTCTTGCACTGCTGGTGGAATTGCAGATTGGTGCAGCCACTATGAAAATCAGTATGGAGGTATGTCAAAAAACTGGAAATGGAATTACCTTATGACCCAGCAATTCCACTCCTAGGTATCTATCCAGAGAAATCCAAAACAGTAATTTGAAAAAAAATATGCACCTGTATGTTGATTGCAGCACTATTCACAATAGCTGAGACATGGAAAAAACTGAAATGCCCATCTGTAGATGACTGGATCAAGAAACTGTGGTACATTTATACAATGGAGTATTGCTCAGCCATAAAGAAGAATGAAATATTACCATTTGCAACGATATGGATGGACCTAGAGAACATTATGCTAAGTGAAATAAGTCAGATGGAGAAAGACAAATACCATATGATCTCACTTATATGTGGAATCTAAAGAATAGAATAAATGAACAGAAAAATCAGAAACAGTCTTGGAGATATAGAGGGAAAACTGAGGTTTGCTAGATGGGAAAGGGGGGTGAGGATGAGGCAGAAGGTGAGGGGATTAGAAAGCACAATCGGTAACCACAAGATAGACACGGGGATACGAGTCAATTTGGGGAATATAATCAACAATGTTGTCAAGATTTTGTAGGGCATGTAACGGATACTTGTCTTATTAGGAAGACCACTTCAGGGAGGGTGTAGATGCTTGATCATTGCTTTGTATGCTTGATCAGGTGCATTGTACACCTAAAGCTGAATAATAATGAATGCTAACTATAATTTAATATATAGAGAGACAAGAAGTGGAGTAAAGCATTTGAAATAGAGACAATGGAAATGTAACAGCTGTATGTGATGTCAGAGGGGTAGTAGACTGGGGGTAATAACTTTTTGAGGTGTATAAATACCTAAATATTACATTGCTTTGTACACCTGAAACTAATTTTGGAAAAATAAATAAACAAACAAACAAAAAAGGTGAAGGGATTAAGAAGTACAAATAGGTAGTGAAAAATAGTCATGGGGATGAAAAGTAAAGCATAGGGAACATTGTCAATAATATGATAATAACTGCCAGGTGGGTACTACACTACTCAGGGGGATCGCTTCCTAAATTATACAAATGTCTAACCACTATGCTGTACACCTAAAATTATCATAAAATAATATTGAATGTCAAAAAAAAGTAAGATCGTCTAGGATAGGGATGTTGAGTCATTTTATGTTTCCTGAATAAAACAGGGTATTAGATCCTCAAAAATATTTTTTTTTTAAATGAAAGACTGTGGTACTGACACAGAAACTGAATGAATCTGATTTGGGAATACAGAAATACACCCTTATGATAAATGAGAAATTAGCATATTGGTTTACATCAGTGGGGAAATTAAGTAATACATGCTGTCAGTATAACTGCCTTACAACAGAGAAAAACAAACTAAGATACATACCTTTTATCATATACAAAATAAAATCCAGATGGAGAAAGGAGTACCCTATGAAAGGCAACACTGAAATTATTAAAATAGAATAGATGATTTATTTGTAACATTGGCATTGAAAATCATTTCGTAAATGAGATGTACAAAGTGCAGACCTTCAAGGGGAGACTTGACTGCTTTAACCTTTTCAAAATAAAATATTTTTGCTCAATGCCAAACACCATAAATTAAGCTTAATAGGATATAAAAAAGAGTGAAAAAATACACTGTTAAAATCTTTAGAGTCGTGATCAAAACAGCGACATGAGGTGAACCTATGGAAATCTCCCCTAGAATTTACAACAAAACAACTATAACACCCCAAACAACTCCCTGCATAGCAGAAAATCAAGACGAAGAGGCTAACTAATAAATTCACCTAAAGGGATGCGGCACCTAAGACCCAGGTGAACTGTTAAAAGAGGAGAAGCCCACCTTCCAGGGAATCCCCCCATTGTGTGAGAAGCTAGAATAGTGCAGAGAAAACATAACACTACAGTGTGTGAGAGAAAAAGGGCTGCATTCAGAAAGAAAATAAAACGTTCTACCAACACATACTGGAAAACAAAAGGAAGACCTCTTCCTATCAACCTGTTGCAGAAGCCACTCCTGTAGATGTCTAGGAAGAGAAATAATAAATCAGTAATTGCCATGAATAACAAAGGCAACAAGACAGCTCAGAAAGAAAGTGAAGTCTCCAGAAAAGGAACTTAAAGATATGGAAATATGTGAGTTACATGACAGAGAAGTCAAGATTGCAGTTCTGAAAAAATCTCAACGAGATGCAAGAAAACACAGAAAGGCAGTACAATGAACTCAGAAACACATCAAAGAACAACATAAACATTTTACCAAAGAAATTGAAATTTGAAAAGAGAACTAAATAGACTTTCTGGAGATTAGGAACTCAATAGAGGAAAATAAGAATTAGATAGCCAGTTTAGGAAGTAGAATTGACCAGATGGAGGAAAGATTCAGTGACATCGAAGATAGAAACCTGGAAATGACACGGATGGAAAAAGAAAGATACTTGAGACTTAAAAGAAATGAAAGAACTCTACAAGAACTTTCTGACTCCATCAGAAAGAGAATATAAAAGAATTATCAGCATTCCAGAAGTGAAGAAAGACAGAAGTAAACAGAGAGTATATTCAAACAAATAGTCGATGAGAACTTCCCAAACTTGTGGAAAGAACTGGATCCACAAATCCAAGAAGAAAACAGAACACCTAATTACCTCAACCCCAACAGGCCTTCTCCAAGGCACATAGTATTGAAGCTGTCTAAAATCAACAACAAAAAAGAATCCTCAGGGCAGCCATGGAAAAGAAGATGGTAACCTACAAATGAAAGCCCATTAGATTATAATCAGATTTCTCAGCAGAAACTGTACAAGCCAGGAGAGAGTGGAACAAAATATTCAAACTATTGAAAGAGAGAAATTATGAGCCAAGAATAATATACCCAGCAAAGATATCCTTTAGATATGACGGAGGAACAAAGACGATTCCAGACATATAGAAGCTGAGGAAATTTTGTAATACACGACCTGCACTAAAAGAAACACTAGAAGAGGCTATTCGACCACCATCAACAGGGACAATTTGTGGCAACCAAAACAGAAAAAGGGGGAGAGTAATGGCCTGAACCAGAATATGGGAATGGAGAAAGTAAGCATGCTGATGAAAATGGAATACTCTAAATATCAAACTTTCTCTTTATATAATCTTAATCATAATAAAAAAAAATTGAGAACTGAAATATATACTGTAATAAAAGAAGAAACAGAGGGAAACATCATAGAATACCACCACACAGAAATAATAGACAACAACAAAAAGGCAAAGAAACAATGGAGACACAGTTTTACAACAAAACTAAAGACAGAATGATAGGAAATCCTCATATATCAATAATCATTCTAAATGTAAATGGACTGAACTCACCAATAAAAAGGCACAGCGTAGCAGATTGGATCAAAAAACTAAACCCATTTGTAGATGACTGGATTAAGAAACTGTGGTACATTTATACAATGGAGTATTACGCAGCCATAAAGAAGAAAGAAATGTTACCATTTGCAACAACCTGGATGGACCTAGTGAACATAATGTTAAGTGACAAAATTGACAAACCCTTGACTAGGCTTACTAAAATAAAAAGAGAAAAGACACTAATTAACAAAATCAAAAATGAAAGAGGGGAAGTTATCACGGACACCACAGAAATACAAAAGATCATTCAAGAATACTATGAAGGACTATATGCCACCAAATTCAATAACCTAGAAGAAATGGACAACTTCTTAGAAACATATAGCCTTCCAAGGCTGAACCATGAAGAACTGCAAAATCTAAACAGACTGATCACCAGTAAGAAAACTGAATCAGTCATTCAAAACCTTGCCAAAATCGAAAGTCTGGGACCAGATGGCTTCATTAGTTAATTCTATCAAACCTTCAAAGAGAATCTAATACCAATCCTGCTCAAATTCTTACAAAAATTGAAGAAGGGACAGTACTCCCTAACTCATTTTATGAGGCCAATATTACCCTGATAACAATACCTGGTAAGGACAACACAAAACAAGAAAACTACTGACCAATAACTCTGATGAATACAGATGCAAAAATACTCAACAAAATTCTAGCAAATCGAATACAACAATGCACTAAAAAGAGTATTCATCAAGACCAAGTAGGGTTCATCCCAGGGGCACAAGCATGGTTCAACATCCACAAATCCATTAACGTGATACATCACATAAACAAAATAAAGGACAAAAACATATGATTATATCAATTGATGCAGAAAATACATTTGACAAGATACAACATCCATTAATGATTAAAACACTTAATAAAATGGGTATAGAAGGAAAATACCTTAACATAATACAGGCCATATATGACAAACCCTCAGCTAGTCTCATAATTAATGATGAAAAACTGAAGCCCTTTGCTCTATGTTCAGGAACACGACAGGATTGTCCCTTATCACCTCTGCTTTTCAGCATAGTGTTGGAAATCCTCCCCAGAGCAATCAGGCAAAAGAAAGAAATAAAGGCATCCAAATTGGGAATGAAGAAGTTAAATTGTCACTCTTTGCAGATGACATGATGCTATATATAGAAAACCTTACAGACTCCACCAAAAAGCTATTGGAAACAATTAACAAATACAGTAATGTGGCTGGCTACAAAACCAACGTAAAAAAGTCCATTGCATTCCTATATACTTACAATGAAATCGCAGAAAAAGAAATAAAAAAAGAACAATTCTTTTTTGTAATTGCAGCAAAAAGAATAAGATACCTAGGAATAAATTTAACCAAGGATGTGAAGGACCTATACGCTGAAAACTACAACACCTTTTAAAGAGAAATTGAAGAAGACACAGAGAAATGGAAAAATATTCCATGCTCATGGATTGGAAGAATCAACATAGTTAAAATGGCCTATTACCTAAAGCAATATACAGATTTAATGCAATCCCCATCAAAATTCCAATGGCATTTTTTAAAGAAATGGAACAAAAAAATCATCAGATTTGTTTGGAACCACAAAAGACCCCGAATAGCCAAAGCAATCTTAAGAAAATGAACAATGCTGGAGGTATCACACTGCCTGACTTTAGCTTGTATTACAGTGCTACAATAATCAAAACAGCATGGTTTTGGCAGAAAAACAGACACGTAGACCAATAGAATAGAATCAAGAACTCAGAAATAAAGCCACATAAACATGGACAGATAATTTTTGACAAAGAATCAAAAGCATACATTTGGAAAAGACAGCCTCTTCGATAAATGGTGCCTGGAGAATTGGAAAGTCACGTGCAAAAGAATGAAACTGGAGTGCTATCTGTCACCATGTACCAAAATTAATGCAAAAGGGATCAAAGACTTTAGTCTGAAACAATAAACTTCATAGAAGAATACATAGGTACGAAATTTATGGACCTTGGGTTTAAAGAGCATTTTATGAATTTGACTCCAAAGCAAGGGAAGTAAAAGCCAAAATTAATAATGGGACTATATCAAACTTAAAAGCTTCTGCACCACAAAACTAACCATCAACAAAATAAGGAGGCTACGTAGTGAATGGGAGATTTTTGCAAACAGTGCCTCCGATAAGCGGCTAATATCCAAAATATACAAGGAACTCATACAACTCAATAACAAAAAAACAAACAACCCAATTGAAAAATGTGCAGAGGACCTGAAGAGACATTTCTCCAAAGAGGACTTACAAATGGCAAATAAACATATGAAAAAATGCTCAACATCACTAATCATCAGAGAAATGCAAATAAAAACCACAATGAGATATCACCTCATCCCAGTCAGAATGGCTATCATCAACAAGACAAATAGTAACAAGTGTTGGAGAGGCTGTGGAGAAAAAGGAACCCTCATACACTGTTGGTGGGAATGCAGACTGGTGCAGCCATTATGGAAGGCAGTGTGGAGGTTCCTGAAAAAAATTACGAATAGAATTACCATATGACTCAGCAATCCCTCTCCTGTGTATCTACCCCAAAACTCTGAAAACATTTATCCATAAAGACCCGTGTGCTCCAATGTTCATTGCAGCTTTGTTTACAGTGGCCAAGACACAGAAACAACCAAAATGTCCTTTGATAGATGAATGGATAAAGAAGTTGTGGTATATATACACAATGGAATACTATTCAGCGGTAAGAAAAGATGATATAGGAACATTTGTGACAACATGGAAGGATCTTGAGAGTATAATGCTAAGCGAAATAAGTCAGACAGAAAAAGCAGAGAACCATATGATTTCACTGATATGTGGTATATAAACCAGAAACAACAAAACTAGAAGACAAGTGAGAAACAAAAACTCATAGACTCAGACAATAGTTCAGTAGTTACCAGAGGGTAAGGGGGGATCGGACTAGTAGATGAAGGTAAAGGGGATCAAATAGGTGGTGATGGAAGGAGAACTGACTCTGGGTGGTCAGCACACAATGGGATTTATAGATGAAGTAATACAGAATTGTACACCTGAAATCTATGTAACTTTACTAACTTTTGTCACCCCAATAGACTTTAATTAAAAAAAAAAAAACTTTGACAAACGAAAACATAACCTTTAAAACACACAAGGAAAAAATCAGCAAGAACAAAAGCAGAACCCCAATAAAAATGGGCAAGCACTCTGAATAGGCAATTCCCTAAAGGAGAAACCTAAATAGCTGATAAAGAAGAGTATTCACTAAATTTCACAAATGAAGAAATGCAACTTAAAATAACAAGAGAACACTCTATACTCTTCATAGAACAGTAGAACATTTGGGCACTATCAATTATTGGTGAAAATGTGGGGAACAGTCATCTTTATGCACTGATGGTGAGGGTATAAACTCATTCAGTCATTCAAGGGAGCAATCTTTATGTATTTAGGGAAGTTAAGCATTCCTGGGCATATATCCATGAGAAAGTCTTACATAAAGGTTTGTAGAGAGAGGCATCAGTGAGGATATTCATCATAGCACTGCTTGTAATTACAAAGAGTTAGCAACAACTGAATTATTAATGGACAATTAATAATTATGTTTTTATTTTTCTTTTGCTGCTAATTTCTTGCAACCAATCCTGGATAATATCCTCTTGACCCTATGCACTGCTTCTTGTATACTGTTTTCACGAGCAGCCTCTCATAGAGAGGCTAGCTATTTACCCTAAGTAGTCTGCTTAACAAACAATCCCCAAACTCATTATTTAAAAAAAAAAAATATTTTGTTCTCATAAATTTGCAAGTCATCTTAGGTGGCTTTTGTTTCAGGCTGAGACAGCATTGCTGATGTCACCCAGGCTCTCCATGTCTGTGGGTCAGCTGGGAGTTAGTTGGTTTAGCCTGGTATTGCTTGAGCTCAGCCAGACGGCCCTTATTTAAGCTGCACTTCACCAGATCCATTGTGTAACTCTGACCCATGTGTCCCTAGTCTTCCTTGGATCAGTAGGTCAGTGGGGCATATCATCTTCATGGTGTTGAGAAGGCACATGAATATATACTGGTTCATATAAACACAATACAAACTCTTGCTCACATCATGCATCCGAACATCAAAGCAAATCACAAGGCCAAGCCCAAAGTCAAGAGGCAGGGAAACACATTGAAAGCAAAATAAAGTGATGGCCAATATGTAGATGCAGGGACAGGTGAAAAACTTACTCCAACAAGTCAATATATCACAGCATCCCATATCTCGCAAGTTAAAAGGTGGGTTACAAACAAAGAATAATACATAATAGCAACCAGTTCTAGAATATCTGACGTATCAAATACATTACACAAATGATCTAATTTAACTCATGCAAGAATCATGCAAGGTAGACAATAGTAGGAGGTCTGACAATTAGGTTTGTGAATTGTTGCAATGATGTTGCTTATTTTTTTTTCTTTTAACTTTGATTTTAGTTAAGTGTGTTTTTCCAGGACCCATCAGCTCCAAGTCAAGTAGTTGTTTCAATCTAGTTGTGGAGGGTGCAGCTCACAGTGGCCTATGTGGGGACCGAACCAGCAACCTTGTTTTATTTATTTATTTTTTATTAGTTTCAGGTGTACAAGACAAGGTAATACTTAGACGCCCACCATCTACATCCCTCACACCGTGAACCCCCCTCCCCCCACCCACCATCCCTTCGACCTCACACCCAGCAATCACATCACACACATAAAATTATAGTTGGCATTCATTAATGTTTAGCCTCTGGTGCACAACGCCACGATCAGGCATCCACACCATCCCTGAGGTGGTCTCCCAAATAGGACGCATGCCCATCGGATACCCAACAAAACCCCTACAACATTATTGATTAAGTTCCCCAAATTAATTTCCAGAAAACCCTGAGGCCATCTTGCGGCCACCAGCCGCCTCCCAATCCCTTCACCTTTCCCCTTATCCCCAACCACTCCCCCCCGCCCCCGCCCATCTAACAACTCTCGGTTTTGTTTGATATTGGAGAGATTCATTATTAATTTGTACCAACTGGACAGTTAACAAGTTTACTATTGAAAAGGCTGCATGAATAAGATGAAAACGACCTGAACTTTTCGCCAACAACTCATGGCTCTTGCATCACGACAATGCACCAGCTCACACGGCACTGTCTGTGAGGGAGTTTTTATCCAGTAAACAAATAGCTGTATTGGAACACCCTCCCTACTCACCTGATCTGGCCCCCAATGACTTCTTCCTTTACCCAAAGAGAAAGGAAATATTGAAAGGAAGACATGTTGATGACATTCAGGACATGAAGGGTAATACGACGACAGCTCTGATGGCCATTCCAGAAAAAGAATTCCCAAATTGCTTTGAAGGGTGGACTGGGCCCTGGTGTCAGTGCGTATCTTGCCAAGGGGAGAGCTTTAAAGTTGACCGAAGTGATATTCAACAATGAGGTATGTAGCACTTTTCCTAGGATGACTTTGCGAATGTAATTGTCTGACGTCGTATATTCACTTCATGCTAGGATTTGAATCCTGGTCTGTCTGATGCCAAAGCCCACATGTGTTTTTCACTCTACCGTGCTACCTTTATAATGCAAAAAAACTGTAATGGCACCAAAAACATTAATCCAGTTGTTCAGAAGTATTGTGAGGAGCAGGGAGCACCTACAATGCAGGATATTTATTGGATGCATATATCTGTGCTGCATGAGCAGAATAGACACTTAGTTTCCAAACCTTGCTATGCATCAAAATCACCTGGAGTGGTATTTTTCTTTCTCTTTCTTTTAAATCAGGATTTCCTACCCGTGCTGTAGATCTACTGAATTAAAATATCTGAAGGTGCAGCCCAATAATTTATTTATAACAAGCTTCAATTGATCTTGGTACAGCCTTCTCAGCACCACTAGTTGAGAACAGTTGGAATAGGTCATTTCAAAATCATAATTACCTAGGAAACATTCATATCTGCACCAACAGTGCTTCCACTTCAGCCCAGGAAGTAACCTAATACAAGAAGCTAAAAAATCAGATATACGCAAACAGATCACGTCTTCAAAGTTTCCATGGAATTACATGGGAATAATATATGAAAGATTTAGGACTTGATCCTCAGATGAGAAAGGGGTCAAGGGCTAACTAGTGATTCATAGGAAAACATCAAACACATGGAGACAGACTGGGGTATAGAATAGAATAGTCTTGTGAGTAAGAAGGAAAAGGGGGGGAAATTATAGGAAAATAAATAAGCACCCCAAAAATAAGAGCAGCTAATATGCATTAAGTGCTTATCATGTATGCATACATTATTGCATTTTGTTCCTTACAACAATCCTATGTGGTTGTTAATCTTATCCTTAATTAAGAAATGGTGAAACAGAACTTCCTAAAAGTTCTATAGCAAGATCACACAACTAGAAAAAAGCTGGGATTTTAAGTCAGGCCTCTTTGTCTCCAAAGCTTGCACACTTTAACTAGTGGTCAAGGTCACTTAAAGGAAGAAAGAATACTTTCAGAAGATGTGAAAGAAATAAACAGCACTGCTTCAAGTGGCTGTTTCACTCAAATATGATCAAGAAAAAATTTCTCATATCTGTGTGACTCATGAAAACATTAACTTTATACTGGTATACTTCATACTCATATTGAAATATAAATATTGCCTTTGCCTCATTTCAAGACTATCTCATATGCTTAAATGGTTTCCCAAAGAATCATTTCCAAAAATAGCCCTTCAGTTTCTTTTATGACCTAACCTGTAGTGATTTATTCATGAATCCATTCAGTTATTTATTTATGCATTCCAAAAGATCTATGATCAAAAAAATCTATGATCACTTATCATGAGCCAGGCATTGGGATGCCAAATTTTTCATAGCAGTATGTCAGATGGTAAAATAAAGATAGAAAGGTACCCTCTAAACTTTTCCAAATCTAGCAGGGCATACATTACTGAAGAAAATAGTTTGAAATGTGTTCCCTCAGAACACTGAATATAACAGGCAAGAATAAAAGATGTTATAACCCAATAAAAACTGCAATGTAATATCCAGTACTGAAATCATATTATAAAATATATATATATATATAATAAGATCATCTAAGTCAGGAAAGAGAAGCTAGAAGAAGAAAAATAGTTTAATTTACTGAGGTATTTTAAATTCATAATTTTCTAAAATGTGTGCTATTTATCTTATTTATACATACTTCTTCAAATTTTGGTACAAATGCCAACATTCTTTGTTTGTCCTTTCTTATAATAAAGTACTATCCTAAGATATTTTAATGGCTTTACAGTTTTCAGGATTAAAAAGCATAATGAATTATCCTGAATTATCTTTTTTTTTAAATTTTATTGGGGAAGGGAAACAGGACTTTATTGGGAAACAATGTGTACTTCCAGTACTTTTTTCCAAGTCAAGTTGTTGTCCTTTCAATCTTAGTTGTGGAGGGTGCAGCTCAGCTCCAGGCCAATTGCCATTGCTAGTTGCAGGGGTTGCAGCCCACCATCCCTTGTGGGAGTCGAACCAGCAGCCTTGTGGTTGAGAGGATGCGCTCCAACCAACTGAGCCATCCAGGAGCTCAGCAGCAGCTCAGCTCAAGGTGTTGCGTTCAATCTTAGTTGCAGGGGGCAGAGCCCACCATCCCTTGTGGGACTCGAGGAGTTGAACTGGCAACCTTGTGATTGACAGCCCACTGGCCCATGTGGGAATCGAACCAGCAGCCTTTGAAGTTAGGAGCATGGAGCTCTAACCACCTGAGCCACCAGGCCGGCCCCCTGAATTACCTTTTTAATGTAGTATCTTTCAGAAACTATGTGGGATAGTTCTACAATTTCCTCAGTAAAGGAAAGTCAACTTAAAACCAAGTGAATAATAATCCCATGACTCAAATCCTAAGTAAATCATCATATCTATGTGTGTGAGTACTCTTGAATTTCAATGTTTATTATATGTCTTTCTCTGGCCCACATTGAATATAGAAATATGAACTGATTTTTGCTCAATAACATCTGATTTAAAGAGTCCAATGAAAAACAAATTTTGAGAGCTAGCCATCCAAAAACAATGTGTTCTAAAACATGTTTTCTGTTATCTTTTTCTGGGGCTCCTCATACTTTTGAAGCTGTGTTCATCGGTCATGCAGGTCGGTTCTATTGGTATAATCTTGGGTAGTTGAGTGCACAGAAATAAAGAGGATCCACCCAACATAATGTTATCCTGAAGAAGTGCCTTTTGTTGTTTTGGATTTGTTTTTTTGAATACCAATGTAACGGATCACCATAGAAAACTGGAGCTTTTGTCATCAGACATAATGTAGTCACTGTGAAGTCCTTGGTAAGTCCATTGTTATGAACATTAAAATTGCTATGGTGATAACCATACATTTTCAATTCATCTTTAGTCTCTGAAGAATAAAAAGCATGAAATAGCAGGTTTGCAAATGTCAGTGGTTTTGTGTTCTCTCACTCAGAACACTTTTAAATATAATTTTTTAGATCCATCATTCCAAATCCACAACAATGTAACTAGTTCTTAAATGCTACTTGGTGGTCAAAATCTTTTTATTATAATTATTTCATGGTAGCATCCTTGAGACCACGGTCATAGTCTTTAAAAATACAGTACTACATGATTCAATTTCAATGATTTTCACCAGTAAAAATACCATAAACATCTGACATTGTGACCTTTACTCCAAGCATTTTAAATTGACATTTATTAATAAAGACACCTCACACATGTAAAACTTAAATAGTCAAGGCTGATGTAGATGCCTGATCAGTGCCCTATATACCTGAAGCTGAAGCTAAAGAATAATGAATGCCAACTACAATTATATATATATATATATATATATATATATATATATATATATATATACATATATGTATATATATACATACATATATATGTATATATATACATATATGTATATATATACACACACACACAGTTACAAGAAGAGGAATACAGCATTAGGAATAGAGACAGTGGAAATATAATGGCTCTGTGTGATGTCAGAGGGGTAGTAGATGGAGGAAGAGGGTTGTCACTGTGTGAGGGATATAAATGATAAATGTCTAACGATTACATTGTTTTGTGCACCTGAAACTAATAAAAAATGCTTTTTTTTTAAAAAAAGACTAGATTAAATACTAGAGGAACAATAAGAACCATCACTACAGATTCTGAGTTATGACTAATAAAATGATTGTTTTCTTGGTGTTGATTGTTAAGGATGGTGATATTTAACAATGCTTGCTTTGGCAACTGACTCCCACTTCTCTTTTGTGAGAATATATAGAAGGTGTGGACATAAAAAGGAAGTGCATATGCCTAAAATTCAAAACCTAATTTAGTCATTAGGGGAATGTATATCAAAACCACATAGAACTCATATCAAAATATACAAAGAACTCTTAAAATTCAACAATAAGAAAACAATGAACCCAATAAATAAATGGACAAAAGATCTGGAAATCTCACCAGAAAAGATATACAGGTGTCAAATGAGAACCTGAAAAGATGTTCCATATCACATGGAATTAGAGAACTGAAAATTAAAACAACGGTGTGCTGTCACTCTCCACTAGAGTGGCTAAAATTCAAAGAACGGATAAATACCGGTGAGAATGTAAAACAGGAACACACGCATGTATTGCTGGTGGGAAGGCAAAATGGTACAACTATCTCAGAAGATAGTTGAGCAGTTTCTTACAAAACTAAACATACTCTTAACCATATGATCCACAATCTCAAATGAGTTGGTATTTCCCCAAATGAGTTGAAAAGTTCTGTCCAGAAAAAAAACACACCTGCACACAGATGTTTATAAAAGCTTTCTTCATAATTGCCAAAACTTGGAAGCAACCAAGATGTCCTTAAATCTTTGAATGGATAAACGAGGTGTTTATCAGTACGTGCATATAATTAAATATTGTTTTGATAAAAACAAAAAGAAATGAGCTATCAAGCCACAAAAAGACCAGGAGAAACAGTCAAAGCATATTGCTAGGTGAAAGGAGCTATTATGAAAAGGCAACATACTGTATGATTCCAACTATATGACATTCTGGAAAAAAACAAAACTATGGAGACAGTAAAAAGATCAGTGGTGGCCAAAGTTGCAGGGGAGGGAGGGATGAATAGGAGGAGCACAGGGGATATTTAGGTCAGTGAAACTATTCTGTATGACAGAGTTATGGGAGACACATGTCATTGTATATTTGTCAAATCACATAGAATGTGCCACACAAAGAGTGAGCCCTAATGTAAACTACGGATTTTAGTTAATAATAATGCATCATTATTCGGTTGGATCAATAATGATATCAAATTGGTAATGATTTACCACACTAATACAAGATATAAATAATAGGGAAACCTGGGGGAGGGGCATGTGGGAACTCTCTGTGCTTCCCAATTTTTCTGTAAACCTAAAACTAATCTAAAAAATTGTCTATCAGTTTTTTTAAAAAGGTACGGTAGAGTAGAGAGAATACCTGAATAAAAATTAAGGAAGTCTTACTCAAATAACATTATCAAGCTGTATGTTTTGGGGGCACGCACTAGCTTGGGTGTCCTTTCCCCCAAAATAAAAGAATAGTCTACCTGCTATTTAAGTTCCCCTTAAACCATGAAATCACCTTACTGTAAGAAATAAAGTTAGAATTGAAGTAGAAGGAAAGTTTTTAATAACTTCAAGGAGGTGAAAGGGTGAACTGTAAATTTCTGGCATAAATGACAAAAAAACCTAAGCCCTAAAATCATCGGAAAAATCAAATTGCAAATGTTTTGAATTAAATAAGGAGTAATGATTAATAAATTATGTGGTTTTGTAAATAAAAAAAAAACAAAACCCTAGGATTAGAAACTAAATGGCCCTTGGCTCCAATTTCAGTTTGACCACCAATTAGTTGTGGAATATTGGGGAAGTCACTTAGCCTTTCTGAACCTCAGATTTCTCATCTCTAAAACAAGGATGATAATGCTTGCCCTGTCTATTTCATAACTGAGATAATAGTGTTAAAACTGCTTTGTGAGTCTTAAAGTGCCATAAAAATGGACAGTATTAAATTAGTCTTTATCAGTTCTTTAAATACTTGTTCACATTTAGTATGGTTGCATTGGACAAAAATTGATTGGTCTGTGTGTGAATGTGATGCATTCCCAGATATTATATATTATATACTATGTTATATTATGTTATACTACAGAGAGAGAATAGGTTTGTCAGGAAAAATAAGCATCAAATGTTGGAAAGAAAAGATGAAAACCTTCCTGAAGTGCTTTATTTTGCTTCACACGGTTTGAACATAGAACTTTCCTGAAGGCAGAGAGATGAACTAGCGTACACAAAGATTAACAATGTATATATAAAGAGCATTAACCCATAAAAATAACTTAATGGAAATATACCTTGATATTTGAATTTTATCTCATAATGAGAATGTACCCTGTTAAAACACTGAAGAATGCATAAAGTTATATGCATGTGCCTATGACTACATTAGATTTAAAAAAGTGTATATCAAAAATTAACACAATAAGAGTTAAAACCCAATTAACAGATTAGGAGGATTTGTGTGTAATAGACAAAGAGGTAAATACATTTAGTAGATAAAAAGCTTTTATATATCACTAAAATTATAATTATCCATTTTTTTAATTAGAAAAGGGCATGAACAGGCAACTCATTGAAGAAAAAGCAAAAATGATAACTAAGTATATAATATATTTAACCCTCACTAGGATTATGAAAATGCTTATAATGCTTATTACAACAGCCATGAGGCTATTTTAATCAAATCTCTTTGAATTTTATAAAAGAAATGTAGTTTTTAATTTAAATATCTAAGGTTAGTGAGGTGTAAGGAAATAGATATGTTCCTATACTACTGATAGAGTGTAAATTAGTACAACTTACAATAATTCATTTTGGCAATATCTGTCTCAATTAAAAAAAAATGGGCATGAAATTTTACTTAGTAATTCCAATATTGGATATTTCTTTTATTTTTATTTTTATTTTTTTAAAGATTATTGCGGTGACAATTGTTAGTAAAGTTACATAGATTTTAGGTGTTGCATATTTCTTTAAGATAAATCTTCAAAATAATCAGAGTTCTACATAGCTTTATACAGATGCATATTTACACATATTTTTCTTGCTTAGAATAACAAATTAGAAATATGTTTAAAAATAGAAAAACATAACATATTTTATTATAAAAGGTAGGTTATAATCTACATAATTCTAGCCCAATTTTGTAATCAAAATTATATATGCCTAGGCTAAAGATTGTATAAACCTGTATCAAAATGTTAATATTGGTTTTACATGGAAGTTGGGATTCTAAGTTATTTTTATTTTCATCTTAAGGTTTTTATTTGTGTGTCATTTTCTACAATGTTCATGTAATGTTTCTATAATTTTAAATGGTTATTTTAAAAAGGAACAAAAATGTTTATGGGAACTTTATAATCTTTTGAATGAATGCCCTTTCTCTCAGTGCAGTCTGCTTTTATTCTACAGGTTTAAATTGGAGTGCTTTTGTTTTATTTTAGAATTTCTTTCTGTTTTTCTTTCTTTATTTATTTTTTTAAAATTTACTGGGGTGACAATTGTTAGTGAAATTACATAGATTTCAGGTGTACAATTCTGTATTACATCATCTATAAATCCCATTGTGTGTTCAACACCCAGATTCAGTTCTCCTTCCACCACCATATATTTGATATCCCTTACCCTCATTTCCCACTCTCACACCCCTTACCCTCTGATAACCACTAAACTGTTGTTTGTGTTTGTGAGTTCTTGTTTCTCATGTTTGTCATGTTCTTTTCTTGTTTTTGGTTTTTATACCACATATCAGGGAAATCATATGGTTCTCTGCTTTTTCTGTCTGACTTATTTCGCTTAGCATCATACTCTCAAGATCCATCCATGTTGTCACAAATGTTCCTATATCACCTTTTCTTACCGCCGAATAGTATTCCATTGTGTATATATACCACAACTTCTTTATCCATTCATCTATCAAAGGACATTTTGGTTGTTTCCATGTCTTGGTCACTGTAAACAAAGCTGCAATGAACATTGGAGCACACGTGTCTTTATGGATAAATGTTTTCAGATTTTTTGGGTAGACACACAGGAGAGAGATTGCTGGGTCATATGGTAATTCTATTCGTAATTTTTTCAGAAATCTCCACACTGCTTTCCATAACTGCTGCACCAGTCTGCATTCCCACCAACAGTGCATGAGTGTTCCTTTTTCTCCACAGCCTCTCCAACACTTGATACTATTTGTCTTGTTGATGATAGCCATTCTGACTGGGGTGAGGTGATATCTCATTGTGGTTTTCATTTTCATTTCTCTGATGATAAGCGATGTGGAGCATTTTTTCATACGTCTATTTGCCATTTGTATATCCTCTTTGAAGAAATGTCTCTTCAGGTCCTCTGTCCATTTTTCAATTGGGTTGTTTGTGTTTTTGCTGTTGAGTTGCATGAGCTCCTTGTATATTTTGGATATTAGCCCCATAACGGAGGCACTGTTTGCTAAAATCTTATCCCATTCTGTTGGTTGCCTCTTTATTTTGTCCATGGTTTCTTTTGCTGTGCAGAACCTTTTAAGTTTCATATAGTCCCATTCGTTTATTTTAGCTTTTACTTCCATTGCCTTTGGAGTCAAATTCATAAAATGCTCTTTGAACCCAAGGTCCATCAGTTTAGTACCTATATTTTCTTCAACACAGTTTATTGTGTCAGGTCTTATGCTTAAGTCTTTGATCCATTTTGAATTAATTTTGGTACATGGTGACAGATAGCAGTCCAGTTTCATTCTTTTGCACATGGCTATCCAGTTCTCCCAGCATCATTTATTGAAGAAGCTGTCTTTCCTCCATTGTATGTTTTTAGCTTCCTTGTTAAAAATTATCTGTCCATATTTATGAGGTTTTATTTCTGGGTTCTCAATTCTATTCCATTGCTCTATGTGTCTGTTTTTATGACAATACCATGCTGTTTTGATTATTGTAGCCCTGTAGTACAAGCTAAAGTCAGGAAGTGTGATACCTCCAGTATTGTTCTTTTTTCTAAAGATTGCTTTGGCTATTCGGGGTCTTTTGTGGTTTCAAACAAATCTGATGATTTTTTGTTCTATTTCTTTAAAAAATGCCATTGGGATTTTGATGAGGATTGCATTAAATCTGTATATTGCTTTGAGAAATATGGCCATTTTAACCATGTTGATTCTTCCAATCCATGAGCACGGAATGTCTTTCCATTTCTTTGTGTCTTCTTCAATTTCTTTCAAAAATGTCTTATAGTTTTCAGCATATAAATTTTTTACATCCTTGGTTAAGTTTAATCCTAGGTATTTTATTCTTTATGCTGCAGTTGCAAAAGAAAAGGTGATAGGGGACAGCCCTGTCGTGTTCCGGAACATAGAGCAAAGGGCTTCAGTTTTTCACCATTAATTATGAGGGCTTGTCATATATGGCCTTTATTATGTTAAGGTATTTTCCTTCTATACCTATTGTATTTTCCTTCTATACCTATTTTATTAAGTGTTTAAATCATAAATGGATTTTTTCTATCTTGTCACATGCTTTTTCTGCATCAATTGACATACTCACATGATTTTTGTGCTTTATTTTGTTTATGTGATGTAGCACATTCATGGATTTGCGGATGTTGAACCATCCTTGTGCTTAGGGGATGAAACCCGCTTGGTAGTGATGAATAATATTTTTAATGCATTGGTGTATTCGATTTGCTTGAATTTTGTTTAGGATTTTTGCATCTGTATTCATCATAGATACTGGTCTGTAGTTTTCTGTTTTTTGTGTGTTGTCCTTACCAGATTTTGGTATCAGGGTAATGTTGGTCTCATAAAATGAGTTAGGGATCACTGTCTCTTCTTTACTTTTTTGGAAGAGTTTGAGCAATATTGGTATTAGATCCTTTCGAAGGTTTGGTAGAATTCACTATTGAAGTCATTTGGTCCCAGACTTTTGCTTTTGGGAAGGTTTTGGATGACTGATTCAATTTCGTTATTGGTGAACGTTCCGTTTAGATTTTCCAGTTCTTCATGGTTCAGCCTTGGAAGGCTATATGTTTCTAAGAAGTTGTCTATTTCTTATAGGTTATTGAATTTGGTGGCATATAGTCCTTCATAGTATTTTTGGATGATCCTTTGTATTTCTGTCGTGTCCATGATAACTTCCCTGTTTTCATTTCTGAATCTGTTAATTAGTGTCTTCTCCCTTTTTATCATAGTGAGTCTAGCCAAGGGTTTGTCGATTTGGTTAATCTTTTCAAAGAACCAGCTCTTTGTCACATTAATTTTTTCTATTGTCTTTTTGTTCTCTATTTCATTTAGTTCTGCTCTGAGTTTTGTTATTTCCTTTGTTCTGCTGACCTTGGGTTTCACTTGTTCGTCTTTTTCTAGTTCTTTTAGTTGCAACATGCGATTATTTATTTGGGATTTTTCTTGTTTTTTGAGATAGGCCTGTAATGATATAAATTTCCTTCTTAAACCTGCTTTCGCTGCATCCCAAAATTTTGGTAGGATGTATTTTCATTGACATTTGTTTCTATGTATCTTTTTATCTCTCCTCTCATTTCTTCTTTGACCCAGTCGTTCTTTAAAAGTATGTTGTTTAATCTCCATGTATTTGTGTTTTTTCCTGCTTTCTTTTTGCAGTTGATATCCAATTTCAAAGCCTTGTGATCAGAGCCTATGCTTGGTATGATTTCAATCTTCTTAAATTTTCTGAGGCTGATTTTATGTCCCAATATATGGCCTATCCTTGAGAATGTTCCATGTACACTCGAAAAGAATGTAAAGCCTGATGATTTAGGATGAAGTGTTCTATATATGTCAATTATATCCATTTCATCTAATGTGCTATTTAGGGCTGCCATTTCCTTATTTATTTTCTGTTTGGATGATCTGTCCATAGCTGTAAAAGAGGTGTTTAAGTCCCCTAGTATAATAGTGTTTTGGTCCATTTCTCCCTTTAGTTCTGTTAGTAGTTGCTTGGTAAATTTTGGTGCTCCCTGATTGGGGGTATATATATTGATGACTGTTATGTCTTCTTGTTGTATAGTCCCCTTTACCATTATGAAATGTCCGTCTTTGTCTCTTGTTATCTTTTTCACCCTGAAGTCTGTTTCATCTGATATCATTACGGCTACACCTGATTTTCCCTGGGTACCATTTGCCTTGAGTGCCAATTTCCACCCTTTCACTTTGAGTCTATGCTTGTCCTTGTAGCTGAGATGTGTCTCTTGGAGACAGCATATGGTTGTGTTTAGTTTTTTGATCCAATCTGTTACTCTGTGCCTTTTGATTGGTGAGTTCAATCCATTTACATTTAGGGTGATTATTGATATGTGAGGATTTTTTGTCATTCTATCTTTAGTTTTCTGGTATGGTTGTGTCTCCTTTGTTTCCTTGCCATTTTGTTGTTGTTTGTTATTTCTGTGTAGTGGTATTCTATGATGTTTCCCTCTGTTTCTTCTTTTATTACAGTATATATTACAGTTCTGGATTTTTTTTTGAGTTGTTACCGTTAATTTTATGTAAAAGAAAGTGTGATATTTAGAGTATTCCATTTTCTTCAGCACGCTTACTTTCTCCATTCCCATATTTCGGTTCAGGCCTTTACTCTCACCCTTTTTATGTTGCCACAAATTGTCGCAGTTCATGGTGGTCGAATAGCCTCCCTTAGTATTTCTTGTAGTGCAGGTCGTGTATTAGAAAATTCCCTCAGCTTCTGTATGTCTGGAAAGGTCTTTATTCCTCCTTCATATCTAAAGGATACCTTTGCTGGATATATTATTCTTGGCTCATAATTTCTCTCTTTCAATTGTTTGAATATTTGGGTCCACTCCCTCCTGGCTTGTAGAGTTTCTGCTGAAAAATCCGATGATAATCTAATGGGCTTTCCTTTGTAGGTTACGCTCTTCTTTTCCCTGGATGCCTTGAGTATCCTTTCATTGTCGTTGATGTTAGACAGCTTCAATACAATGTTCCTTGGAGAAGGCCTGCTGGGATTGAGGTAATTAAGTATTCTATTTGCTTCTTGGATTCGAGGATCCAGTTCTGTCCACAAGTTTGGGAACTTCTCATCAACATTTTTTTTTAATATATTCTCTTTCTTCTCCTTCTGGTATGCCCATTATTTTTATATTGCTCTTTCTGATGGAGTCAGAAAGTTCTTGTAGAGTTCTTTCATTTCTTTTAAGTCTCACGTCTCTTTCTTGTTCCATCTGTGTAATTTCCAGGTTTCTATCTTCGCTGTCACTGATTCTTTCCTCCATCTGGTCAACTCTACGACATAAGGTGGTTATTTCATTCTTAATTTCTTCTATTGAGTTCTTAATCTCCAGAAATTCTCTTTGGTTCTTTTTTAAAATTCAATCTCTTTTGTAAAATGATCCTGTTGTTCTTTGATTGTGTTTCTGAGTTCATTAAATTGCCTTTCTGTGTTTTCTTGTAACCCATTGAGTTTTTTCAGAACTGCAATCTTGAATTCTCTCTCATTTAAGTCACATGTTTCCATATCTTTAAGTTCCTTTTGTGGAGACTTTTCACTTTCTTTCTGAGCTGTCTTGTTGCCTTGGTTATTCATGGCAATTACTGATTTATTATTTCTCTTCCTAGACATCTACAGGAGTGGCTTCTGCAACAGGTTGATAGGAAGAAGTCTTTCTTTTGTTTGCCAATACTTGTTGGTATAATGTTTTATTTTCTCTCCGACTGCAGCCTTTTTTTCCTCTCTCACACAGTAGTGCTATGTTTTCTCTGCACTATTCCAGCTTCTCACACAATGGGGTATTCCCTGGGAAACAGGCTTCTCCTCTGTTAAGAGTTCACATGAGTCATAGGGCGCCACGTCTCTGCGGGGATGCGGAGAGCTTCTGAAGTTCCAAAGCTCTTTCTGCGCCAGACTCAGAGCCTGTATGTTTCAGCTGTTCTGTTTACTCCTGCAGGGATCCGCCCCGATAGGTGGGCCAGGGGTGGGGTGAGAGTGTGAGAGGTGGCCCAGAGCAATGGCGGCAACCACCACCACATCTGCTCCCGCTTCCACAGCTCCTTCCCCTTTGCCGGAACTAGTTGGGCTGCGAATCTATGTCTGCGGTCTACAGTTCTCAGAACAGCAAATATCCTGTCCTTTGATCTGACACTGCTACTGTTCCACTTCTAGCACCCTGCAGGTTGGGGTGGGGCGAGCTCTGGGAGGGTAGGGAGGGGGCGGCTAGTCTCAGTGCCTAAGGCTTCTGTTGTCTACTGGGCAGTGAGTGCTTAAGCCATCGTTCTCAGCCTTCTTCCCTCAGTCTTTTCTCCGAGGTCTCTGCCATGAGCATTGGTTTCAGCTGTGTTATATGCTGCCCCCTCAGCCCTGTGGGCCGTAAGTGGAGCCCTAGCAGCCCGAGTCCTTCCCTCTCCCGCAGCTGTGGTAGTTCCGGGATGCAGCGAGCTCAGAGCACTGAGCTAGGTCTGTGTCCTGCGCCCGCGCAGCCTCGTCTCTGACTTCTCCTTTCCCTCCTCCCCCGCTCGAGTGATTTTTCCACCTTTAGGTGAATTCAGTAGTGGGCCTGTTCTTCTGTCTATCTGCTGTGCAGGGAGTCTTTTGTGGAGTTATTGTTGTTCGATTAGTTGTAAATTCCAGGGGAGCTTTACAGAAGCTCACCTCACGCCACCATTTTGATGACTAACCTAATTGGAGTGTTTTTTGTGTACCCACAACTATTATTAACAGTTAGAAACATTTAATGTCCAGGCAAAATTTTGTTTCTCCTTCCTCTGTTTTTCATTTCCTTCCACCCAATCTTACTTCCTTTGTTTCTTCTCCCTTTCCTTCTTTTCCAGCTATATCCCAGACACTGTGACAGGTACCAGAACTACAAAAGAGAATAACTTTGAAGGCCTCTGCTGTCCTGTAACTCACAGTCCAGAATGGTAAAAAATATCTAAATAGACATTTATAATACTGTATGCAAGTTGTATTTGAAAGCATGGTAGAGATTGGTATTTCTCAAATAATGAATAAAAGATTCAGAGAAGAAAGCCAAGGATGCACAGAATTGAGCACACATTCTGTACGAGCCAATGTACTAAATATTATACATGTATTTAATCCAGGCCTAAACACAGAACTCTCCCAGTGTTCTCCATCTCAGTAAATTGTTCCCCCATCCACCTGATTCAAGCCACACTACAAGATGTCTCTTAATTTCCCTTTTTTCCTTATACCTGTCTTTTTGCCTCATATCCAATACACCAACAATGCCATCAACCTGACTTCTAAAATGTAACCCAATTCCGTCCCCTTCTCTCCACTGCCACCACTACGAGCCTAGTACACAGTGTTATCATGTCTCACCTGGGTTGCTGTAGCATCTCCCATCTGGTCTCCTTGATCCCAGTCCTTATCCTTCTCCAATTCATTCTCCATTAGTACTCAGAGTCGTCTCTCAAAATGCAAAATAGATCATGCCCTTTCTATTGAAACCCCTCTAATGACTTTTCATTATATCGTATGACCTTGTCTCAACCTACCTCTTCAATCTTAGCTTCTTCCATTTGTCCCTTAGTGCACACATCTCTAACCGTATCTCTTCATGTTCTTTAGTGTGTTTCCGCCATACAGCCTTTGCAGTTGCTGTTACTTCTGCCTGAAATGCGATGCCGGATGATTTTATCATATGAGGTTTCCTTCTTCTTATTAAGGTCCAATTCAAATGCCACTTTCGTCTGTAAAAAACAAAACAAAACAAAAAAAATAAACAACAACAACAAAAAACAAGTACAGACCAAAGATTGTATACTACCCTTCTTAGTTCACTGGTTTGAGGGGAAGGCAAGGTAACTAGAAATACACATAGCTTCAAAGATCTTTTTTTTTTTTTTAATATGGGAAAATATAGAGTAGGCCATGGTTAAATCCAATGTGCATTTAAATTGTTTAATCTCATATTTTTGTTATTGTTTCCACTGTTTATACATTTTTTATTAAATTTATTGGGGTTACATTGATTAGTAAAATAATATTGGTTTTAAGTGTACAGTGCTACCATACATCATCTATATATTGCATTATATGTTAACCACCCAAAGTCAACATGCCTTCTGTCACCATATATTTGATGCCTTTTACCATCTTCTGTCACCCCTTCTCCCCACTTACCCTCTGGTAACCACTAAACTGTTGTCTGTGTCTATGAGTTTTTATTCATTTGTTTGTCTTGTCTATTTTATAGCCCACATATGAGTGAAATCATATGGTTCTCGACTTTTTCTGTCTGACTTATTTCGCTTAGCATGAAAATCTCAAGACTCATCCATGTTGTGACAAATGGCAGTATTTCATGTTTTCTTATGGCCAAGTAATATTCCATTGTACTTATGTACCATATCTTCTTTATCCAAGCAAAAGAAAACATCAACAAAACAAAGAGGCAACCAACCGAATGGAAGGAAATATTTGCAAACAACACCTCCCATAAGGGGCTAATATCCAAAATACATAAAGTACTCATACAACTCAACAACAACAAAAAACAAACAAACAATCCAATTAAAAAATGGGCAGAGGACCTGAACAGACATATCTCCCAGGAAGACATACAAACAGCCAAAAGATGTATGAAAAGATGTCCAACTTCACTAGTTATTAGGGAAATAAAAATCAAAACCACAAAGACATACCACCTCACACCTGTTAGAATGTCTATTATCAACAAGACAAGTAATAACAATGTTGGAGAGGCTGTGGAGAAAAAGAAACCCTAATACATGGCTGGTGGGAATGTAAATTAGTGCAGCCACTATGGAAAACAGTATGGAGACACCTCAAAAAACTAAGAATAGAATTACCATATGACCCGGCAATCTCTTTTTTGGATATTTACCCAGAAAATCTGAAAACATTTATCCATAAAGCTACAAGTACCCCTATGTTCATTGAAGCATTATTCACAGTGGCTAAGACATTGAAACAACTGAAGCGCACTTTGATAGATGATTAGATAAAGAAGATATGGTATATTTTGTTTTATATCTTTGGAAGTTATGAAAAAAATAGTTGGTATTTTGTGTTTATCAGTATAGACCCAATCTAAGAAATCCAAGATTCCCCACACTAAGATTCCATACACTTTCATTTATGTGCAGGAGGGGCTCTCCAGGCAAGGCAAGAAAAGAAATCACTCCTTCTGCCTTGAATGACCATCATAATGAAAAGCTATTACAAGAAGATATTTTATTCTCCCATTCCTTAGAGAAATCCTGTTTTTGCTTCTGTTTTCCCTGAGGGGAAGTTACATATAAAAATATAGTAACAAAATAAAACAAACATTTAAATTAAAGAAATAATAAGTTTAACTAAGCCATAAAATATTACTGAAAATGCTCACCAAAATGATACCTGCTTTGGTCATCTGCATTTTGTAGAGGAAAAATGAACAAGATTTTTGCGTGGAAAAATAAACAATCTACAGCGTCTATGTTTCCTCACTGCTAGCACTCATCAACTCTACCTCGCACCAGGTTCCCATGGCACCAGGGAGAGTTGTAGATTGAGGCTTAAACTTTTGGCAGAAAAATGAAAGAATAATAAAAGCAGAGTCCTAGAAAAACAAGACATTGCTTTAGGGAATTGGGAAATAAAGGGCCTTTAAATCTCATACCTTAGACTCGAAGTCCTAGAGGAGATAGGGTGCAATTCAGACAAGGAGAAAATAGGAAGTTGCTTAGTCACCACTTTCTTTATGCTTTCAACTCATGAAGATAAATAAGTTGTGACATCAGTGTTTCCTCTAGGTTTTTCCAACCAGCTCAACAGGACTATAAGGTAGGAAATAGAACTATTCATTTCCATTCATGAATAGCAAGGAAAGCACAGCAAATACATTGCTTTTGATTTTCTTCTGAAGAGACAATATACTTTAGTAGGTCAGTATTGAAAGTAGAGCATTACATGTGTGGAGAATCTATATAATCTTCTAGATGGACAAACTCAATTTTAATACTGAAAAAAAATAAACCAAAAGTTGATATTTATTTTAAAGTTTTCACAAATAATTTTTCCACTTTTTATTAAAGTATCAAAATGTCATATCACTTTTTTTGTAAGAAAATTATAAGCAGACATAGTGATTCTGTGATACACTATAAAAGATTCTGGCTTCTGGGAAAACATCAAGTGTGCCAACATTTGTATCACTGGGGTATTAGAAGAAGGGAGAGAGCAAGAGGTTGAAAACCTATTTGAAAAATAATAACAGAAAACTTTCTTACCCTGGTGAAGGAAATAGACAAACAGGCCAAGATGTGCCAAGAGTCCCAACAAAATGAACCCAAAGAGGCCCACACCAAGACCATCATAATTAAAATGCCAAAGGACAAAGACAAAGATAAAATCTTAAAAGCATCAAGAAAAAAACAGTTAGTTACCTACAAGGGAGTTCCCAGAAGACTGTCAGCTGATTTCTGAACAGAAACTTTGCAGGCCAGAAAGGATTGGCATGAGATATTCAAAGTGATGAAAAGCAAGGACCTACAACCAAGATTACTCTACCCAACAAAGTTAACATTTAGAATTAAAGGACATATAAAGAGCTTCCCAGACAAGTAAAAGCTAAAGGAGTTCAATACCAAACCAGTATCTCAAGTAACATTAAAGGGACTTCTTTAAGGAGGAAGAGGCAGAGAAGGACGAGGAGAAGAAGAAGAAGAAAAAGGATAAAAAATATGAATAATGACATGGGATTAACTACATATCTATCAACAATTACTTTAAAGGTAAATGGATTAAATGTTCCAATCAAAAGACAGTGTGGGTGAATGGATAAGAAAACAAGACCCTTACATATCCTGCTTACAAGAGTCTCACTTCAGATTGAAAGACAAACACAGACTGAAAATGAAGGGATGAAAAAAGATATTTCATGAAAGTGGAAGAAAAAAAATACTGGGGTAGCAATACTTATACTAGACAAAATATATGTTAAAACAAGGCTATAACATGAGACAAAGAAGGACCCAGTAATCCCACTCCTGGGTATTTATCCAAAAAAAACACAAAATACTACTTCAAAGAAACACGCACATCCATACGTTCAATGCAGCATTGTTTACAATGGCCAAGATGTGGAGGCAGCCTGAGTATGCAACAATGGATGCAAGGATAAAGAAGACATAGTACATATACACAATGGAATATTAGTCAACCATAAAAAAGAATGAAATCTTGCCATCTGCAACAACATGGATGGACCTAAAAGGCATTTTGCCTAGTGGAGTAAGTCAGACAGAGAAAGACAAATGCAATAGATTTCACTTACAGGTGGAATCTAAAGAACCAAATAAACAAACAAACAAAACAAAAACAAATGCATAGATAAAGAAAACTCCAGCTGGGAGTGAAAAAGGGGAAGGGGTTAAGAAGCACAAACTGGTAACTACGAAATAGCTACGGGGGTATAAAGTATAACATAAGAAATACAGTTAATAATATAATTATATATGGTGTCAGATGTATAATAGATTAATTAGGTGATTACTTTATAAGTTATATAAATGTCTAATCACTATGTTGTATACCTGAAACTAATATAATATTGTATGTCAATTGTAATTGAAAAATACAACAATTATTAAAAAATAAAAATACATATATTAGAAAAAAGATTCTGGCTTTCAAAAAATGTAAATATATAGAGACATAATCAAAATTGCTGCGTGAGGTGAGCCTCTGTAAAACTCCCCTGGAATTTACAACTAATCGAACAACAATAACTCCACAAAGGAATCCCTACAGAGCAGACAGGGAAGACGAAGAGGCCCACTACTGAATTCACTTAAAGGTGGGCGAATCGAGTGAGCAGGGGAGGTGGGAAGAAAGAAGTGTGGAGACGGAGCCACACAGTTGCAGGACGGAGACCTAGCTCAGTGCTCTGAGCTCGCTGCATCTCACAACTACTGCAGCTGTGGGAGAGAGAAGAACTTGGACTGCTAGGGCTCCGCCTATGGCCCACAGGGCTGAGGGGGCAGCATATAACAGGGCTGAACTGAATACTCACAGCAGAGACCTCAGAGAAAAGACTGAGGGAAGAAGGCTGAAAATGGTGGTTTAAGCCCTCACTGCTGAGCAGAGAACAGAAGACTTAGACACTGAGACGAGCTGTCCCCTCCCTACACTCCCAGAGCTCGCCCCGCCCCCACCTGCCCAGTACTAGAAGCAGAACAGTAGAAGAATCAGATCAAAACAACAGAATGTTTGCTGTTCGGACACCACGGACACAGATTCGCAAACCAACTAGTTCCGGCAAAGGGGTGGGAGTTTGGAAGCAGGACCAGCTGCGGTGGTTGTATCTGCAATTGCTCTGGGCCACCTCTAACAATTCACCCCATCCCTGGCCCCACCTATCTGGGCGGATATCTGCAGGAGTAAACAGAACTGCTGAACATACGAGATACGAATCTGGTGCAACAAGAGCTTTGGAACTTCAAAAGCTCTCCGCATACCCACATGGACACTGTGCCCTGTGACCCAGGTGAACTATTAACGGAGAAGAAGGCCATCACCTGGGAATCCCCCCACTGTGTGAGAAGCTGGAATAAGGCAGAGAAAACATAGCACTTCTGTGAGAGAGAGAGAAAAAAGGATGCAGTCGGAGAGAAAATAAAACATTCTACCAACAAGTACTGGAAAACAAAAGAAAGACCTCTTCCTATCAACCTGTTGAAGAAGCCACTCCTGTAGATGTCTAGGAAGAGAAATAATAAATCAGTAATTGCCATGAAAAACCAAGGCAACAAGACAGCTAAGAAAGTGAAAAGTCTCCAGAAAAGACACTTAAAGATATGCAAACATGTGACCTAAATGACAGAGTATTCAAGATTGCAGTTCTGGAAAAACTCAACGAGATGCAAGAAAACACAGAAAGGCAACTTAATGAACTCAGAAATGCAATGAAAGAAAAACATGAGCATTTTACGAAAGACATTAAAATTTTTAAAAAGAAACAAAGGAATTTCTAGAGATTAAGAACTCAATAGAAGAAATTAAGAATGAAATAGCCAGCTTAGGTAATAGACTTGACCAGATGGAGGAACAAATCAGTGACATCGAAGATAGAAACCTGGAAATTACACAAATGGAAGAAAAAAGAGACTTGAAACTTAAAAGAAATGAAAGAACTCTACAAAAACTTTCTCACTCCATCAGAAAGAGCAATATAAAAATAATGGGCGTTACAGAAAGAGAAGAAAGAGAGAAGGGAAAAGAGAACATATTAAAACAAATTGTTGATGAGAACTTCCCAAACTTGTGGACAGAACTGGATCCTCGAATCCATGAAGCAAATAGAACACCTAATTACCTCAATCCCAACAGGCCTTCTCCAAGGCATATTGTATTAAAGCTGTCTAAAATCAACGACAAAGAAAGAATCCTAAAGGCAGCCAAGGAAAAGAAGACGGTAACCTACAAAGGAAACCCCATTAGATTATCATCATATTTTTCACCAGAAACTCTACAAGCCAGGAGGGAGTGGACCCAAATATTCAAACTATTGAAAGAGAGAAATTATGAGCCAAGAATAACATATCCAGGAAAGATATCCTTTAGATATGAAGAAGGAATAAATACCTCTCCAGACATACAGAAGCTGATGGAATTTTCTAATATATGACCTGCACTACAAGAAATACTAAACGAGGCTATTTGACCACCATCAACAGGGACAATTTGTAGCAACCCAAACATAAAAAAGGGTGAGATTAATGGCCTGAACCGGAATATTGGAATGGACAAAGTAAGTGTGCTGAAGAAAATGGAATACTCTAAATATCACACTTTCTTTTACATAAATTTAAGGGTAAATACTCAAAAAAAATCCAGAACTGAAATATGTACTGTAATAAAAGAAGAAACAGAGGGAAACATCATAGAATATCACCACACAGAAATAATGACAAAAACAAAAAGGCAAAGAATCCATGGAGAAACAACCTTGCCAGAAAAAGAAGATAGAATGACCGGAAATCCTCACATATCAATAGTCACCCTAAATGTAAATGAACTGAACTCACCAATCAAAAGGCATAAAGTAGCAGATTGGATCAAAAAACTAAACACAACCACATGCTATCTCCAAGAGACACATCTCAGCTATAAGGACAAGCATAGACTCAAAGTGAAAGTGGGGAAATTGACACTCCAAGTAAATGGTACCCAGAGAAAATCAGGTGTAGCCATAATGATACCAAATGAAACAGACTTCAGGGTGCAAAAGATAACAAGAGACAAAGACGGACATTTCATAATGGTAAAGGGACTATACAACAAGAAGACATAAGAGTAATCAATATTTATGCTATTAATCAGGGAGAACCAAAATATACCAAGCAACTACTAACAGAACTAAAGGGAGGAATTGACCAAAACACTATTATACTAGGAAACTTAAGCACCTTGTTGACAGCTATGGACAGATCATCCAAACAGAAAATAAATAAGGAAATGGCAGCCCTAAATAACACATTAGGTGAAATGGACATAATTGACATATACAGAGCACTTTATCCTAAAACATCAGACTATGCATTCTTTTCTAGTGTACAAGGAACATTCTCAAGGATAGACTATACATTGGGACACAAAATCAGTCTCAGCAAATTTAGGAACATTGAAATCATACCAAACACATTCTCTGATCACAAGCCTTTGAAATTGGATATCAAGTGCAAAAACAAAGCAGGAAAAACCGCAAATACATGGAGATTAAGCAACGTACTGTTAAAGAACTACCAGGTCAAAGAAGAAATTAGAGGAGAGATCAAAAGATACATAGAAACAAATGGCAATGAAAATACATCCTACTGAAATTTTGTGATGCAAAAAAAGCAGTTTTAAGAGGGAAATTATTATCATTACAGGCCTATCTCAAAAAACAAGAAAAATCCCAAATAAATAACTGCATGTTACACCTTAAAAAACTAGAAAAAGAAGAACAAGTGAAACCCAAGGTCAGCAAAAAAAAGGAAATTAAAAAAAAAAAATCAGAGCAGAACTAAATTAAATAGAAAACAAAAAGACAACAAAAAATATTCATGTGACAAAGAGCTGGTTCTTTGAAAAGATTAACAAAATTGACAAACACTTGGCTAGACTCACTAAGATAAAAAGAGAGAAGACGCTAATTAACAAAATCAGAAATGAAAAAGGGGAAGTTATCACGGACACCACAGAAATACAAAGGATCATCCAAGAATACTATGAAGGACTATATGACACCAAATTCAATAACCTAGAAGAAATGGACACGTTCTTAGAAACATATAGCCTTCCAAGGCTGAACCATGAAGAACTGGAAAATCTAAACAGACCGATCACCAGTAAGGAAATTGAGTCAGTCATCCAAAACCTACCCAAAAGCAAAAGTACGGGACCGGATGGCTTCACTGGTGAATTCTACCAAACATTTAAAGAGGATCTAATACCAATCCTGCTCAAACTCTTCCAAAAAATTGAAGAAGAGACTGTACTCCCTAACTCATTTTATGAGGCCAACATTACCCTGATACCAAAACCTGGTAAAGACAACACAAAAAAAGGAAACTACAAACCAATATATCTGATGAACACAGATGCAAAAATCCTAAACAAAATTCTAGGAAATCGAATACAACAATGCATTAAAAAGAGTATTCATCATGACCAAATGGGGTTCATCTCCGAGGCACAAGGATGGTTCAACATTCGCAAATCCATCAATGTGATACATCACATAAACAAAATAAAGGACAAAAATTATATGATTCTATCAATTGATGCATAAAAAGCATTTGGCAACATACAACATCCATTTATGATCAAAACACTTAAAAAAATAGGTATAGAAGGAAAACATCTTAACATGCTAAAGGCCATGTGAGAAACTGAAGCCCTTTGATCTAAGTTCAGTAACACGACAGGGCTGTCCCCTATCACCTCTGGTTTTCAAAGTAGTGTTGGAAGTCCTTACCAGAGCAATCAGACAAGAGAAAGAAATAAAAAACATCCAAATTGGGAATGAAGAAGTTAAATTATCACTCTTTGCAGATGACATGATGCTATGTATAGAAAACCCTGAAGACTCCACGAAAAAGCTATTAGAAACAATCTAGGAATACAGTAAACTGGCTCGCTACAAAATGAACGTACAAAATTCCATTGCATTCCTATACTCTAACAATGAAATCTCAGAAAACTACAAACAACAATTCCTTCTGCAATTGCAGCAAAAAGAATAAAATACTTTGGAATACACTTATCCAAGGATGTGAAGGACCTATATCCTGAAAAGTATAAGACATTTTTGAAAGAAATTGAAGACACAAAGAAATGGAAAGACATTCTGTGCTCATGGATTGAAAGAATCAACATAGTTAAAATGGCCATATTACCCAAAGCAATATACTGATTTAATGCAATCCTCATAAAAATCTCAATGGCATTTTTTCAAGAAATAGAACAGAAAATCATCATATTTGTTTGGAACCACAAAAGACTCTGAATAGCCAAAGCAATCTTAACAAAAAAGAACAAAACTGGCGGTATCATACTCCCTGACTTTAGCTTCTACTACAGGGCTCCAATAATCAAAACAGCATGGTATTGTCATATAAACAGACACATAGAGCAATGGAATAGAATTGAGAACCCAGAAATAAAACCACATAAATATGGACAGATAATTTTTGACACTGAAGCTAAAAACATACAATGGAGGAAAGACAGCCTCTTCAATAAATGGTGCTGGGAGAATTGGATAGCCACGTGCAAAATGAAACTGGACTGCTATCTGTCACCATATACCAAAATTAATTCATAATGGATCAAAGACTTAAGCATAAGACCTGACACAATAAACTGCATAGAAGAAAACATAGGTACTAAACTTATGGACCTTCGGTCAATGAGCATTTTATGAATTTGACTCCAAAGGCAATGGAAGTAAAAGCTAAAATAAATGAATGGGACTATATGAAACTTAAAAGCTTCTGCACAGCAAAACAAACCATTGACAAAATTAAGAGGCAACCAACTGAATGGGAGAAGATTTTTGCAAACAATGCCTCCGATATGGGGCTCATATCCAAAATATACAAGGAAGTCATGAAACTCAACAACAAAAACACAAACAACCCAATTGAAAAATGGGCAGAGGACCTGAAGAGACATTTCTCCAAAGAGGACATACAATTGGCAAATAGACATATAAAAAAATGCTCCACATCAATAATCATCAGAGAAATGCAAATAAAAACCACAATATCACCTCAACTCAGTCAGAATGCCTATCATAAACAAGACAAATAGTATCAAGTGTTGGAGAGCCTGTGGAGAAAAAGGAACCCTCGTACACTTTGTTGAGAATGCAGACTGGTGTAGCCATTATGGAAGGCAGTGTGGAGGGTCCTCAAAAAATTACGAATAGAATTACCATGTGACTCAGCAATCCCTCTCCTGGGTATCTACCCAAACCAAATCTGAAAACATTTATACATAAAGAAATGTGTGCTCCAATGTTCATTGCAGCTTTGTTTACAGTGGCCAAGACATGGAAACAACCAAAATGTCCTTTGATAGATGAATGGATAAAGAAGTTGTGTATATATACACAATGAAATACTATTCAGGGGTAAGAAAAGATGATATAGGAACATTTGTGACAACATGGATGGATCTTGAGAGTATAATGCTAAGCGAAATAAGTCAGACAGAAAAAGCAGAGAACCATATGATTTCACTGATATGTGGTATATAAACCGAAAACAACAAAAGAACAAGGCAAACAAATGAGAAACAAAAACTCATAGACACAGACAATAGTTTAGTGGTTACCAGAGTGTATGAGGGGTGGGGAGGGTGAGATGAGGGTAAGGGGTATCAAATATATGGTTATGGAAGGAGAACTGACTCTGGGTGTTGAACACACAATTGGATTTATAGATGATGTAATACAGAATTATACACCTGATATCTATATAATTTTACTGACAATTGTCACCCCAAAATATTAAAAAAATATAAATAAATATGTGATACAAAAATACATGCAATACTATAAAAATAAATCTCCTCTCCAAAAAAAGCTTAAAACTTCAAATCTTTAATGTGTCATTAATCATTAACATTTATAACTACTACCCTGATTCTGGTAATTACACTACATCATTACAAGCATTGTATTTAAGTAAAACACTACAAAAGTCCAAGATTAATTTGAACAAGGTTGAAGCAATAGCTGAACTAAAAAAATTAAAAGAATGACAAAAACCTAATTATTACTACATGTACCAATTATTAAAGCTGATATAGGGTACGTCATAACTTACATACTCAGTTAGGGTTAAAGTGATATCTGCACAGAAGTAAAACATGTATTGTAAAGGAATTAACAGGTAGATACTGATACATGCATTCATGTTTTAACATGGGATTTTTTTTAACTAAATAAAATATCGTATCAAAAATTGGTTTCTTCCTTATTGAGGGAGGTGGGTATGTGCTGAAGTCTAGTTGGTGGTAATGGTTTCAACTACTTCAAATTGATATCAGGCCTTCTCCTGCACTTCTTGATGGCTCAAGCATAGTATATGTAGCTAAAAAGAAAGAAACAGAAAGCTTCAATCTAAATATTTCAGAGTTCTGTCAATGACCAAGGTCTCGTGCTAAGTCAGTGATCAATTTTATAACTAAGTCTGCCTCCAGGGGCTGGAAAGTCAGACTTTGTCCAGGAGCACAGAGAAGCTAAGTAGCCCTCCTGGGGACTGGATCCCCAACTTCTGTTTCGCTAAAAAAAACTCAAAGCAAGTGAGCTAACCAGCCCCTGTAAAATGTTCAGTCCTGATGAACAAATTCATTTTAAATTTGGAAAACGCTAGGAGAGTATGTATGAAATCCACACATGAGCTTAAATCAAAGCAGTTTACAATCATCCAAGAGAGTATCTCAAAGGAATCCTGAGAAGTTAGAAAGATGTTCAGCAAATAACTAAAATTCATCTTGAACTGTAAGGGTGAAATTCGGTAATCAATTACGGAATTAGATTTAGCTAAGTTCCCAGTTTGACTCACCGCAAAGCTCGAAACTTCGCTAGATTGCATCTAGATTCACCCTGATAGTCACCTATTTTTTCTTTGTTTTTCCCCCTACTGTTTAACTAAAGAACCCTGTTTTGTTCCCTTTCTCAAGACTACCCATAACTCGTTAATCCATTTAAGTAACAATATCGTAACCTGGAAAGGGCAATATTTTTAACCCTCAGGGGCCCAGACACCAGAATACACATAAAGACCCAGGCTGTGGTGGCCAGTCTAAGTCCTGAGTCCAGAGATCACATTATCCTAAAACAGACCAGACCCCAGGAAGGATGTCAGCCCTCAGGCCTGCCTGACCAACTCCACCTTTCCTTTGTTCTTGTGTACCTATAAAACCTTCTGACTGGTATCATGCTGGGTCTCAGCTCCCGCTCCCCACACAAGAACTCAGGATATGGTGAGGCCAAAAAGGAACACCAATGGAGCCATGGATAGGGGATTCATACCACTATTTCTTGCCGGCAGCTGGGTTGGAGACACAGGAAACAGGAGCCACATGATCTGCGATCTGCAATCTGCCATCTGCTTCTCTGCCAACCAACCAACCCCCTAGTGTAGCCATGGCAGTTATATTAGTGGCTAATGGTTAACCGGTAACAGCTGATGGCCACCCAGCCGCAGCGGATGGCCATCTGATTACAGCTGATGGCCATCTAATAACTGAGCCAGCACCTTTCCATGTGAGGCCAAGAGCCTGGAAAGTGCTCTCTGGGATTCTGTCCCCACACCAGTCTAGGAATGGGGAGATGGCCTTTGGACAAGAGTCCACCATCGTTCCAGATAGGGCATTCTGAATAAACATGCTTTACTTGCCACCAACCATGTCTCTCGATTTTTAACTTTCAAGCAGCAGGCAGCTGGACCTTATCACAGTATCAGAACCGAGGGTTGATAATTACACAGATCTGCAGCCAAATAATCCCAGGTGGAGACAATTGAGAAATGAGTTGCTTTTGGAGAACAACCAACTCCAGGGAGACCAAGTGGTGGGAGTTTTCAGCTAATATGTAGGTATATGGTACCTAGAACAGGTTCTGTATTTAAGAATGAGTGTAAAGGACAGTACATTGGTCTAAGGGACTGAGAGATTCAAAGGAAAGCAGATTTTCAATTAAGGGGGAAAAAAGTAAATACTACTGAATTGTCAAATAACCACAAACTAAAGCATCCACTGAAATTTTTCTTATTGTTATTATTTTATTATTATTATAAAAAGCACAATAATAAGTACTTTGTTATGCACCAAGCACTTCAATAAAGGTTTGTCTGTAATGATCCTCAAAACAATCCTGTGAGGTAGGCATTATGTTAATCCCATTTTACTGGTAAACCAAAGCACAGATGAAACACCAAGAAAATGGAAATAATTATTTTTGTTAATATAAGAAAAAAATGTATTCTAGTGGAACATTTATTCGAATTAAGCAAATTTACTCATTTAATATAAGAAATGTCTTTCTTGAATTTTGTGTATTCAAGACCCTTGAGAATTTCTATGAATTTCTATGAAAACATGAAAGCCTCCAAAATTATTGAAATTGTCAAAATGATTTTAAAAGCAGAGACAAAGTCAAATATAGACTTAGGTGACACAGTAGTGATAGGTCAGCCAGTAAAGGAATGTGCATGGTCAGGCAAGTTAAGAAAGTTTTTATTGTAAGAGAGAAAAGTATATAGGACTGAGCAAAGACAGCTACAGCTCGGCTGCGTGCCTAAAGGAGACTTGCAGCCCTGAGGGAAGGGGTAAGGAGGGTTTTATAGGGGCTGTGCTGACAGGGTAACATTGTTTGAACAGAAAATGTTGACTGCCTGTAAGCCAATAGCTGTTTTGTGGCATTTTCTGTTAGCCCAACTTTGGCTCTGTCGGCAGGTGCAGGCCAACAGACATTTTGTTTTCTTGCAGACATGGCTCTAAGTCAAAGTCTCTGAGATCTAACATTCAGGGACCTAACAAGTAGGTCAGCTTTATTTATGGTCATGAAACTTTTCACTATCAACGATGAAAAATTGAAATTTCCAACAGTTGCTTCAAAGGACACCCACTCCAACTAATCCCTCCCCCATTGGACCTCCCACTGTACCTCTAGAGGTCCCTATTCTCCCATTTGTAAAATATGGCTTTCAGAAGTATTCAGCAAACTGAATAAAGAAAGAAAAAATATGCCTCCAAATCTTTCCATTCCAACGCCTGTATCATCATTTTACAATTTTCCCAATAACTCTAATATTCTAACAGCTTAAAATTTCTCATGCTGTCGAAAATGTAACACAGATCCTAGAAAAATACTAAGAAAACATGAACATCTTATTTTGGTTAGCTGTAAATGTGTATTAATGGTCAATTTTTCAGTAGGGAGGCAAAATTACCAAAGATGATACCTTTCTATTAAAACATGTTTAGCACTGACAATATACATTTTTATACATTTTCATGATTATTTTGTTTGAATGCAGTGCGTTGACATCCAGATTGTTTGACAAAATAAGTGCAAAAGTTATAATATTAAGAGTATTGTTCTTCGCACTACGACCTAGGGTCAAATATCCCATTTAATTTGATCTTATTTAAGTTGCAATGTTTTAAAATTTATTATTTTATACTGTTTGTTTTGAATTGTAATGTGGAATAATCATCAGAATTTCAGGATATAGCCTCATTACAAAAGATGTTCACTTATAAATAACAGGTATTTCACCTCATCAAGTAACAAGAACAGAATAAAGGTAGAATATAGAGAAATGTTAAAAATGAAACGTAATATACATACTGAAGGGTTGATTTTAAGTTGATTTTCATTCAGAGATATTCATCTCCTTTTGACTTGAATAGGTTGTTGTCACACGGGGTGTCATGCGACGTCTCTGGTCCCACTCCCATCATAAGAACCCAGGATACGGTGAGGCCAAAAAGGAACACCCACGGAGCCATAGATAGGGGAGTCATACCTCTATAGTCTCGCTGGCGGCTAGGTTGGAGACACAGGAAGCAGGAGCCACACGATCCCCAACCCGCCGTCCACTTGTCTCTGCCAAACCACCTCACTTGCTAACAGCAATGCACCTAGCTGCAATCCGCAATCCGCACTCTGTGGCTTGCTAGTTTAGCCACGGCAGTGATATTAGTGGCTAATAGCTAATCAGTAACAGCTGATGGCCAACTAGTCACAGCTGATGGCCATCTACTACCTGAGCCAGCACCTTTCCATGTGAGGCTGAGAGCCTGGAAATTGCTCTCTGGGACTCTGTCCCCACAATCACAATGGGAATTTCCACCTCAAAATTTCTCTGTAAGAAAATACAAATATATTTACCAACATACCTAATGTTTCCATCAGTTTATTCATTCTAGTAGTATCATAATGATAGGAAATAGATTAACATCAATTATTATATATGCCAGGTGTCATGCAGGGTGTCATGTGGGGTCTCAACTCCCGCACCCCACATAAGAATGCAGGAAATGTTGAGGCCAAAAAGGAACACCCAGGGAGCCATAGGTAGGGGAGTCATACCACTATATTCTCTCTGGTGGCTGGGTTGCAGACACAGGACGCAGGTGCCACACTATCCGCAACCTGCCGTCCACTTCTCTCTGCCAACCAACCTCACTTGTTAGCTGCAACCCGCCGTACTGTAATCTGCTCTTGCTAGCTCAGCCACCATCTTCTTTCTCACCCCTATTTGCTGCTAGCGTAGCCACAGCAGTTATATTTGTGGCCAATGGCTCACAGGTTACAGCTGACGGCCAACTACCCACAGCTGATGGCCAGCTAATCAGAGTTGATGGCCATTTACTACCCGAGTGAGCACCTTTCCACATGAGGGCAAGAGCTTGGAAACTGCACTCCTGGCTCTGTCCCCACACCAGATAAATGAAATAATCATCCAGGTTTATTTCAATAAACATCTACTTAGAATCTAATATAGGCAACACATTACTCTACAAAAAGAAAAGGAAAATGCAGTCCTTTGGAGAGGACTCTGGAATTAGAATGCCTTAGTTGCAATCCTGACATTGCTACTTACCAGGTGACTGAACTTGGGTAAATTACAAAATATCTTTCAGCCTCACTTTTCTCATTTGTAATAAAGGTGAGAATAATAAGGCCTACCTAAGAGAAATTTGGTGAAGTTAAGTAAATTAATCCATACAAAGCTCTCTCAGTACAGTGATTGTCATATAATTGCTCATTAGTAAAATAACACAAAGTAGAATATGATGAGTACTGCCAAAAAAATGTACAGTGTTCTAGGGGATTCAAAGGAAAAAGAGTTGTGACCAGTTGTAGGATTAAAAGAAAGCAGTTTTTCATATTTTTAATATATGCAATTCATATTTAAATTCCATATAATCCATTAGGGATGGAGAGGAGTCTGACAGATGGTAATAAAAAGGTTTATGGCCATTTCTAGGTAGAGAGAAGAGGAATGAGCAGAGTTCAGAAGTGAAATATACATAGTGTAAGTGGGAAGTCATATACGTTTTGCTTGGATTCCTGGTTAGTAATGAGAGAAGGAAAAGACAAGGCAGAAGAGGTAGAATGAGTCAATATTGAGCAGTGGCTTCAATTGAATAGACAGGCATCTAGGCTTCATATGATATGCAATGGGGAAGCTACAGAAGAGTGCTGACCAAGGGAGTCCTATAATCAATATAGAAATTACTGAGGTAGATAAAAAGTAAGAAATCATGTAAAAGCTATTGCAATGGTCTATTACAGACAGGATACAAGGGTCTGAGAAACAAAATTGATAGTGGAATAAAAAGTTCAAGAAAGTTAAGACAGACTTTGTTAAGGTAAATCCTGCCAGACTTGACAACTTGTAAGGTGGACGTGAGGCAAAAGAAGAAGGGGGAGAAATCCAAAATTTTCCTCGTTTGGATTCACAAGTTATGTTCAAGGCTGTTCTCAGTATTATCGGGAGAAATCTCAATCAAGTCCTCAGGGACGTGACATAAAAATAGAAACCAGGATCAAAAATGAAAAATATAGTCCATTAAATAGAAAATAAGAAGATGGATTCATATTAATGACTCAGACCAGGCAAACAAAGAAACTGTAAGAAATGGGCTTGGGAATCAACACAATACCTGTATTGTCAGGGCTAGCACACATAGATATGACATATTTTTCCTGAAACTATATTTGCCTTAATTTTTCATTAAACCATAATTTTCAATAAGTTAATTAGTGTTCTTCTACTTCTCCTTTGTATAGCTGTTTCTTGTCTGCTTAGAAAACCTCTGGCAATACATTAATGACAAATAGTGGGTCCAACTATCATCAGGTCCCAGAATCACTGGACCAAAGGGTGAGATGTGACAAAGTTTCAACATAAACATGTAATGCGTTTTAGCCACAGTGACACTTTGCCTTCTCTGTAATGCCACGGGGAAAACTCAAATAAAAATAAAAAAGGAAAGGAAAAATTATTCCCAATACTTCATAGAAATTATTTACCAAGAACTAGAAAACAAATGTTATTTATCAGAGTAGGCAATAACATTTGGAAGCATATCAGTGAAAACTTTACTCTTAAATATAACCTCTTCCATTCCTTAACCTCTTCCATTTCTTAGGACAAATGGCACACGTACAATAAAATCCTACAATGTGTGATGATAGTTACCTGTGAAACTTCACATTCTTTTCAAATAAACAGTTGCATAGCAGATTCCAATGACTGTTATGAGCATTTTGTACCTAACAGAGAGGTGACCACAAGCTGTTTCTAAATTAAATTACAAGTAACTATATATTCAATATATCATCTTTTATTTTTTTCCTATAGAATGATCCTTTTTAATAACTAAATCTTAAATTATTACAAAAGACTTGAATAAAAATTTAGCCATCTTTTTTGGGTTGGTTATTATGAAAAAAATTCCAATTGAAATCAAAGGAAATGTTATCCAGATCAACCAGAATTTCAATATAACTATATAAATATTATCTGAAGAATCACATGTCTATTATTGCAAAATTATAGTGAATTAATATTTGTGTTCCAATGCATTTTTCCACCATATAGAGATCATTAATATATTATTCACAGATTACACTTTTAAAATGAACACATTCACACAATAACATTGTGTTTTTAAAGTTTTTGAAAGGCTAATATAAAAACAGTATAAACAGAAATGAATCTAAAATTTTCCAGTACCTCAGAACTTTAGAGTTAAAATCAATAATCAACAGTTGAAGCAGTGATTAAAATTTAAGATCACCATTTAAGTAGCTCTATATTTAATCCACTAATTTATTTCCTTTTCCCTGGAGCATCCATTTTGGTTCATGTAATTTCCAACTTTTGACTCATTACTAAGGTTGACAGAAAAGCATCTCTAGTAGTCTGTCAAAACTGTGTATATATTATCTTCTTGCTTTTACTCTAAGGATTCTGTTTCCATTCTGTACCATAGGGTTCTGTTCCATATTCTTTTTCCATGATCCATGAAACAGATGTGTGCCTCTGATGATGTAATGACGTTTTTTATGCAGGCTGTCTACTAAACAAGTAGGTTCAGTGGAGGACTGAGATAGCTATCTAAGTATCTTTCTAATATTATCTGGATAACTGCCTATATTCTTTCCACACTTTCAGGTTCTCTTTCAAGTTCTTCTGGCTGGTTCTTCAGCTAGGCAGAAACAATGCATTGATTCATTTCAATTAATAAAGTCTATTTTATAAGTCATCAAAATGATCCATTCACCTGGCCATGATCCCCTTGTTCTACCAAGTTAGGTTCAATAATAATCAAGTTCTTTTGCGGTCAATTGTAGTTCTTTTTAGGAGGCTTACCCAGTATATTCATCACAGTAATGTAACTGAGGTGCCGTGTGTGTTTTGACACTTTCCTACTGGACACATGGGTAGAATACATAATACATTTAACATTTTGTATTTTTTATTGATTCATTTGAAAACTAATTTAGGATTGATATGTAGCTCATTATAACAGAACAGTGCAGATAAATACTTTTTATAATCAATAAGACATTGATTGGTTTATGCCTGATGATATTGTCCATTATTTACTTAAATATAAACCTAAGACACACAAGACCATGAAGACATAGATACCACATAAAGCCAAATAAAACAAACAAAAAGCAAAGTTAAGCATCCCTCCAAATGTCAAATAAGTGCACAAGTGTACATTAAAATTGTTGGCTGTCATATTTGTGAGAAAGCTCTGTAGTTTTGCTATTATGTTCAAGTAACACATCTAACATTTTATTGAATTTATCCATTTCTTCTAAGTTATCCAACATAATTTGACTTACATCTTCTCACTTTTATCTTAGTCTGGCTAAGGATTGTCAATTTTGTTCATCTTTACAAAAATATCTCAGCTTTATTTATTTTTTTATTATCTTTCTAGTCCCTTGTTTCATTTATTTCTGCTATTTTCTTACCTTAGCTAAGTTTAACCTTAGTTTATTCTTCTCTTTCTAGTTCTGTAAGGTACTGAGTTTGGTTGTTTATTTAAGAATTTTTTTGTGTCTCATCAAAAAGGTGGCGTAAGGTGAGCCTCTGTAAATATCCCCTAGAATTTACAACTGATCGAACACCTATAACTCCACAAAGGACTCGCTGTACAGCAGACAGGCAAGACGAAGAAGCCCACTACTGAATTCACCTGAAGGTGGGCAAATCGCGCGAGCAGGGGAGGAAGGAAGGGAGAAGTGCAGAGAAGACTTTGATATTGGATATCAACGGAAAAAAGAAAGCAGGAAAAAATACAAACACACGGAGATTAAACAACATACTTTTAAAGAACGACTTGGTGAAAGAAGAAATTAGAGGAGATATCAAAAGATACATACGACAATGAAACAAACGACAATGAAAACACAACCTACCAAAATTTTGGGGATGCAGCGAAAGCAGTTTTAAAGGGAAATTTATATCATTACAGGCCTATCTCAAGAAACAAGAAAAATCCCAAATAAATAACCACATGTTACACCTTAAAGAACCAGAAAAAGAAGAACAAGTGAAACCCAAGGTCAGCAGAAGAAAGGAAATAACAAAAATCAGAGCAGAACTAAATGAAATAGAAAACAAAAAAACAATAGAAAAAATTAATCTGACAAAGAGCTGGTTCTTTGAAAAGATTAACAAAATTGACAAACCCTTGGCTAGACTCACTAAAATAAAAAGAGAGAAGACACTAATTAATAAAATCAGAAATGAAAAAGGGGAAGTTATCACAGATGCCACAGAAATACAAAGGATCATCCAAGAATACTATGAAGGACTATATGCCACCAAATTCAATAACCTAGAAGAAATGGACAAGTCCTTAGAAACATATAGGCTTCCTAGGCTGAACCATGAAGAACTGGAAAATCTAAAGAGATCGATCACCAGTAACGAAATTGAATCAGTCATCCAAAACATTCCCAAAAACAAAAGTCTGGAACCAGAGGGCTTCACTTGTGAATTCTACCAAACCTTCAGAGAGGATCTAATACCAATCCTGCTCAAACTCTTCTAAAAAATTGAAGAAGACACAGTACTCCCTAATTCATTTTATGAGGCCAACATTACCCTGATACCAAAACCTAGAAAGGACAACACACACACACAAAAAAACTACAGACAAATATCTGTGATAAATACAGATGCAAAAATCCTAAACAAAATTATAGCAAATCAAACATCACAATGCGTTAAAAGGATTATTCATCACAACCAAGTGGGTTTCATACCCGGGACACAAGGATGGTTCAACATTCGCAAATCCATCAATGTGATACATCACATAATCAGAATAAAGAACACAAATCATATGATTATATCAATTGATGCATAAAAAGCATTTGACAACATACAACATCCATTTATGATTAAAACACTTAATAAAATAGGTACAGAAGGAAAATACCTTAACATAATAAAGGCCATATATGACAAACCCTCTGCTAATCTCATAATTAATGGTGAGAAACTGAAGCTATTTGCTGTATGTTCAGGAACACGATAGGGCTGTCCCCTATCACCTCTGTGTTTCAACGTAGTGTTGGAAGTCCTTACCAGAGCAATCAGACAAGAGAAAGAAATAAAAGGCATCCAAATTGGGAATGAAGAAGTTAAATTGTCACTCTTTGCAGATGACATGATGCTGTATATAGGAAAACCTAAAGAATCCACCAAAAAGCTATTAGAAACAATCAACGAATACAGTAAAGTTGCCAGCTACAAAATCAATGTACAAATGTCCATTGCATTCCTATATACTAACAATGAAATCTCAGAAAAAAATACAAAAAACAATTCCTTTTGCAATTGCAGCAAAAAGAATAAAATTCCTAGGAATAAACTTAACCAAGGATGTGAAAGACCTATATGCTGAAAAATATAAGACATTTTTAAAAGAAATTGAAGAAGACAAAAAGAAATGGAAAGACATTCCATGCTCATGGATTGAAAGAATCAACATAGTTAAAATGGCCATATTACCCAAAGCAATATATAGATTTAATGCAATCCTCATCAAAATCCCAAGGGCATTTTTTAAAGAAATAGAACAAAATATCATCAGATTTGCTTGGAACCACAAAAGACCCCGAATAGCCAAAACAATCTTAAGAAAAAAGAAAAATACTGGAGGTATCACACTACCTGACTTTAGCTTGTACTACAGGGCTCCAATAGTCAAAACAGCATGGTATTGGCAGAAAAACAGACACATGGACCAATGGAATAGAATTGAGAACCCAGAAATAAAACCACATAAATATGGACAGATAATTTTTGACAAAGAAGCAAAAAGCATATAATGGAGAAAAGACAGCCTCTTCAATAAATGGTGCTGGGAGAATTGGATAGCCACGTGCAAAAAAATGAAACTGGACTGCTATCCCTCACCATGTACCAAAGTTAATTCAAAATGGATCAAAGACTTAAGCATAAGACCTGACACAATAAACTGCATAGAAGAAAACATAGGTACTAAACTTATGGACCTTAGGTTCAAAGAGCATTTTATGAATTTGACCCCAAAGGCAAGGGAAATATAAGCTAAAATAAATGAATGGGGCTACATGAAACTTAAAAGCTTCTGCACAGCAAAAGAAACCATTGACAAAATAAAGAGGCCACCAACTGAATGGGAGAAGATTTTTGCAAACAGTACCTCCGATAAGGGGCTAATATCCAAAATATAAAAGGAACACATGCAACTCAACAACAAAAAAGCATACAACCCAATTCAAAAATGGGCAGAGGACTTGAAGAGACATTTTTCCAAAGAGGACATACAAATGGCAAATAGACATATGAAAAAATGCTCAACATCACTAATCATCAGAGAAATGCAAATAAAAACCGCAATGAGATATCACCTCAGCGATTCAGAATGGCTATGATTGACAAGAGAAATAGTAAGAAGTGTTGGAGAGGCTGTGGAGAATATGGAACCCTCATACACTGTTGGTGGGAATGCAGACTGGTGCAGCCACTATGGAAGGCATTGTGGAGTTTCCTCAAAAAATTACGAATAGAATTACCATATGACCCAGCATTCCCTCTCCTGGGTATCTACCTAAAAAATTTGAAAACATTTATACATAAAGACACGTGGGCTCCAATGTTCATTGCAGCTTTGTTTATGGTAGCCAAGACATGGAAACAACCAAATTGTCCTTCAATAGATGAATGGATAAAGAAGTTGTGGTATACATACACAATGGAACACTATTCGGCAGTAAGAAAAGATGATATAGGAAGATTTGTGACAACATGGATGGATCTTGAGAGTATAATGCTAAGCGAAATAAGTCAGACAAGAAAAGCAGAGAACCCTATGATTTCACTGATATCTGGAATATAAACCAGAAATAACAAAAGAACAAGACAAACAAGTGAGAAACAAAATCTCATAGACAGACAATAGTTTAGTGGTTACCAGAGTGTAAGGGGGGTGGGGGTTGGGAGATGACAGTAAAGGGGGATCAAATATATGGTGATGGAGGGAGAACTGACTCTGGGTGATGAACACACAATGGGATTTATAGATGATGTAATACAGAATTGTACACCTGAAATCTATGTAATTTTACTAACAATTGTCACCCGAATAAATTTTTAAAAAAGGAAAAGAAGAAAAAAATGATTTATTTTTTCTTAATGAAGGTGCTTATCAGTATAAACTTCCGTCTTAGAACTGCTTTGGTGCATCCCTTAAATTTTTGTATTATGTGTTCCTATTTTTCTTTGTTTCAAGATATTTTTTATTTGTTTTTATGAGTTCTCATTGACCCATTGGTTGTGCAGGGGTGTACTATTTAATTTCCACATATTTGTGAATTTTCTAATTTTCCTCCCATTATTGACAACCCACGTGACCCCACCAGACATCACACTAATGTCAGCAGCCATGTCGACTTTGTTGGATTCGGAGAATATGCACAACCTTAAACACTTGGGCAGTGCCCTGAAGAGAACAACACCCTATTTGTTAAAATAAGTAGAGGCTCTCAGCACCCAACCGTGCTTTTCAGAACTGTGAAACAGCACACCATCCTGCCAATTGTAACAACATGGATGTACCTGGAGGGAATGAAGCTACATGAAATAAACCAGACAAAGAATAACAAGTACTGTATGTTCTCAGTTATATGTGGAATCTAAAATAGTTAAACTCATAGAAGCAGAGAGTAGAATGGTGTTTGCCAGGGGCTGAGGGAAGGGAAATTGGAAAGGTGATGGTCAAAGGATACAAAGTTTCAGTCATGCAAGATATGTTCTGGAGATCTACTATACAGCAAACGTAGTGCCTATAGCTAAGGATACTGTACTGTATACTTAAAAGTTGCAAGAGGGTAGATTTTATGTTAAATGTTAATAGTCTCACACACACACAATAATAAAGATGGTGGGAGGAAACTTTGGGAGGTGATGGATATGTCTGTAGTCTTGATGATGGTGATGTTTTCATGGGTATATACATATGAGCAAACTCATCTAATTGTATACAATAAATATGCATTGCCTTTTACATGTCAACCATACATTAATAAAGTGGTTAAAAAATAAAATAAAACTGGAAAAAAAGCTTTACTAAAATAAATCTGAAAATATTAACAAATTTGTAATAAAAATAATAATGTTTATGGAAGAAAATACAAACAATAAACAAAATTTAAAGTAAAAAACAACCTCTACTCTTTTCCCTGTCTCTCCCCAGAGAGATCTACTGTAAACAGTTTGTGTGTGTATCATGTTGTGTGTGTATCATGTTAAATAATATATGGATATTACAAACATAGATATAAATATATACATATCACATGCAAATTTATAAGCTAGATACACAGACTTTATATATGCATATACATATATGTGTATATCTATACCTATATATGCCTATATATGTCTATTATATATGTTTATATCTATATCCATATTTATATCTGTATCTATATCTATATTACAAACAAGGACTATCTCATCCAGATTATTATATAAACTGATTTTTTCACATAATGCATTTTAGACATATTTCTGCACCAGTATATATAGATCACACTAATTCTTGTCAAAGGCTATTAGCATTCATTTTTATGGCTATACTACGATTTATGTAATCAATTACCCATTTACAGATAAGTTATTTACAGTTTTTATTATTACAAGCAATGGAACCATTCTTGCACAGGTATATTGATGTACATTTGTCAGTTTATCTCACAATGATAAACCAGAGCAATTTTGTAGTGGTGAAAATGATAGGAAATATTTTAATTTAAATTGAAATATATTGACAAATTACCCTTTAAGCTTGAACCAATATGTAATTCTACAAAGAATATATGTGACTTATTTCATACATCCTCAACAAATTTAGGCATTATTAAGCTTTTTTTATTTTATCACTTTGAAATTAAAATGGTATCTCATCATTGGTTTTAATTTGATTTTATTGATTAATGATTGATGGTAAGTAAATTTTCAAATATTTATTGTTAGTTGGTATTTAGTCTTCTATAACTCTTTGAACATATCCTTTGCCCCGTTTTTCTATTGTATTATTCATATTGTTATTTTTTGTTTTATAAGAGATCTTTTCTCATTCAGGAAAATTTACTTGAAGCTACACCATTTTTCAGTTTGTCATTTGACACTTCAATGGAATTTTTCAATTAAATAAATTTTTAATTTTTATTAGTCAATTTTATAATATTTTATTTATGGCTTCTGAACCTGATGCTATCATTCCTTAAGCCAAATTAAAAAGAAAAATGCCTATATGTACTTCTAGTACTCTTTATTTTATTTTAACAGCTTTATTGAGGTATAAATTACCTATAATATAATGCACATTTAAAAAGTATACACTTTGATAAGTTTTTAAATATGTACACACCTGTGAAACCATCACCACAATAAAAATAGTAAACATATCCATAAAAGTTTCCAAGTGACCCTCGGTAATCTGTTCTTCCTGTCCCTTCACCTTCCATTCCCAGGAATGCAACTATATATTTTCTGTCACTATAGATTAATTTTTATTTCTGGAATTTTATATAAACAAAAACATTCAACATATACTTTATTTTTTGGCCTAGATACTTCCACTCATCCCAATTATTTTTAGATTCATCAAAGTTGTGCATAGCAATAGTTTGTCCCTTTGTATTGTTCAGTTTTATTCCATTGTATGAATGTGAAATAATTGATTATCCGTTCACCTGTTGATGCATATTTGGGTTGTTTCCAGTTTAGGTTATTACAGAGAAATCTGTAAAGTGTATATGCTCTCATTTCTTTGGATAAATATCTAAAAGTGAAATGGAAGAATCATAATATAGGTATATGTTTAACATTTAAGAAACTGCCAAAATATTTTCTAAGGTAGTGACAGAATTTTATATCCCAACTATCACAGTATGAGAGTTCTAGTTGTCCTACATTCTCACCACCATTTGGCATGTCACTCCTTATAATTTTAGCCACGTTAGAATGTGTGTAATAATATCATATTGTGGATTTAAATTCCATTTCTCTAAAGAATAATGATATTGAGCTTCTTTTCACATGCATATTATCACCTGTATAATTCTTTGATGAAATATTTTTAAATCTTTTGCCCATTTAAAAATACTTTGGTAGTTTTCTATTATGTTTTAGATTACTTTATATATTCTGGATACAAGTCCTTTATTAGCTACAGGATTTGCAAATACTTTCTCCAAGTCCACAGCTTGTATTTTCATTCTCTTACATTTGTCTTTCAAAAAACAGAAGTTCTTTTTTTTCTACCTTTTATTTGTTCATTTATTAAATTTATTGGAGTGATATTGGTTAGTAAAATTATGTAGGTTTCAAGTGTATATTTCTATAATACATCATCTGTATATTGCATTGTGTGCTCACCACCCAGAGTCAGTTCTCCTTCCATTACCATATATTATATTTGACCCCCTTTACCCTCTTCAACCACTTACACCCTGGTAACCACTAAACTATTGTCTGTGTCTATGAGTTTGTATTTCCTTGTTTGTATATTTTTTTCTTTGTTTCTTTCAGTTTTATATTCCACATACGAGTTAAGTCATATGGTTTTCGACTTTTTCTGTGTGACTGATTTCACTTAGACTGATAATCTCAAGATCCACCCATGTTATTGCAGATGGCAGTATTTCATCTTTCCTTATGGCTGAGTAATATTCCATTGTGTATATGTACCACATCTTCTTTATCCAATCATCTATCAAAGGAAACTTTAGTTGTTTCTATGTCTTCGCCACTGTGAATAATACCGCAATGAACATAAGAGTGTAAATATCTTTATGGACAAATGTATTCATGTTGCGTCCAGTGCAACACGGGCAGTGAGAGAACGAGAAGGGGCGGCGAAGGGTTAAGAAAGAAATAGAAATCAAGAAAATTTTGAAACAGGGGCCAAGGGTCTCACAGCCTCAAAGGACTGGGAGCCCCGGATCGGGCCCCTTGTGGATTTTATTGATGCACATACAAGAAAGTAGCATTGTTTTTTCTAGGGTCTGTGAGTCTCATAAACCACACCAGGAAACTGGTTCAAACCAATCACCCTTGCCTGCCGAACGTCCCATGATGTATTAGTAATTATTGCTTGTACCTCCCCAGGGGACAAAGCCTTTATGCTGAAACTTGGTGAGATGAAGAACTGATGTTATCACATCTAGAATCACTTCCCAAGCAGGTTGTGGGAATGAATACAGCCACCGAGGCAGATGCTCTCCTTAGATGGGAGAAGGTAGGGGTCTGTGCCCATCTCTAACAACCCCGTGAGTTCTTCTCGTGGTTCCCACGTGATTGTGCCTGTCTTAGGTCATTCCTCTCTTGAGGAATCTTACCCGTCATTAGCTAACCAGCCATCTTTTGGGGGCCAAACAGAGAGACATGAGGTGTAAGCACAAAGGTGAAGCAAACTCCCTGAAGGGAACAGTCTCACAGACTCTTCTTTCTTTTAAGGGGTAGGCAGGAGGGGACAGATGGGCAGGCAGCTGCATGACAACATATTAAGATTTGGGGGCGTGTACTCCAATGTTCATTGCAGCTTTGTTTACGGTGGCCAAGACATGGTAACAACCAAAATGTCCTTCGATAGACGAATGGATAAAGAAGTTGTGGTATATATACACAATGGAATACTATTCGGTGTTAAGGAAAGATGATATAGGAGCATTTGTGACAACATGGATGGATCTTGAGAGTATAATGCTAAGTGAAATAAGTCAGACAGAAAAATCAGAGAACACTATGATTTCACTGATATGTGGTATATAAACCAAAAACAACAAAAGAACAAGACAAACAAATGAGAAAGAAAAACTCATAGACACAGACAATAATTTAGTGGTTACCAGAGGGTAAGGGGGGTGGGGGGTGGGTGATGAGGGTAAGGGGGATCAAATATATGGTGATGGAAGGAGAACTGACTCTGGGTGGTGAACACACAATGGGATTTATAGATGATCTAATACATAATTGTACACCTGAAATCTATGTAAATTTACTAACAATTGTCACCCCAATAAATTTAATTTAAAAAAAAAGAATGTCCATGATAATGATAACAACAAAACCTCTGGCAATAATTATTTGGCTGTTACCAAAAACAAAAACAAACAAACAAAACACAGTGAAAATGTGGTTTGGCCTCTAGCTTGAGGTGCAAGTGATGTTTTCAAAATCTAATAATGGTCAAACAAAAAGACACTGGGCGCTTCTTTGAAAGCAGGGATTCCCAGAAGGTCCATTGTTGATCAGAGCAGATTCTGCCTCTAAAAAATGTGTTCCTTTCGGTGTAATATGGGGATCTTGGAAGGCTGCTCATAAAACCATTGGAGAAGGCAGGGTCATCTGACTAAAAACCCTGATCAGCTCAATCAAGCATGAAATCAGTGAAGTGACAGCTGTCCCAGACAGAAACTCTGCATGTTCATTTAATTGTGCTAATACTAGCAATAATAAAAGCCTATCTATTGACTGAACAGGGAAAAAAAAACAAAAAAAAAACAGTGAAATGCAGAACCACTAACACCCAAGTCAAACCTCAAGCAGCATTCTGACTGGAAAGAGAGGGAAAGGAAAGCAAGAATTAAATAAAGAAAAATGTCAGGCAATTCACTAGGAATGGCTATGGCTCAATTTCCTAATAAAGGGGGGTAAAGTCAGAGTTTTACAGAAACCTTACTAGCCAGATCATTCTTTTTGATGCAATAATATGGTCAGATACACCATATGGGGAATGCTACTACACAGTGGGTTTAAACTTAATGTCACCAACTAGAAGCCCAGGAGATCAAGTCAGCTTAGAGATGTGTTTTTCTTGGTCCAGAAGAGATTTTTTTCTGAAGTCATTGACAATATTTTTAATGATAGGTTTCAATTTAAAAATTAATGCCTCACTTCTCTTGAAAAATAGAAGAATATAACAGTGAGTACATCTTCCCAAGTAGCAATATTTGGCTAGGGTAATTCATTTCAATTTATTAATCCCTGTTAGATTCCTGGCCTCTATAAGCATTTGAGTTTCCCACCACTGGTCTAGTGGGAGAAAGTGGCTTAATAAAGATGGTAGAGCAGAATAATTGGAAATAAGACTGGAAAGGCATGACTGACTTGGTGCATAAATGAGCACATATGGGGAAAAGGTAGATTAGTGTGTATGGAGTGCCTATTAGGTGCCAGGAGTTATAAAATTTAGTCATTCCAACAGCATTATAAATTAAATATTATTATCACCATTGTAGAGATAAGAAAACCTGGTCATATAATGGTCAGATAACTTACCAAAGGCCACTCGGCATGTTGCTAAAAGTTAAGCAGGTTTTAAACACTTGTATAACAATCCAAAAACATTTCCCTTTTTGATGGATTCCCAAATCTGGTTACGGCAACAGATTCATCTGTTGGACTATGCAAATGCTAGTTTCTAAGCCCTGCCCCTCGGGTCTGATGCAGTAATTCAATCGATATGTGGAAGGGCTGTAGCTAGAATCTGCCTTTTACAAAGCTTCGTTGATGGATTCTGATGCAGCTAATCTACAAAACAACATTTGGAAAACATTCGTTTTGCCTTTCATGAAGGGATTTGATTGCCAGACATTCTTTGAACTTAATCCTGTAGGCTCTGAGGAACTAAAAGAGATTTTTAAATAAGTGCGTGGTATGAACAAATCTGTGTTTCAGAAATATCATTCTAGCAGCAGCAGAGTGGAGGATAAATTAGGGGACAGAGACTGGAAACAATCTCAGTAAGATTAGTGCAGTCGTCTAAGCAAGGAATGATGAGGCTTGAATGAAAGCATTGGCAGTCGGACTCATTCCAGTGCTATCCTCAGGACCCATTGTATCCTGACAAGACTGTGTTCTGGCAAGATCTTTTTGATGCTTCCACTTAAAAAAGAAAGAAAAATTGTGCCAGTAGTGCATGGGAGGTGTCACATCATCTTGTGAGAGCCCAGTTGCTCACATGTCTTCCCAACTCTTGTTTTCTGTGGCAGTATGTTGGTAGTTTGAAATCAACCATAATAGAAATATTTACACCATGGAAATCAGCAAATATTACAGATTAGGGCTTTTACTTTTTTGAAGAGAGAACTGGTTGTTAAATATTTATCAACACACCTTTGAAATTAAACTCCTTTAGACAGGGACCAAAGTAAATTTTGGATACTAAGTCCTCAGTGATGAGTCATGCTCTAATATGGCTCCAATATTCTCCACAATAAAAATATTATTTAGGTTGAAAGTTCATCCTGCACAAAATTATTCATTTTCCTATACTTAAGAGAGTTTATGTGTCTAATTTTATGTGCCCTCATTCAAGAGCTGGGTTCATTCTCCTTTTCCTTTAGTGCAATTTTTATTTTCCCAAGATTTATAAGGCACTAGAAGCTTGTAGTTTTTAATAAAATAGATAAACTTTTGTCTATATCTGTTCTAAAATAGCATATCCAGGAGTACAAAGGGTACTACCATAACATTGTGGTAGGGTACTCCTACATTACAGAAGAGGGCAAGCTGTTAAAAAGTTAGTGGTATATAAACATTTTCAGTTGAAAGAGCAATCATTGCAAATAGTAGCTTTTGTAAGTGAAATAACAGACTAGTGTGATGTCATGAAATGTCTGTAAAATTGGCAAATACTACCAGTTCACTCTCAGGGAGTTAATAGCAAACTCATCTGCACTTCTTTTTAAACTTTAGTTTGTGGGAAATGTGAACAATTACTTAATTTTACTACGCAGATATGCTGCTACCTTAAAGGTAAATGAGATCTAAGTGATTTTTGTTCTTCTTGTTAAATAAAATCTCTAAATGGCATGAGTTAGAAATGAATAGCTTAAGAGATAGTATATAATGGGATATTCAACTTCTTTCACAGTAGACTCCTTTCATTTTTCCCTTCAGAACAAGGTGACTGAGAATACTATCTGAAAGGTGTTAGGTGATGGCAAAGTTGCTGTTTTCAGGACATTTTCTATTGGAAAGCCCTGCAAAGCTGATTTTTTAATTAGCGAACACCATTCTTATAAAAACATCCCTTTTTCCAACCTTTGAAATTGATACCTGCCTGCAATGAGTAAGAGTCTCTGCTCAGCTAATAGCAAAGACAGCTGTATATTCCTTATTTTGACTCCCTCTGTAGATACTCAGGAAAACAGATTGTTAGCCACATTTGTGGATGACTTTCAGGGACTCTTTGGGTAGGCTGTCCTCCTCACAAAAATTAAAAGAGAAAAATAACATTGGTGATAAAATAGTAAGCTCTTGCTTCCCTTATTAAAAGCTCTATTTCTAGCCAAGTTCCCTATAAAATGTGAAGGATAAAATTAGATTATTCAAAACATTTTTAGTAAATTTAACATTTAAATAATCATACACATTTTAAAACGTAGAATCAAAACTTAATTCAACTAGGGCAGTTAGTTTCACTGTATTGTCTCCTAATACCTTAAAAGGGTATTATCAATGTCAACCTATGTGCACATATTACTGGTGTAAATGTTTAAAACAACATAAGCACAAATATTAAATCTGCATTCCTTGGGTTATAACACTATTTTTCAGTATTAATGATACATTCTTACCTAAAAACATTATTCTCTTGAGGAATAATTATAGCATAAAAGTATGTGAATCAGATTTATGATATGCTATACTATTCTGAATAAAATAACGTACTGTTATATTGCCAATACTCAATCATTCAAAATGAAGAGAACACAAAATTAGCCTACATGAATTACGCACAGATCTAAATTTGAAGCCCAACCCTGCCTCCACTTATGGTTAAAATCTTGAGCTAGTCATTTTGTCTCTCTGCATTGTCATCTATAAAATAAAGTTAATAATAGCCATCTTGTAGAGTTGTGTTAATTAAATGAAGTACATCTATACGGGCACCTAACAGTGTCTGACACATGGTAAGTGCTCCATAAATGGAAGGTGATATTTTTGATACTGTTATTATTGTTGTTACTATAGTAAAACAGGTTTTTAGGATGACAACTTAAACATTCAAAGACTAAGCTTTAAGTGATTTCTTTTTATCATTAACTTTTATTTCTTAGTAGATACAATTGTAGGATGGCTTCGCTAAGTGGTTAAGAGTGTGTGCTGTAGAGCTAGGCTACCTGGATTGCAATCTTGGATGTTCCTTTAGTAGCTTTGTGTGACCCTTTTCTGTGCATTAGTTTCATCAGCATAATTATATTTATCACAAATCATTATTGTGAGGAGTAAATGATTTGTCATTTAAAATAGCAATACGCCTGGCACACAGTAAATACTTGAAAGTGTCAAAATCTTCAAAAGTGTAACAATATGTTATTTTTATTCACAATAGCTGAAGTGTACCATAAAGCTGATTAACACATTTATGCTACTGCAGTTCCTAAGGGGAATATCGATTTTAGATAAATAGTATTTTAGTAAGTACCATTAATAGTACATGATAGCATTGTTATTATTATCTGAGTCATCTTAACAAAAGAAAGTTTGCCCTCTTGTTTTCATACACTTCTCTTCTTCATCCCTGCATTAGCTGCTTCTATTTGTTGGGGATGAGATTAGCTTTTAAATTGTTAGAGTCAGCAGAGTACATTGCCTTGCCCAATGTGGGTGGGCATCACCAATCTATTGAGAGCCTGAATAGAAAGAAAAATGGATGAGGAGAAATTCAGCCCTTTTGTCCTGCTTCACTTCATGAACTGGGCCATCTCATCTGATCTTCTACTGCCCTTGGACTGAGATTTACACCACTGATTCCCTTAATTCTCAGGCCTTCAGGTTCAGACTGAATTGTACCACAAGCTTTGTTGGATCTCCAGCTTGCAGACAGCAGATCATGGGACTTCTTGGCATCAATAATTGTGTGATATTCCCCATAATCTCTCTCTCTCTCTCTCTCTCTCTCTCTCTCTCTCTCTCTCTCTCTCTCTCTCTCTCTCTTTATGTATCTTATTGGTTCTGTTTCTCTAGAGAACTCTGACACTAGGAGCAGAAAATTATGGGCTGAATGTTTGTTTCCCCCTAAAATTCATATGTTGAAATCCTAACTCAAAATGTGGTGGTATTAGGAGGTGGGACTTTGGGGAGGTGATTAGATCATGAGGGTAGAGCCCTCATGAATGCGATTAATACCATTATAAAAGATACCCCAGAGAGCTGTTTCATCCCTTCCATCATGTGAGGACACAACAAAGAGAGCCATCTGTGAACAGGAAGTGAGCCTCTGTCAGACACCAAAACTGCTGGTGATTTCGTCTTGGCCTTCCAACCTCTAGAGCTATGAGAAATAAATATTTGTTGTTTAAGCCACTCAGTCTATGGTATTTTTGTTATAGCAACCTGAACAGACTAAGTCAGCCCTAGAGTACTAACATAAGAGTTACCATTACATTTACAGAATTTTTAATTTTTATGTTTTCAGTATTTTTTCTGCCCCTAATTTCTCTTCTTTCTTTCAGATAATCCTTGATGTTGTCCCATAGCTCACTGATACCCTGTTTATTTTTTTAAATTCTCTTTACTTTTTATGTTTCATCTTGGATAATTTTATTGCTATGCTTGCAAATTCACTAAACTTTCTTCTGCAGTGTCTAAACTGTTATTAATCCTATCTGTGTATTATTCATCTCACATAGGGTAATTTTCATCCTTACACATTTGATTTTGGTCTTTTTTTTTTAAATCTTCTTCATCTCAATTTTACTTTTGAACATATGGAATAGATATAATAACTATTTAAATGTACTTTTAACCTAATTCCAGCATCTGTGTCAGTCTATGGTCAGAATATTTTTTGTCTTCTTTTTGGGTTATATTTTTCTACTATTTGCTTGCCTTGTAATTTTTTATTGGATTCCAGATGTTGTAATACCTTGCTGGATGCTAGATTTTTGTGTTCCTGTAAATCTTCCAAAAGTTTGTTCTTGGTCACAATTAAGTAACTTGGGAACAGTTTGATTATTTTGGGTCTTGCATTTCATAATTTTTGACCAGAATAGAATTTAGGCTAAGTCTAATTATTTTCCACTATTGAGACAATATCATTCTGGGTACTCTATCCAGTGCTCCTTCAATGAAGGCATTTTCCAGTTTGGCTGATAGGAATAGTCACTATTGTCAGCCGTATGTGAGTGCCAGCCATCATTACTTCTAATCCTTTCTGATAAGTCTTTCTCTGGACATAAGTAGTTTCCTCACACATATGTACTAACCACTATATACATATCTGCTGAATTCTTGAGGGGGACCTAGAGTATCTCCAGAGTTTTTCCGGTGTACCAGTCTCTTCTCTCTGGTCTGTCCCATGAACCTTTGCCACATTGGTCTTAGTTGCTCTCAATATCTCCACAAATCAGGATGTCCACTGCACTTAATCTGGGTTCCTCCTCTTTATATCATGGCCTCGATTCTCTCTCAAAGAAATAAGCTGAGACAATTATAGATCTCATCTCATTTGTTTCAGGTCTCTTAAGGATCATTATTCTTTGTTGCTTGATGTCCAGTGTCTTGAAAATTGTTGTTTCATATATTTTGTCCAACTTTCTTGTTGTTTCAGGTTAGTTCGCTAGGGCTGACTTAGTCTGTTCAGGCTGCTATAACAAAAATACTATAGACTGAGTGGCTTAAACAACAAATATTTATTTCTCATAGCTCTAGAGGTTGGAAGGCCAAGACGAAATCACCAGCAGTTTTGGTGTCTGACAGAGGCTCACTTCCTGTTCACAGATGGCTCTCTTTGTTGTGTCCTCACATGATGGAAGGGATGAAACAGCTCTCTGGGGTATCTTTTATAATGGTATTAATCGCATTCATGAGGGCTCTACCCTCATGATCTAATCACCTCCCCAAAGTCCCACCTCCTAATACCACCACATTTTGAGTTAGGATTTCAACATATGAATTTTAGGGGGAAACAAACATTCAGCCCATAATTTTCTGCTCCTAGTGTCAGAGTTCTCTAGAGAAACAGAACCAATAAGATACATAAAGAGAGAGAGAGAGAGAGAGAGAGAGAGAGAGAGAGAGAGAGAGAGAGAGAGAGATTATGGGGAATATCACACAATTATTGATGCCAAGAAGTCCCATGATCTGCTGTCTGCAAGCTGGAGATCCAACAAAGCTTGTGGTACAATTCAGTCTGAACCTGAAGGCCTGAGAATTAAGGGAATCAGTGGTGTAAATCTCAGTCCAAGGGCAGTAGAAGATCAGATGAGATGGCCCAGTTCATGAAGTGAAGCAGGACAAAAGGGCTGAATTTCTCCTCATCCATTTTTCATTCTATTCAGGCTCTCAATAGATTGGTGATGCCCACCCACATTGGGCAAGGCAATGTACTCTGCTGACTCTAACAATTTAAAAGCTAATCTCATCCAGAAACACCCCCACAGATACACCTAGAAATAAAGTTTACTCTGGCTACTCAAGAGGACACATAACATTAACCAACGTAAGCTTCCATTATGAAATATCAAAGATACGGTGGTTTAAAAAACAGAAATTTATTTTCTGACAAATATGGATGCTAGAAGCTCAAGATCAGGCTTGGTTTCTCCTGAGGCCTCTCTCCTTTGCCTGCAGATGACAACTTTCTCATTCTGTCCTCACATGGTCTTTCTCCTGTGGGCACAAATCCCTGGTGTCTCTTTGTGTCTCCAAATTTCCTCTACTTAAAATCACAGCAGTCAGATTGGATTATGCCCACTCTAACAGCCTCATGTTTACTTGGCCACCTCTTTAAAGGCCCTATTTCCAAATGCATTCCCGTGGATAGGGTTTCAACATATGATTTTGGGGAACACAAGTCAGCGCATAACAACTACAAACACTCAGATCTAAGTTCAATGAACAACAAGCACAAAAGACATCGAGAAAACCACACCAAGGGAAAAAAATAATTATATTTCTGAAAACTAGTGGTAAAGAGACAATTGTCAAAGCAATGACTGACAAGGAAAATGTTACAGAAAGAGGGGAAAAAGGGAAGGGTGGTGGCAAATTTATTTTTGAAAACAATGAAAAGAAAACTATATGTGTGAGGTCTGAGAGTTAAGTTCATGAAATTGTTGCAACAATGTTACTAACCTTTTTTGATATCAGAGGGATTATTCATTATGAATTTGCATGAACTGGACAAAGAGTTAACCAAGTTTACTATTTGGAAGTGCTGGAAAGGCTGTGTAAAAAAGTTAGACAACCAGAATTTTTCACCAACAATTCATGGTTCTTGCACCACGACAATGCACCAACTCACACGGCACTGTCTGTGAGGGAGTTTTTAGCCAGTAAACAAATAACTATATTGGAATACTCTCCCTACTCACCTGATCTCGTGCCCAGTGACTTCTTTCTTTACCTAAAGATAAAGGAAATATTGAAAGGAAGACATACTGATGACATTCAGGACATTAAGGATAACACGATGACAGCTCATATGGGCATTCCAGAAAAAGAGTTCCAAAATCGCTTTGAAGAGTGGACTAGGCATTGGCATCAGTGCATAGCTTCTCAAGGGGAGAACTTTGAAGGTGACCATAGTGATAATCAGCAATGAGGTATGTAGCACTTTTTTTTTTTGGTAGCACTTTTTCTAGGATGTGTTCACAAACTTAATTGTCCGATTCCTTAGCAAGATCATTAAACTACTACTAAAAAAAAAAAAAGCTGTCAGCATACAATGCTATGACAAAAGAAAATACCTTTCAAAAACGAAGGTAAAATAATTACTTTTTCAGACATAAAAAAAGGTGAACAAATTTATAATGAGTAGTTCCACACTATAAGTAGAAGGAAGGCCTTTGTGTAGAAGGAAAACACCACAAGAAAATATGGATGTACACATACACAAGAACGCGAAGAGCACTGGAAATGGTAACTACATGGGTGACTATATAGACTTTTTTTATTATTAAACTCTATTCAAGAGATAATACACTCTTTCAACAAAATTATAGCAATGTAATATGAGTTTATAAACTGGGTAAAAGCAAAATATATGACAAAAAGTAGCATAATAATGTATCTGAAGTTCTGTAATAAGTCAAAATAAGAGAAAAACAATCATTATAATACTCGATCTGAATAAGAAATAGGAAAAGTGTGGGAGGAACAAAAAAACTAGTAAGAAAGTACAAAATAAACAGCAAGACAGGAGATTTAAATCCAATCAGATTTAATCTCATTAAATAACAGTCAAAAAAAATACCCCAAATGAAAGTGAGAGATAAAACTAAAAGACCTGACTATATGCTATCTATAAGAAACCCACTTTCAATTAAAAGACACAAAGTGGTTAAAATAAATGGAGGGGAATAGATAAGTCATGCTAACAGTAATCAAAAAAACACTGTAATGGCTAGATTAACAACAAACAAAGCAGATTTGATAATGTTAGCTATATGAAAATTTTTGAAATCAGGTAGTATTATCTTTTCAACTTTGTTATTAATTTTCAAAGTTGTTTTGGCTCTTGCAGGTCATTTGCATTTCCAAGTAATTTAGAATCAGCTTGTTATTTTCCATTTAAAAACAGAAACACAATGAGCATTATAAGAAAAAAAATGTCATGTGAAATGATAAAAGAGTCAAATAATCCATGAGCACATAATCCTAACATTTATGCACCTAATAAAAGAGTTTCAAAAGATGTGAAGCAAAATTTATAGAACTTGCAAGAGAATTAATAAAATCTGAAATTATAGTCAGAGATTTCAATATCTCTCTCAATAACTGATAGAATGCGTATATAGAAAACCAGGTAGAAACTACAGAGAAGCTACTACAACTAATAAATGAGTTTAACAAACAGTAATAGAATACAAGATCAGTATACAAACCTCAACTCTACCTTTATATACTAGCAACAAACAATTGGGAATTGATATTAAAATTAATACCATTTGAAAATAGCATCCAAAAATATAAAGTGCTTATGGATGAATCTGTTGGAAAAAAAGAAAAAGAAATCTGTACACTATACAAACTAGAAAACATACAAAGCGAGATTACAGGAGACCTAACTAAATAAATGGAAAGATATACCTTCTTCATGGATGGGAATACCCACTATTCAAGATGTCAATCCTTCCCAAATCAATTTATAGAGTTCAAGGCAATTCCTCCAAAAATTTCAGCAGGCTTTTCTCATAAAAATTTACAAAATGGTTTTAAAAGCTATATGGAAATGCAAAGGATATATAATAGTCAAATCAATTTTGAAAAACAATAAAGTTGGAATACAAATACTACCAAATTAAATATATATATATATATATATATATATATATATATATATATATATATATATTTATATATAATATATATAATATATAATTTATTATATATATATATAAAATAAAGCTATATGTTAAACAAGACAGTGTGTGTTCAGAATAAAGATAGACAACTAGATCAATGGAATCAAATAAAGTCCGGAAATAGATGCCTATATATGTAGAAAAATTTTTTTTTCAAAGTGCAAAAAGAATTCATGGGAGAAAATGACAATCTTTTTTATTAAATGGTACTTGGACAATCCCATAACAATATTAAAAACAAACACAATAATTTTAATCCATACCTTGCACTGCATACAAAATGGATCATAAAATAAAATTCAAAATCTAAAACTATTAAACTTCAAAAAGAAAACAGGTTATAAAGTTTTTGACCTTGAGTTAGGCAAAGACTTCTTATAGATAGCACCGAAAAAATAACCAATGGAGGGAAACTTTTTATTGGACTTCATCAGAACTAAGAACTTCTACTGTTCAAACAACACTGTTAAAGAATGCAAAGACAGTCCACAAACTGAGAGAAAATATTTACAATTCATGTCTGATAAAGGACTTGAGTTTAAAATACACTATTATGTCGGTGCAAAAGTAATTGCGCTTTAAAAAGTTCAAAAGTTTAAAAATTGAGGAGGGGAAAAATGGCGGCGTGAGGTGAGCCACTGTAGCGCTCCCCTGGAATTTACAACGAATCGGACAACAATAACCCCACAAAAGACTCCCTGCACAGCAGACAGGCAAGACGAAGGCGACCACTACTGAATTCACCTCCAGTTGGGTGAATCTCGCAAGCGGGGGAGGAGGGAGAGGAGAAGTGTGGAGACGGAGCCCCGCGGGCACAGGATGCAGACCTAGCTCAGTGCTCCGAGCCCGCTGCTCCCGGATCTTCCGCAGCTGCAGGAGAGGGAAGGACTCGGACTGCTAGGGCTCCGCTTACGGCCCACAGGGCTGAGGGGGCAGCATATAACACGGCAGAACCCAACGCTCATGGCAGCACAGACTGAGGGAAGAGGGCTGAAATCGGTGGTTTAAGCCCTCACTGGCGAGCAGAGAATGGAAGGCTTAGGCACGGAGACGAGCCGCACCCTACCTAACCTCTCAGAGCTCGCCCCGCACCCACCTGACCGGTACTAGAAGTGATAAAGTAGCAGTGTCAGATCAAAGGACAGAATATTTGCTGCTCTGAGAACTGTGGACTGCAGACACAGATTTGCAGCTCAACTAGTTCCAGCAAAGGGGAGGGAGCTGTGGAAGCAGGACTGGCTGTGGTGGTGGTCGCTGCCATTGCTCTGGGCCACCTCTCACAACTCACCCCGCCCCTGGCCCCACCTATCTGGGCGGATCCCTGCAGGAGTAACAGAACTGCTGAAACATACTGGCTCTGAATCTGGTGCATAAAGAGCATTGGAACTTCAAAAGCTCTTCGCATACCTATCAACCTGTTGCAGAAGCCACTCCTGTAGATGTCTAGGAAGAGAAATAGTAAATCAGTGATTGCCATGAATAACTAAGGCAACAAGATAGCTCAGAAAGAAAGTGAAAAGTCTCCAGAAAAGGAATTTAGAGATATGGAAATATGGGATTTAAATGACAGAGAATTCAAGATTGCAATTCTGAAAAACCTGAACGAGATGCAAGAAAACACAGAAAGGCAGTTTAATGAACTCAGAAACAAAATCAAAGAAAACCATGAGCATTTTACTAAAGAGATTGAAATTTTAAAAAAGAACCAAATAGAATTTCTGGAGATTAAGAACTCAACAGGAGAAATTAACAATAAAATATCCAGCTTAGGTAGTAGAGTTGACCAGATGGAGGTAGAATCAGTGACATTGAAGATAGAAACCTGGAATTTACACAGATGGAAGAAGAAAGAGACTGGAGACTTAAAAGAAATGAAAGAACTCCACAAGAAATTCCTGACTCCATAAGAAAGAGCAATATAAGAATAATGGGCATACCAGAAGGAGAAGAAAGAGAGAAGGGAACAGAGAATATATTCAAAAAAATCGCCGATGAGAACTTCCCAAACTTGTGGAAAGAACTGGATCCTCGAATCCAAGAAGCAAATAGAACACCTAATTACCTCAATCCCGCAGACCTTCTGCAAGGCACATTGTATTGAAGCTGTCTAAAATCAATGACAAAGAAAGAATCCTCAAGGCAGCCAGGGAAAAGAAGACGGTAACTTACAAAGGAAAGCCCATTAGATTATCATCAGATTTTTCAGCAGAAACTCTACAAGCTAGGAGGGAATGGAACCAAATATTCAAACTATTGAAAAAGAAAAATTATGAGCCAAGAATAATATATCCAGCAAAGATCTCCTTTAGATATGAAGGAAGAATAAAGACCTTTCCAGATCCAGAAGCTGAAGGAATTTTCTAATACACGACCTGCACTACAAAAAATACTAAAGGAGGCTATTAGACCACCATCAACAGAAACAACGAGTGGCATCCAAAACATAAAAAGGGGGAGAGTAAAGGCCTGAACTGGAATATGGGAATAGAGAATGTAACAATGCTGAAGAAAATGGAATACTCTAAATATCAAACTTTCTTTTACATAAACTTAAGGGTAACCACTCAAAAAACATCCAGAACTGAAATATATACTGTAATAAATGAAAAAACAGAGGGAAACATCATAGAATACCACCACACAGAAATAATAGACAGCAACAAAAAGGCAAAGTAACAAGGGAGACACAGCCTTACCAGAAAACTAAAGATAGAATGACAGGAAATAATCACATATCAATAATGACCCTAAATGTAAATGGAAGGAACTCACCAATAAAGAGACACAGAGTAGCAGATTGGATCAAAAAACTAAACCCAACTACATGCTGTCTACAAGAGACACATCTCAGCTACAAGGACAAGCATAGACTCATAGTGAAAGGGTGGAAATTGACACTCCAAGCAAATGGTACCCAGAGAAAATCAGGTGTAGCCATAATGATTTCCGATGAAACAGTACTTCAGGGTGAAAAAAATAACAAGAGACAAAGATGGACATTTCATAATGGTAAAGGGGACTATACAACAAGAAGACATAACAGTCATCAATATTTACGCCCCCAGTCAGGGACACCGAAATATACCAAGCAACTACTAAGAGAACTAAAGGGAAAATTAACCAAAACACAATTATACTACGGGACTTAAATACATCATTGACAGCTATGGATAGATCATCCAAACAGAAGATAAATAACGAAATAGCAGCCCTAATTGACACATTAGATGAAATGGACATAATTGACATGTATAGAGCACTTCACCCTAAAACATCAGACTATACATACTTTTCTAGTGTACAAAGAACATTCTCAAGGATAGACCATATATTGGAACATAAAATCAGCTGCAGCAAATTTAAGAATATTGAAATCATACCAAGCATATTCTCTGATCACAAGGCTTTGAAATTGAATATCAACTGCAAAAAGAATGCAGGAAAAAACACAAATACATGGAGATTAAACAACATACTTTTAAAGATTGACTGGGTCAAAGAAGAAATTAGAGGAGAGATCAAAAGATACATGGAAACAAACGACATCGAAAATACATCCTACCAAAATTTTTGGGATGCCGCGAAAGCAGTTTTAAGAGGGAAATTTATATCATTACAGGCCTATCTCAAGAAACAAGAAAAATCGCAAATAAATAACCTCATGTTACACCTTGAAGAACCAGAAAAAGAAGAAAAAGCAAAACCCAAGTTCAGCAGAAGAAAGGAGATAACAAAAATCAGAGCAGAACTAAATGAAATAGAGAACAAAAAGACAATAGAAAAAATTAATGTGACAAAGAGCTGGTTTTTTGAAAAGATTAACAAAATTGACAAACCCTTGGCTAGACTCACTAAGATAAAAAGAGAGAAGACACTAATTAACAAAATCAGGAATGAAAAAGGGAAAGTTATCACGGACACCACAGAAATACAAAGGATTATCCAAGAATACTATTAAGGAATATATGCCACCAAATTCAATAACTCAGAAGACATGGACAAGTTCTCAGAAACATATAGCCTTCCAAGGCTGAATCAGGAAGAACTGGAAAATCTAAACAGGCCGTTCACCACTAACGAAATTGAATCAGTCATCAAAACCTTCCCAAAATCAAAAGTCCTGGACCAGATGGTTTCACTAGTGAATTCTATCAACCTTCAAACAGGATCTAATACCAATCCTGCTCAAACTCTTCCAAAAAATTGAGGAAGAGTCAGTACTCCCTAACTCATTTTATGAGGCCAACATTACTCTGATACCAAAACCTGGTAAGGACAACACAAAAAAAGAAAACTACAGACCAATATCTCTGATGAATACAGATGCTAAAATCCTAAACAAAATTCTAGCAAATCGAATACAACAATGCATTAAAAAGATTATTCATCACGACCAAGTGGGGTTCATCCCCGGGGCACAAGGATGGTTCCACATTCGCAAATCCATCAATGTGATACATCACATAAACAAAATAAAGGACAAAAATCATATGATTCTATCAATCAATTGATGCAGAAAAAGCATTTGATAAGATACAACATCCATTTATGATTAAAACACTTAATAAAATTCATATAGAAGGAAAATACCTCAACATAATAAAGGCCATATACGACAAGCCCTCAGCTAATCTCATAATTAATGGTGAAAAGCTGAAGCCCTTTGCTCTAAGTTCAGGAACACGACAAGGTTGACCCTATCACCTCTGCTTTTCAACATAGTGTTGGAAGGCCTTGCCAAAGCAATCAGGCAAGAGAAAGAAATAAAAGGCATGCAAATTGGGAATGAAGAAGTTAAATTGTCACTCTTTGCAGATGACACGATGCTTTATATAGAAAACCCTGAAGACTCCACCAAAAAGCTTTTAGAAACAAATAACGAATACAGTAAAGTTGCTGGCTACAAAATCAACATACAAAAGTCCATTGCATTCCTATATACTAACAATGAAATCTCAGAAAAAGAGGGGAAAAAAAAAACAATTCCTTTTGCAATTACAGCAAAAAGAATAAAATACCTAGGAATGAACTTAACCAAGGATGTGAAGGACCTATATGCTGAAAACTATAAGACATTTTTGAAAGAAATTGAAGAAGACAAAGTAATGGAAGACATTCCGTGCTCATGGATTGGAAGAATCAACATAGTTAAAATGGCCATATTACACAAAGCAATGTACAGATTTAATGCAATCACCATCAAAATAACAATGGCATTTAAAAGAAAAAGTAGAACAAAAAATCATCAGATTTGTTTGGAACCACAAAAGACCCCGAATAGCCAAAGCAATCTTAAGAAAAAAGAACAATACTCTAGGTATCACACTCCCTGACTGTAGCTTGTGCTACAGGGCTACAATAATCAAAACAGCATGGTATTGGCAGAAAAAGAGACACATAGACCAATGGAATAGAATTGAGAACCCAGAAATAAAACCACATAAATATGGACAGATAATTTTTGACAAAGAAGCTAAAAACATACAATGGAGAAAACACAGCCTCTTCAATAAATGGTGCTGATATATGACAAACCCACAGCTAACATCATACTCAATGGGGAAAAGCTAAAACCATTCCCCCTAAGATCAGAAACAAGACAAGGTTGCCCACTTTCTCCACTTCTATTCAACATAGTGCTGGAAGTTCTAGCCACAGCAATCAGACAAGAGAAAGAAATAAAAGGCATCCAAATTGGTAAGGAGGAAGTAAAATTATCATTATATGCAGATGATATGATACTATATATAGAGAACCCTAAAGACTCCACCAAGAAACTATTAGAACTGATAGATGAATTTAGTAAAGTAGCAGGATATAAAATTAATATTCGGAAATCAGTTGCATTTGTATATACCAATGATAAAATAGCAGAAGGAGAAATTAAAAAAACAATTCCATTTACAATTGCTCCAAAGACTACACAATATCTGGGAATAAATCTAACCAAAGATGTAAAAGATCTGTACTCAGAAAATTATACAACACTGAAGAAAGAAATGAAAGAAGACATAAATAGATGGAAACACATTCCATGTTCATGGATAGGAAGAATTAATATAGTTAAAATGTCCATACTGCCTAAGGCAATATACATATTCAACGCAATTCCTATCAAACTACCAACGACGTTTTTCACAGAAATAGAACATATAATCCTAAAATTTATATGGGACCATAAAAGACCCCGGATAGCCTCAGCAATCTTGAGAAATAAAAACAAAGTGGGAGGTATAACGACACCTGATTTCAAACTATACTACAAGGCTTCAGTAATCAAAACAGCATGGTACTGGCATAAAAATAGACACATAGATCAATGGAACAGAATAGAGAGTCCAGACGTAAATCCATGCCTATATGTCCATCTAATCTACGACAATGGAAGCAAGAATGTACGATGGGGTAAAGACAGTCTTTTCAATAAGTGGTGTTGGGAAACCTGGACAGACACATGCAAAAAAATGAAGCTGGACCACCTCCTTACACCATATACAAAAACAAATTCAAAATGGCTTAAAGACTTAAATGTAAGATCTGAAACCATAAAATATCTAGAAGAAAATATAGGAAGAAACTTCATGGACATTACCCGGAGTAAGATTTTCACTGATATATCCCCTCGCGCGAGGGAAGTAAGAGAAAAAATAAACATGTGGGATTACATCAAACTAAAAAGTTTTTTCACAGCAAAGGAAACCATCAATAAAACAAAAAGGGATCCTACTGTATGGGAAAAGATATTTGCCAATGATATATCTGATAAGGGATTAATATCACAAATCTATAAAAAACTTACTCAACTCAACTCCAAAAAAACAAACAACCCAATTAAAAAATGGGCAGAGGACTTGAGGAGACATTTTTCTAAAAAGGACATACAGAAGGCAAGAAGACATATGAAGAAATGCTCAACCTCACTAACCATCAGAGAAATGCAAATAAAAACCACAATGAGATACCACCTCACTCCAGTCAAAATGGCTATCATCAATAAATCAACAAACAACAAATGCTGGCGTGGATGTGGAGAAAAGGGAACGCTAGTGCACTGTTGGTGGGATTGCAGATTAGTGCAGCCACTATGGAAAACAGTATGGAGGTATCTCAGGAATCTGAAAATGGAACTACCCTTTGATCCAGTAATTCCACTCCTAGGCATCTACCCGGAAAAATCCAATACTCCAATTCAAAAATCTGTATGCACTCCTATGTTTATTGCAGCACTTTACACAATAGCCAAGATATGGAAACAACCGAAATGCCCATCGGTAGACGACTGGATTAAGAAGCTGTGGTACATTTATACAATGGAGTATTACGCAGCCATAAAGAAGAAAGAAATCTTATCATTTGCAGCAACATGGATGGATCTAGAGAACATTATGTTAAGTGAAATAAGTCAGAAAGAGAAAGACAAGTACCATATGATCTCACTTACATGTGGAATCTAAAGAAAAGACTATGTGAATGAACTAATCAGAAACAGTTTTGGGGACACAAAGAAAAAACCGAGAGTTGTTAGATGGGTGTGGGGGGGGGGGTTGGGGATAAGGGCAAAGGTGAAGGGATTTGGAAGCAGCTGGTAACCACAAGATGGCCTCAGGGTTTTTTTGAAAATTAATTTGGGGAAAGTATTCAATAATGCTGTAAAGATTTTGTTGGGTATCCGATGGACACGCGTCCTATTTGGGAGACCACCTCAGGGATACTGTGGATACCTGATCATGGCATGGTACACCAGAAACTAAACATTAATGAATGCCAACTATAATTTTATATATATAATGTGATGGCTCAGTGTGAGGTCGGAGGGATAGTGGATGGGGGGAGGGGGGTTCACAGTGTGAGGGGTATACATGATGAACGTCTAAGTATTACCTTGTCTTGTACACCTGAAACTAATAAATAAATTTAAAAAATAAATAAATAAAAAAATAAAAAAAAATAAATAAAAAAATCCAAAAAAAAAAAAAATAAAATAAAATAAAAATAAATGGTGCTGAGAGAATTGGTTAGTCACGTGCAAATTCATGAAACTGGACTGCTATCTGTCACCATGTACCAAAATTAATTCAAAATGGATCAAAGACTTAAGCATAAGACCTGACACAATCAACTGCACAGAAGAAAACATAGGTACTAAACTTATGGACCTTAGGTTCAAAGAGCATTTTATGAATTTGACTCCAAAGGCAAGGGAAGTAAAAGCTAAAACAAATAAATGGGACTATATGAAACTTAAAAGCCAGCACAGCAAAAGAAGTCTTCGACAAAATAAAGAGCCAACCAACTGAATGGGAGAAGATTTTTTGCAAACAGTGCCTCCGATCAGGGGTTAATATCCAAAATATACAAGGAACTCATGAAACTCAACAAGAAAAAAACAAACAACCCAATTGAAAAATGGGCAGATGACATGAAGGGACATTTCTCCAAAGAGGACATACAAATGGCAAATAGACATATGAAAAAATGCTCAACATCAATAATCACCAGAGAAATGCAAATAAAAACCACAATGAGATATCACCTCACCCCAGTCAGAATGACTATCATCAACAAGACAAATAGTAACAAGTGTTGGAGAGGCTGTGGAGAAAAAGGAACCCTCATACATTGTTGGTGGGAATGCAGACTGTTGCAGCCGCTATGGAAGACAGTGTGGAGGTTCCTCAAAAAATTACGAATAGAATTACCATATGAGCCAGAAATCCCTCCCCGGGGTATCTGCCCAAAAAATCTGAAAACATTTATACATAAAGACACGTGTGCTCTAATGTTCATTGCAGCTTTGTTTACGGTGGCCAAGACCTAGAAACAACTAAAATGTCCTTCGATAGATGAATGGATAAAGAAGTTTTGGTATACATACACAATGGAACACTATTTGGTGGTAAGAAAAGATGATATAGGAACATTTGTGGCAACATGGATGGATCTTGAGAGTTTAATGCTAAGTGAAATAAGTCAGACAGAAAAAGCAGGGAACCATATGACTTCACTGATATGTGGTATATAAACCAAAAACAACAAAAGAACAAGACAAACAAATGAGAAACAAAAACTGACAGACACAGACAATAGTTTCCTGGTTACCAGAGGGTAAGGGGGGGGGGTGAGGGGTGGAAGAAGAGGGTAAGAGGGATCAAATATCTGGTGATGGAAAGAGAACTGATTTTGTGTGGTGAACACACAATGGGATTTATAGATGATGTAATACAGAATTATACACCTGAAAGCTATGTAATTTTAGTAACAAATATCACCCCAATAAATAAAAAAAGAAGCTGCATTCCACAAATTGATACAAAAATGGTGTTAACTTCTATTTCAGAAAATATTAATCAAATAGCAACACAACTACCTTAGTTGTTCTTGATGTCTTGCTCTAAACAAATAAAGCTACAGTCTCCAATGAAAGTTTGTAGTTTAATAGAAAACATTGGTAATAATCTTGGTTTTAGAGTGAACTAAATGTTGAGAAGAGTAAATAGCCACAATGTTCTATAAATAATAAACTATTTAACAGTTGCCTGATTAAAATTTCTGGAACCAAAATTGTTTATTGAATTTCTAAAAGGAATTATTCCAGAAAGTTTCAGTGATCTGAAACAAACATGACAATTATTTGTGGGTTATGGGTATTTTAGTCTCCGTACATTTATGATATTTGAAATATTTCATCATAAAATATTTTATTCCTCATCTCAGGTAAGTTAAAATGACCATGATGGAATAAGTAGCTACTAAAGAGGGATTTTGATACTTTAGTGACACATAGTGAAAATAAATGACCTCTTCCTGACTTTACCTTCACATATCAAGGTACCAACTCACTAGTTCATTTTCAATTAGTTGAATTTCAAATAGAATCAATGAGTTATACCAAAAATATTTATAATTTCTTCTGTTCCTTTTTGTCCCCAATAGGACACATTAGTGAGAAGAATGGAATTTATGACAGGGTCTGTGTTTATTGAATAGTTTCCCTAAGAAATTAATTGGCCCAAATGAGAAAAGGAACCTTTAGTAGTTTCTAAGCGGTTCTCAAACATTCTTGGTTCCTTTAGCCCTCAGCAGCTCAGTAATTTTGGCAAGTCCTTTAGTCAAAAAGAAATATCTCATAATTCTTATATATATATATATATATATATATATATATATATATATATATTAATATGAAACAATATGAAATCAGAATATAATATAATACATTAAGTATATCAAGTAGTTAGTATGTTTATTCTACAAGCTTATTGTCCATTTGATAAAACAATACACATAATTTGAAAAGAAAAAAATAATATTGTTTAATTCGGAAATAACTACAATTACTTACTAATGGGATGTGTGTTCCTGTTAGGCACAGAACAACTTCTCAAATCTTGAAATTGGATTGATCACTGCCACCTTCATTTTCTGTCCCACATTAATTTTTGTGTGGTACGTGCTATTTATCAGAGCAAGCACAGAAGACTCAGCTTTCAGATGATATGATATCATAGGAAGGAATGCAGTAGGATATAAAGTTGAAATGGTAAACTACTTCAAGCAGGTAGTTCACACAGTGTCAGACTGGTGTTGACTTTTGCTGTATTTCTCTTGAAAATTTAAAATATTCGGCAGCACCACTGTGAGTTTGCTGTTTTGCTCTTTGGTGTCCTGTGCACACTGTAGGACTGGTGAGTTCGAAATAAAAGTTCAAATAGCTACGTGAATATGAAGAACTCTAAATAGCTACCTCCAAGTGTCTGAAATCATCAGGAAAGTCAGAAAACGATATAAAGCTTTATGGGAATGATCCCAGAAGTAAATAACATACATCAAAGAGAACATGGTTTAGGATACGACAAAGACGACCATTGAGCAGTACAAGTATTGCTCTCAATTGGACTTGTAGTCAACCAAAGACTTAGACCACTCTAAATCAATCCTGGGTTATACATCAGAAAGTTTGTGGAGCTTTTCACTCCAGATCAACTGAACCACATTCTCTAGGACTAAAGCGTGGACATCAATACTTTAAAATAGTGATTCTTGATGTGACTTAAAAATTGCTAACCACTCCTAGATGCATGTTTCCAAAGACATATGCTTCTATCTGACCCTTGCCTATCTGTACAGTTTTCTGCCATACTACTTGTTACCCTCTTATATTTTACATTATAACAGTCACAAATATACTCTCCTTATAATGCCATGAGCTCTAGTTCCTAGAATAATGGAATCCATGAAGAAGTTTGCAAGCATGTTAACTATATCCCACACACAGTTCAGGAAGCAATCTCTGGAAGCCCTTTTATACACACTACTGGTATATTGATTTTTGACTGATATGAATAATTTATATTACGTGTTTATAAGCACAGGCTCTGGAGTTATTTCAGACCTATCATTGACTAGCTATTGACCATAGGAAAGTTGTTAATCCTCTCTGAGCCTTTGCTTCCTCATGAAAATAACTTGTATCTACAACTGATCCACATTATTCAGAAATTCTATATTTTCTAATTCACCTACTCACTAAAATTTATTGGTAATCCCAAATCAAGACTTGTGCTTCCCTATTCATTTGTGAACATGTGAAAAGTGGTGAAAATTTGACTCTCTTGATGTGCATGTACCCAGCTGAAGTTGAGCAAGGGGACAATGTGCTTTTTTGTTTCAGCTCTCATCATGTAAACAAGTGTCTTTTCCGTGGTCTATTTAATGCCACACTTTTCACATCTGTGTGCTTTTTGTTGGTGATTTTGTTATTTAAAATGGCCCCCACATGTGGTATTGAAGTGATGCCTATTATTCTTAAGCACAAGAAGCCTGTAATATGTAATAATTAGGGAGAAAATACTGTGTTAGATAAGCTTTTTTCAGACATGAGTTGTAGTGCTATTGGCCACAAGATCAATGTTAATAAATCAAGTATAATATATATTATATATATGTATATGTATAATATATATTATATATATTAAATATGGTATCTTTAAACAGAAACACACATAAAACAAAATTATGTATTAATCAGCTGATGAAAATTTTGTAACTAGGAATCTAACCTTATATTTTGCCTAGAAACAGTAGTTCAGTATTCACTAATTCAGTGTTTGCAGTGACTTTATAGAACTGACTTCTATGAATAATGAGAATCAACTATATTTCTAAAGGTTATTGCTAGAAATAAAGAAAACAACATGTACAAAACACTTAGCACTGCATTATGTTATATTAATATTGTGAGTATTAATATTGGGTGTAGTTTTGCAGACTAAACTGTTTTTACACAGTGCAGAAATCTTTCAGGCCATTGGAAAAACATATCCCTACTTCAGTGCACTAAATGACTCCTTCTTGCCTCAAGCAATATGAGAATGTGGCTCAATAGCCCATACATAGAAATAGCATTATACGAAGCAGTGACCTACTCAAAAAGAAATATTTCAAGTTTAGTGCAAAGCTGTTGTCCCTTGTCAACTCTTGTCCTAAATATCCAGTGCAAATTCCACTGGATATCTTTTCCTTTAGATGCATTTATTTTTCTGACTTTAATTTCAGTGGCCCTTGTATATTTTTGAAGTTCTCTACGGGCTTGTCTTTATGTCTCAGCAATGGAAATGCCACAGGCTAATTTAACAGTCACTGATGTTTATTCCTGATGCAGTTTAAAATAATATACTACTTATCTACCAATTCTTCCAGACTGCGAACATATCTGTTAAATACAAACACAAAGTCAAATTAACTGATCAAAGATGATCCTTGTGTATATGTGAGTGAGTGTGCACGTATGTGCATATAAAATGTTTCTAGTGATCTGCCTAAATGCTATGGAAAATGCCATTTTTCAATTTTGAAAGAGATCAATGTTTACACATGGAATAGACTGCTGCCAAGTGATTGTCAAAATTCTGCTTCAGACGTTATGTATTTTTTGACAGCTGAAAACTCAGAACTTATTTTAACTGCTTTTGTAGTTCGCAACATTTTGTATTCCTGACATTCATTAACTGCTTTGTTATGTATTTTTAGCACAATAGCAAGCCTTAAAACGCCATGCTCTTTGGAAAGGCCATAAAATAATAACTTCTGCTGTGAAAAGCTAAATGTAAATGTTGCCCATATTTCAGAAAAAAAAGGATAAAATCTCCATTTGAGCCTGGAAGTCATTTATATAGACTTGTGATTTTGTGTCTCAAATTCTTAGAATTACTAGCCTATCCCATAAAACAAACAAACAAACAAAAAAAACCTCTGAGTGTCTATCTCAAATGTCTTGGAATATTGCTTTGAATCTAGCAATGACAACCAACTGTGAAAATGAAAAAACAAAAAGCTAACTAGTTTAGTTTTTTACCCTTGAAACTCATAAAAGTTTTAAATAATTAATGCAGATATTGAGGACACAAAATACTTTGCATTTGATTCAATTATATTAAGGAGTTTCTAAATCATACTTGAGGATAGGCAGCAAAGCACAATCTAATCAACATTAAAATCAAGTCAAATTTATATTCTACCTCATCTCTATTTGGAATACTTCTTCATCCATGCATGTCCAATATCTCTTTCCAGCACCTATCCGTATTTAGGACTCTCCATTGGCTTTGAAACTTTACCACATAGATACAAGACTGCCTTCTTTCACACTAGGCAGTGGGCTGAATGAAGATGGAAAGATAGCTACACTGGAAATAACCAGAGAGAAAAACATGATTTCACTTTTCTGGTTCTGCCAAAGACATGTTCAAGGACACAATAATGATCTCTCTGGGGGTGGCTGGATGGCTCAGTTGATTGGAGCGTGAGCTCTGTTAGATTCCCACATGGTCCAGTGAGCTGCGTCCTCCACAACTAGATTTAAGGACAATGACTTGGACCTGATCGGCCTTGGAGAAATATACCGTTTTCCAATATAAAAATAAATAAATAAATAAATTAATTAATTAATTAATTAATAATAATCTCTCTGAAATATAAGGCTTTTGCTCCCAGGATATCCCACCAAGCTGAATAAATATGTTTCTTAAAATATGGAAGATGGAATTCAATTATATGATTTGTCCTCTAAATGACAACTTCAAGGCTCACATGATTACATTTTAATTTATATAGTTATACAGAGCAAAATGAGAAAATAAGGAAACTATAGAGACTATCAACATAAAGCGAAGTGTATTCGATTTAAAGAAATGTGGTTTTTTCTGTAGCAATGTCCTTTGTATGTTTTTGGTACTCACACATCCCTTCCTTGTGAAATTTGTGATAGTAAATGACATTTTAAAAATATCATTACTAGGAAAAATGAAAAGTTGACAATTCTACATGAAATATAAACACCTTTGTGTCCCTGGTCCATGCCACACCAACTGACAATGGGAAAACACACACACACGCATGTATGCATGCATGCACTCACACACACACACACACGCACACTCAAAAAAAAGGATTTGGTCCATTATCTGTTCAACATCACTAAACCAAAACCAACTGGTTAATAGAAGTATCGCCTACTTATAAAGGCATTAGATAAACACAATATAAGTATCCCTTACCTATAACTATCGTTCAACAATAACAATTTTAAGCCAAAGTCTTAATTTCACTAACACAAATAATATTGCCCTAAAAATCACCTCTGTTCTGTTCTTTAGTTATACAATGCTTAGTTGGTCTAAGATTGTACTGCAGATGTTTAAAAATAAAAGGCTAATATATAATCTAAAACAACCACTGAAATAATGAAACAAAGAGTTACATTTAGTAAGACAAGAAAAGAAAAAGTGGAATCATTAAAATATTAAATTAATCCAAAAAATAAATCAGAAAAGGTGGAAAATAGGAACAAAGAACACATGAGACAAATGAAAAACAAACATTAACGGGATGGATTTAACCCTAAACATATAAATCAATAATCTCCTGAAATGCAATGGTCTAAATGCCCTAATTAAAAGTCAGAGATTTAAATATTGGGTAAATAAAGCGAAACTATATGCTGCCTAATTGGAACCCACTGTAAATATAAATATACACACACATTAAAAGTAACAGAATGTATATTAGTTGCTGAAGTTGCTGAAACAAAGTACCAAAATTTAGGTGGCTTAAAACAACAGCAATGTATTATCTCATAGTTTTGGAGACATGAAGTCTGTAAACAAGGTGTTAACAGGGTTATGCTTCTTCTGAGACTGGGAAAAATCCTTCCTTACCTCTTCCTAGCTTCTTGCAGTGGCTAGAAATCCTCAAAATTCCTTGGCTTACTGATGCACCCAACCAATCTCTGTTTCCGTCTTAACATGGCATTCTCCCTGTGTCTGTGTCTTCACATCATCTTCCCTCTGTACATATCTGTGCCTATATCCAAATTTCTTTTTTTTTTTTAATGGGGATACTGGTCATATTGGAACAGGACTCTCTGTCAGGGCCTCATTTTAACTCTGCAAAGATCCTGTTTCCAAAATAAAGTCACACTCTGGTGGTCTGGGGTTTGTGAGTTCAACCTATCTTTAGGAAAGGACACAATTCAACCCATAACATATGGAAAAAGATACACCATACTAACATTAATCAAACAAACACTGAAATGGCTATCTTAAAACCAGCCAAATTAGATTTCAGAACATTATCAAGGACAAAGAAGGTAATTTTATAATATTAAAGTCATCAATCCATAAAGAGAACATAAAAATTCTAAACATTTATATACCTAATATTAGGTACCAAATACATGAAGCAAAAACTGATAGAACAGGAGGGATAAATAGATCCATGATTATAGTCAGATATTTCAGTTCCTCTCCTGGTCATTGATAGAACAAGTAGACAGAAATTAACAAGGATATAGCAGATGAACAACACTATCAACCAATGACGCTATTGACATTTATAATATTCTCCACCCAACAGCAGCAGAATACATATTCTTTTCAAATACACATGAATGCTGGCCAAGATAGACCATATTCTGGGCCACAAAACAAGTCTCAATGAATTTAAAAGAATTCAAGTCATATCAAAGAGGCTTTATGACCGCATGGGATTACATTAGAAATCAATAACAGAAAAATTATCTAGAAAATCCTGAAGTATTTATAAACTGTAGGGTTGGAAAAAGTTTTCCTCAACTCACTTAGGACCCTTGGCTGGGTCAGAAAATTAAACTGACAAAGAAAGATTAACAAGAGAAAATCATATATATATTATTAAATTTTTACATGTACATGGGAGTCTTCACAATAGAATGAACACCAGCATAGGAAGTTTCACACCTTTTAGACAAGGAAACAGCAAATTTGTGAGGAATGACAAGACAAAGGGGTTTGGGCTAGGGGTAGTAAATGGTGAAGAAATAACTAAGAAGATAAGTATTAAACTAACAAGATTTGTTTATATAGAATTTTTTGGCCCTAAATTCTCTTTCTCTGATTATAGGAATGTCTTCCTTCCTTCACATGGGAGATGTGTCTCCTGCTTCTAGGAAAGAAGGGCAAGGTGTGGGAGTGAGGTCAGAGTGACTTTTTACATCTGCCCTTTTCTCAGAATCCTTCAGCTTAAGATATTCAATATGCCAAGATGACATATTTTGGGGTAATGTGTCCTGAACTCTATCAAAACTAAACACCACACTTAAATATAACCCATGGGCAAATACTAATTTCAAAAGTTACATTAAGAAGGATTGTGAATTAAAATTAAATAAAAATGAAAATACAACAAACATTTTGGTATTTGTGGGATACCACTGAGTCAGTACTTAGGGAACAATTTATAGCACTAAATGCTCAGTTTAGAAAAGAAGAAAGGTCTCTATTGAAGGACCTCTTCTTACACCTTTAGAAACTAGAAAAAGAAGGCTGAATTCACGCCAAAGCACGTATAAGAATATATTAAGATCGGCATGGAAATCAATATAATGGAAAACAGAAAAACAATAGACTGGTATACTGAAAACATCAGTACATCCTTGAGAGAAATTAAAGAACTAAATAAACAGAGAGGTAGGTACATCGTGATTATGGGTTGAAAGACTCAGTACTGTTAAGATTGTTAATACCATTAACAATGCTTAATGATAAGATTGTTGATATTTTCCCCAAGTAGTTCTATAGAGTCAATGTAATTCCAATTAAAATCCCAGCTGGCTTTTTGTAGAAATTGACCAACTAATTTTGAAATTCATACAGAAATGATAAAAATCCGTAATAGTCAAACAACTTGGAAAAAGAACAACGTTGGATTTCTACCACTACTTTATTTTAAGTCTTATAAGGCTACTGTAATCAAGACAGTGTTCTAGCGATATAAAACTAGGTTCATAGAACATAATAGAGTCCAGATATAAACACACACACACACACACACACACACACACACACACACATACAACTTAATTTTGACATGCTTTGTCAATTCAGTAGAGAAAAATGGTTTTCTCAGTAAATGGTGCAGGAACAAGTATATATGCATACATAAAAAAATAAACGTATTCTTTCTGTATGGTTTGGCTAGTCCACTCTTTGGTTTTTATCTAAGAGTAATAAGAGCACATGTTTATATGAAGACTTTTACACAAATATTCATACAGCTTTATTTGTAATCCAAAAAGTAGAAAGAACTCAAATATGCAGTGAGTAGATAAACAACCTGTGGAATACACGCAATGGGGTAATGCTCAGCAATAAAAATTAATGATCTACAAATGCAAGTTACAAAATGAATCTCAAAATAATTATGATTAGTGAAAGAAGTCAAAAAAAGAATAAATAATGCACGATTCCATTTATTTAAAGCTCTAGAAAATGTAAAATATTCTGTAATGGCAGAAAACAGGTCAGTGGTTGCCTGTGAAGTTTGAAGGACGAGGACTACAAAGGGGCACTAGGAAACCTTTTTGGGTAGTTGGATATATTATTTATTTTGATTTTGGTGATAGTTTCACCATTGTAAATATCTGTTAAGACTGTCAAATTGTATATTTTAAACATGTGCAATTTACCAGGTCTAACACATTCGCGAACTTTTTGCAACAATGTTGCTCATTTTTTTTGTATCAGAGGGATTACTCATTATGAATTTGTACCAACTGGACAAACAACTAACAAGTTTACTATTTGGAAGTGCTGCAAGGGCTGCATGAAAAAGTAAGACGACCTGAACTTTTCACCAACAATTCATAGCTCTTGCATCACGACAATGAACCAACTCACAGGGCACTGTCTATGAGGGAGTTTTTAGCCAGTAAACAAATAACTGTATTGGAACACCCTCCCTACTCACCTGACCTGGCCCCCAATGACTTCTTTCTTTACCCGAAGAGAAAGGAAATATTGAAAGGAAGGTATTTTTTTGACATTCAGGACATCAAGGGTAATATGATGACAACTCTAATGGCCATTCCAGAAAAAGAGTTCCAAAATTGCTTTGAAGGGTGGACTAGGCACTGGCGTCAGTGCATAGCTTTCCAAGGGGAGTAGTTCAAAAGTGACCATAGTGATATTCAGCAATGAGGTATGTAGCTCATGAACTTAATTGTCTGACCTCATATTGTATGTCAAATACACCTCAATATAGCTGTTAATTATTTTTAAAAGATCACCGTCATTATTTTAACAGTCACTCAGATGGTTCTAATATGTACATGGGGTTGAAAACCAGAGATCCATCTATTTCACTCCAAGGTGTAATACAGTTGATTTGCTTAGACATCTGTATAAAATCTTTCCCGTTTTTTTTTTTAATGCAAATATTTGCTTAAGAAGATTCATGCTATTTTTTTTTTTTGGTTGTTGTTTTAGATAAGGACCCAGTGTGAAAACAGGTACGTTTTCAATAATCTTTAACTCCCAGAACTGTTGTCTTTGATGTTGCTATAAACTATGGAAAGTTAAAGGAAGAGACAAGCCTGTGAATCATCTTTCCTCTGTCTTTTGTTAGGTGATGAAACAGATTGAACTTTTATGGAGACTGGAGAAGATACTGTAATATTGGGATTAAAAAAATCTGTTAAGATTTCCCCTTTGAACCAGCCACAGACCAAGAGAGGCCAGATAGTTAATAAAATATCCTAAGTTTATTTAGGTAAAAATATAGCATACAGATCAAGTGATGAATGTACAATAGTTTGGTCAAATTGTGTATTAGAATTGTGTCCAACTCTGAACATCCATTTAATGACAAGAAAATCCAGAGGAAGTCCAAGCAGATGTTTAAAAATAAAGAAATTGAGGAATTGTCAAAGGACATATGGTGTTTTAAAAGAGAAGGATTTAGTTGGGCAAGGAATATGATGTCTATTAACATTTGAAAGAAAGCAAGGAACATCTTCTATGCAGAGGGTAATACCAATATTCTTGAAGCAGCAATTAAAAGATGACTCTAGAGGAAACACTTTCATGTTATTATTTTTGTTCCGTAGTTGGATTTATGCAAAGTGACTGTAGGTAATGACAATTTGTGCACACTCCTATTACATCCTTTCCCAAAGTTATTGAGGTCACCATGCATTCCTCCACATCATAATGATCACACAATTGACATGTCTGAAAGATGTGCTATGACCATGCAGTACAGCTCCTTCATAAGAAAATCCCATTGGGAAATAGCTCAAGAATCTCTTTGGAAAGAGTTAACATGTCCTCACTCCTAATTAGGATCCAAGTCATTCATACTTTTATATTAGCCAGTCTACCTGAAACCCCCAACAGATTGTCCTGCTGATCCGAGCTTACCACTCAGGCTCAAATTCTAACCTGTCAGGTACTGATGTCCTGTTTTTGGTGATAAATTGGACTTTGTGATCTATGCTATACTTATATAAAAATAAAACATTCATTTTGCTTAAATTAACATTTTTATTTGTGTTCACTCATGAGAGAATTTTAATTCACCAGACAATTGCCCCCAATTTACTTTTTTGGTGCTGGACGCTTATTAAACACGCCAGTATCAAAGAAATCAAATAAATATATTACTTTGGAATCAACAAATGGAGTTTATAGAAAATAATGAGTAATGGAATATTCTAATTACAGTTGACCCTTGAACAACATGAGAGTTAGGAGCGTCAACATTGCAAAATCAAAAATCCATGTATAACTTTTGACTTCCTCAAAACTTCACTACAGTCATCCCTCGGTATCTGTGGGGGATTGGTTTCAGGCCCCCTGTAGATACCAAATTCTGGGGATGTTCAAGAACCCTTATATAAAATGGTATAAAAAAATGCATACAGTCAGCCCTTCCCATCCACAGATTCCAACCTCAAATCGAAAATAATGGTTTCAATTCATGGTTGGTTGAATCCACAGATGTAATACCCAGGGATCAGGAGAGCCAACTGTATATTCATTGAAAAACCTGCATATAATAAGTGGACCGGTGCAATCCTAACCTGTATAATTCAACAGTCAACTGTAGTTAACTCTCGTGTTTAACTGAGTTTCTTTAAATACAATTAGTGAATAATAAATATAAAAATATAAGAATTTTAATATCATAAAGCATATTTATCACTAAAACTAGAATGGGCATACTTGTTTGTTTTATTTTAGAATGTATTTGAATACCTAAAATGGTATTGTTATAAATAGCCCCAATTGTTCTACATGCTTATAAATTAATTCACGTTATTTCACCATTTTGGTATAGCAGATTCTGGGTAAATGGAATTTTACCATATTGGGCTTAAAATGCATGGATCTATTATATTCTCTTGGAGCTTAAGGATAGCATTATTCAGGGATACAAGGAGATTATGCACATACATACCCACACATACTACATATATACATACACATGCACAAACAAAACTATATTTTATTTGTACTGTGTAGATTTCATGAAAACAAAGGATTTTAGAATTTCATGACTTTCTCCCTTTTCTAAAAATGATTTGAAATGTCCTGTTTCTGTGACTGTCATTCAGCATACACATATCCAGCATCAAACCAGGAATGTGAGTCTTCAGAGTTCCTGCCAAGGTAGTAATAATGCTTGTAATTCCTCTCAGCTGGGCTTTCAATTCCCTGTGACAGGCAGGAACATCAACAAGGACAACTCATTTATCTACAGTGGCAGTGGCAGTGGCGTATAATGAAAGTACATGAAAACACAGGCCTTACAAACCATGTCTATAGAACTAAGACCGAAATAGAGTAAAGTAAGAAAAAAATTAAAGTCCCAAATGCTTTGTTTCAATAATTTAAAAGTGATTACTTAAGATAAGAACATATCAGAACACAGAAACGGAAATTATTCAAATAAATTTTCTAAAAAATGGAAAGCATAGTGTAATAGTTAAAAGCATGGACTTTGGCTCAGCTTATTCATCTGTGAAATGAAGTTATCATTCCTAATACCAGGGCGTGATAAAAACTAAATTAGACATCATATATTAAGCCCTTAGTGCAGGGCCTGGTATCTAGTGATCATTCTGTAGAATAAAACTATAATAATTTAGAACAAGGACAATATTCAAGCTACAGACTACCTTTGTTTCCAGAGATCCAGACAAGGTGTCCTGATGTCAAGTTTTATTTACCTGGAAAGTGTTTGAAACTACATTTTTTGGACTGTGGAGGAAAACGTGAAAGCATAATTCTTCACTGAACCAATTGTCCTGAATATTTAATCATAATTGAAGGTTCCCACATATGTGCTATTTTCATGGCAAAATAGGTTACGATTATATTCATCTTATGCCTTGCTGTGCAGTACATTTGTGTTTGTGTGTGTATACAGACAATATTGAAGTTCCTGTACAGTGCATAGGACCTTCATAAGTTTGTTTCCAGGCATTTCTCCCTTTTGAACACATATAATGTTAATATACATGTGAATGTCCACACAAACACATGTGTACTTGTGTGTGTCTTTAAAGGCAAAAATCACAGAGAAATATTTATATCAGAAATATTTATATCAGAAACTAGAAAAAAAAAGTGTCCAATGTAACTATGTAATTGCTCTAATAAGTGGCGCTAACCATTAGGGCTACCCGGCCCTCATGCATCGGGGCTGTAAAAACACGTATAGCTTACACATATAGCTTACTGAGGTATTCTGCCCATCAGAAAAATATGCAAACATAACACATTAATTCCATGTCACCAAAAATAAATGTTAGGCCTCTGCTCCCAACTGGGAGCCAGGGGAAGTTAATTCCTACATTGCTTTTATTTGTCTTTTGTTTAAAAGGAATATTTCCCTGTTGATATAACAGGTAGGAAAATACTTCATTTCATGACAAATTGTTGATCCATTGTTTATGAAGTTCACTAATTCCACAATGAGATACTGAATATAAGTTCTCTTTAGCATTTTATCTTGAACAGTTGCTTTTCACATAAAGGAAGACAGCATACCTCATTGGACTGACCTGTGTTTATGATACTTATTCAACATTAAGCCTCTGGACTGCCATTTCAAACTACCTTAATAAACTTAATACTATCTTTCTAGTGGTTCATTGCTTAGAAGACTGGATACTACCAATGTCAGTTCAATAAATATAGCATGAAGAGGCACATTCTTCACAAACAAGTGAAACAAAATGTTACATAGAAACATCCTGTATTGGACAACACCGAGCATAATTGTTATAGACTGAAAATGTCTGAGATGCTCTTTGGCTTTGATTGAATGATGAAAGTATATACATATCTGTTGCCCCAAAGCAATAACACTGATAATGAACTGTGAAGATTTTCATCCACAGTATTGTTGATAGTGATTCAGTGCATATACACAATGCCAGATGTCTGTAAGTATACAGGATGATTTGCCTTTCTGGCATTATATGCGCTGTCTGTTAGAAATTTCACCACCACCATTCTTGTAGATCCAGTCATTTATTATTAAGGTTATTTTCCACAGAATACAGGGGATATGACCTTTGTCTAACAATAATTAAAATTTTTTCAACACTTTTATCAATTTCCTACTGTCACTTATCCAATCAATACTCTTGACAAAATAAAGGAAAACACTGGCTACAAAACATCTATTTTTCCACTGTGCTTAGCCTTTTCATTAGGTTACATTTTTTAACACATATAATTGCATACATAGAAGTCTTGATTCTAGGTAAAGGCATTATTACAATTATGGCCTTTTAAACAATAAAATATTTAGTGAGCATCTACCTTGTGCCCGGTGCTATGAGAAATATTGACGAGAATAAGGCTTTTCCTGACCTTATAATGTAGTTAAAGGGAAAAAGCTAATGCACTTCGTCATTGAACAAGCATTTTTTTTCTTTTCTTTTTCTAATTAAAGTTTATTGGGGTGACAATTATTAGTAAAGTTACATAGATTTCAGGTGTACAATTCTGTATTACATCATCTATAAATCCCCTTGCATTTTTTTTTTTGAACAAGTCTTTTATGAGCAACAATTTTTACCAGATCCACTGCTGGGATGTCACAGTGACTGCAGTCCTATGATCCAGGTATCCTCAAAGTACTATGAGAGAAAAAGGAAGAGACCTCCAACTGAGATGGACATGGAGAACATCAGAAAAGACTCCAGAGAAGTAAAGTTTGATCTGAGCAATGAAGAACATTTGGAGATTCACCTGGCAAATTAGAATAGAAGAGGATACATATTGAAGAATGGAAGATGGCTTTAGAGAATAGAAATGAGCAATAAAGTTTGATGTTAAATGATGGCTCCAAGACTTTCAACCTAGAGGACCAAAAAATCTGTGCAATCAACAGGACTAGCACATTTTAAATAGGTGCTGCTTGGGAGAGAATAATGGGTTTCTTGTAGACTGTTCTTTATTTGAAATGGTGGCAAAATTCTGTCTGAAAATGAAAATACAGGAAAGAGGCATGGGCAGACAATCAGGGCTGGATTTAGAAGTTGTGTGAATACAATAGTGTATCAACAACTCATCATACCTCTTTGTGTGCCAAATCAGCTATTTCAATTCACCAAATTATTTCACTATTTATTGAACTCATGGTTTGTAGGTACCATACCAATGGAACACTTATTTGCATCTTTCATGTAAGCCTGGTATTTGAATAATCTCCAGATGTAAAACATTCAAGCAAATTTTGCAATGTAAAATAATATCCATCATCAAAAGCTAAGTCTATGTGGCAAATATGCATCTCTACGGCCTATCTACTACAGCTCTAAGAGAAACAGATAACAGATAACACTAATAAAAATTAGTGTCTGTCCTTTGTGATTCTCAAGAAAACTAACCTATCAAATATTTCACATTAGTCTAATGCTGGATTAGTTTTGTAAACAACGTGTCTGCAAAAATTAGTGACATTCACTGCACAGCAGAAGCAAAACGATTTAAAGGGAAAAAAACCTCTTTATTTACCTGCCACAATAGTCACTGGAGTGCAGAATAATGCTCTAGAGTCACTGTAAGATGTCTTACGCTTTCTGAAGCCTCTACAAAAAGATGAAATTATTAACACATTCTGTGAACTCATTTATAGTCCCATTTATAGAGTTAAATCCATGCATGTTATATGTGACACCATCCTATCATCTGAAATTGCACCCAAATATTCTTGGTCATAGAGCATAAACCACTCATCTACTACCCATCCTTGTCCGATACAACTGTTAATTGAACTAATATTTTACAAAGGAGGCAAAAGAAACACAATGAGTTTTCTCACATACAGGGACATATTTATACTTTTATAGATAATCAACTATTTTCAAAACCTATTCATTTGATCGAGTTGTAAATATGGAAGTGATTAGTTCTTCCTCAATTTAATCATTGCTATCAAAGTTGTAAGTTCAAATAGCTCTTTCATTCAGAGCTTTCTTTTGAGCATGTGATGTTTTCATTCTTCTAGCTAAAATCCCTCCCTTTACTAAGTTGAAGTCGATACAAAGGTTTAGTACCTGATTCTGTGATTATTCTCTTTTTTAAAAAAAATATGGAAATAATAGGTCTGGGTGTCATGATAGGAAAAGTGTAGACTATATTTAAGTTTAGAAAAGATTCCCTCTCCAAGAAAGATATTGGAATTGGGAACGGCATAGTGCATAATACAGTCAGAGTAGGCAGTATAAATGATTTTAAGGCGAAGATGGATATACACTTGGAATCAATACAGTTGGATATGCTTGCTGAATAGCAAGATGCACCTGCTGAAAGGCAGCAGGATAACTAGATTGATACTGGTTCTTTCCAACAATAAATTCCATGTTTCAGAGAAATATTTCATAGCTGGGGATTGGAACAGTGGTGGTGCATTTGGATTGATTGGCACTGAACACAAGATTTTATTTGTCAACAAATGTGTTTCATGATTCATCATGGATTCATTGATTGATTGGACACTGGCTGCATACAAAAAAATGTATAAGTCTATCACAGAAGGTATTTGGAAATACATCAACAACACTGATTCATCAGTACTGTCACATGCTGAAAATGCAAAAGCTTTCCTGGTAGTCATTGCTGTTCAGGACAAAGGCAAAAGCTTAGAAAATAGATCCTCATGCAGTATTCAGGATTCAATCATCTCATTGATGGTACAGCCCTTTGTTCTTGGTGTGAAAGTCTTTACCACCTTCTTTTGTTCCCTATGACTCATCTAACCAACAATGGATATCAGAAAGCCATGGAAGGCCAGCTAACTCATCTCTATTATGTCAAGGTGACCCTGGCCTCACTTCTTTTGGTGCATAAAAATAACTACAGTGTAATGGATAATAATGCTGAATTTGGAGTTGGACAAACTCAAATTGAAAAATCTGGCTTTGTTACTAGATAGCTCCATAATGAGAACAAGTTATTTTATCTTATTCTAAGGTTCGCTTTCTTAGTCTGGAAAATGGAAATGATAATAACCTATATTGCAATGATAAAATGAAATAATACAAGTGCTCAAAAATATTAGCTATTTTTTAGCAGTTCTTTTTTTTCATACAACATTAAGCAATATGGTCCGTGACTCCTCTTCATAGGTCATGATGCCCTAAACCAGGTAGCTTATCCCCAACAGCTTGAAAACAGTTTCTGCAATGTCCAAACCATCTTTGCCCCCCTCGGCTATTTCCTGACTCATTGCAGAGGCGACTGGTCATTTCTTCCCTCAAACAAGGAGGTTATTGCTCACAAAAATTGGACAAACAGTATGACTTCTTGGTCCTCCATCCTCCTATCTAATGGTCGGTCAATTTATCCATCTGCAAACAAGATGGATCAATTTTCTCATTAATGAGAAAGTTCTAAAATGTTCTGATTCTTTAGAGTGATCTATAGAAACAGGCCCTCTATGAATATGTGCAAAATCCATGTTTGCTTAAGGTGTTGTCATTTGTGAAAATCCATACAAAACAAAACAAAACCTGGAGGGAAATGGAGAAAACATTTACAGGTGATTGAATTGCATAAACCTAGCACCAGGGAGCAGCAGTAGCCAAGTAGTACACAGCTGCTTACTCAAAATTGTGGCAGACGGGGGCGATCTTCTGCCTTTGAATTAAGGTTATGGATATTTCCAGCACATTCTTACTTCTTTCTGCCCCCACTCTTAATGTTGAAGAAGCCAATCTTGGATTCTTACTTGGATAATGCCTTAGGATCGAAAATTCAATGAATAAAACAAAAAGGAAAAAGGCTTTTATTTTTATTGAACAATTAAAGACTATAACCATAATAATCAGCATCAACTAATAAAGTTTCATTAACTGGACATCATTCACCCGTCTTCTGACCACTTTTTCATCACGCCTAGATTGCTCAGACTCTCAAATTCTGACAAAGAAACAGGGGTCAATCTTCTGGGTTGCTGTGCTGAGGTGACCCCGGGCTTTCTTTGCTCACTTTTTCCTAGATCCCACCTCCCAACTGATTACTTATTCATATTTTTATTGTTCCCAGCATACTGATTAAGTCCTCGATCACAGCTTTGAGGCTGACTTGCAAACTTCTGAGAATATCAAGAGAATTCAGGTGAATTCTCTCTCTCTCTCTCTCTCTCTCTCTCTCTCTCTCTCTCTCTCTCTCTGTCTCTGTCTCTCTGTCTCTGTTTCTCTCTGTCTCTCTCTCTCTCAAACTTCCATATGCTTTGTATGAATTATCAAAAAAATTGAGAATAAGTAGGGTTTTAAATGAATTATTGGATTAGTTGTCTAAGTTATCTAAACTCACTGCATATGCTGTCAACCCTCTACTAGCATCCATGCTAGATGGATATCAAATTATAATCCCAGAGTAATTCAAATCATTATGATAATTGATTTCTATCTATTTCCTTATTTTAAAAGAATACGGATTCTAAAAACACAGGAAACATTAGCTTCCTTGTAATTTGTCCTAGAGAATTGTCTAAACCAGGGATTTTCGATCCAGGTCGGTCCATGTATCAGAATCACCCTGGAGTCCTCTCAAATTGCACATTGCCTAACTCCCCCCATGTCCCAACCTAAATTCTGACTTCCCTCTCTTAGGACATACCCCACTCTCTAATTTGAGAATCTCTTTCTTTTTTTTTTTTTTAAAGTGGATTCATTTGTATGTTTAATTGGAAATGCAAAGAATAAAGATGATTTCATTTAGCACCTCTATAGTAGTGGCAATATGGACATACTCTCCTTCCTCCATGGCTCTCAACAATTCCTGTAAGCATGGGCTTTTTCTTCCACAACCTGAGAGACAGATGGTTCCAGAATTTCAAATTTGAGAATCTCTTTTCAACTCACGGTTCCTGATGGGAGTTTGCAATATCATTCCAGGATTTGGGGTGGGAAAAGTATTGCAAACCAAATGACAAATAAATTGCCATTTATTTGTTCATTCAAGAAACATTTATTGAATGCTTACCAGGTGGCATGCTTTTTAAACAAAACATAAAGAAGAAAGAAATATAGAAATTAAGTGTCCATTGCTGTCATATATTAACAGATTTTCCTTTTGGTCACCATTTTCCTACCCCCACTCCCAACAGGTAAAGTCAAATTTCATGAGCTGATGAACACAAGTAATTATATATAATTCATTCTTTGGCTGAAGTATACCATTTTACCCTATCCACTATGTAATGTTAAATGTTCAAACATAATGTGTTTAATATTTCACATTAAGTTTGTGAATAATTGTAGAAAAATGAAAATAATTTATACTTTTGGTATGTTACTGGTAAGATAATGAAATTATAATGTGATTTAAAATCAAAATAGATGCATTTCATAAATTGAAAAGTTATTCTTTTAATTCACCCTTAATCTTACCATAATGTTGCTATTTATATTCACAATTCATATTTTACATACCCTTTTCCATACCAAATAAATGTCTTTCTAATCTGGGCATGAGACCATTTTATGTTAACATAGCAAATAAATATTTTATGTTTCTTGTTTCACATTTAAAATGATATTTAAGATACTTTAATCATCTTACAAATTACTTTAAGAAACATATCAAGTATAGAATTCTTTAATCTCAGTATTCAACTAGCATATAGTTACTTTGGTTTCTCTGAGAAAATTCATGCCTCACATATAAAGCCCAACTAGGATTTCATTAATTACCAAAAGGCTAAATTTGGTCATACAAACATCTATCACAAATCATACAGTCAATATATACTGAGGCCACATATCAATGACAATTTATGTAACTAGAAGAATGACCAATATAATCACCAAATAAATAGGCAATTTTACTGTATATCGGATAGCTGAATGGTTTTTGTTTTCATTAGGATACTGGCATTTTCAAACTAATTTATCTTGCTTCCTTTGTCTTCTTTATTGGTTCATTTCTTCCACATCAACTAGGAACTGCTTACCAAATTAAACTCTCTTTCCTATTAGATATAACATATCCTCAAGTGATAATCGGTCTCTTTCAAAAACTCAAGTTTAACTAAAAACTAAACAAAATGTCCTTTAAATCCCATAGAACAGATAACCTTCAAGTATCCTATTCTGTTTCTAATTTACACAGCAAAGAAATACATGCCTCCATTTCCTTCATAGTTCAGGATGAGGCGACACTTTCAAGGGCTGCAATATGGGATACTGTGCAAACAAGCACTAAGAACATAGGATAAAAAGAAGTCTACTGAAAAAGAGGAGAGCGCTGCAAAGCCACTTATATGTTACATCAGTGCCAAAGGCTGACTCTGATTCTACTGTGTAAGATGCAAAGTGACTGTTTCTTTGCAGAGGTAACCGAAGCACAGGGTCCACTTCTCTTGATGGGGTAGAAGAGATGTGACTCCTTTAACTCCAAATGCTTAACTCTGAGGTTATAATTCTGCATTACATTAAAACCCAGAAAGCAAAATTTAAAAGTCCATATCTCTTTGCTTTGAATCTAAGTTTTGGCCCTTAATTTGTTTTCCATAAATAATTCTTGAATACATAAATGATGTTATATGTATGACTGAGCTGGGAATAATACCTACTGTGTTTCCCTGAGAATAAGACCTAGCCGGACAATCAGCTCTAATGTGTCTTTTTGAGCAAAAATTAATATAAGACCCGGTCTTACTTTACTATAAGACCGGGTCTTTAATATAACATAATGTAACATTACAATACAATACAATATAATACAATACAATACAATACAATATCAGGTCTTACATCAATTGTTGCTCCAAAAGACGCATTACAGCTGATTGTCCAGCTAGGTCTTATTTTCGGGGAAACATGATAGGTGTTTTGTCTTCGGCTAATGCCCTCATTCAAAGGGCCATACTGATGGGTTCCCATGCTAAACTGCAGTCAAATTGAAGAAGAAGCACTATATCAAGGTTGTCGTGATATAAAAAGCAGCTAGTTGGTAGTGTTGAGCAGTGAAATGATTCAATTGAGGCTTGGGAGTCACAGACTCCCTTAGTAGCTGCACCTGCAAAATTCAGGCAATATTGCATCAGAAGGGAGTTCTGGGAGTACATAAGGTCATGCATGCGATAGATTTGTAAAGTGTAAAACATTAGGAACCTGTTAGGTTTATTATCAAAAATAGCATTATCATGTTTGCCAAGGTTTGGTTATGGTTGTGATATGGAAGAGCTCCCTCACTATAAAAGTTTTAAGCCTCCCTCACTATAGAAATTTTGTCTCCTTTCCCCTACTTTCTTAGCTCCCTAGTCCCTGGTCTCAATCACTCTTCTAATCAGTTTCTTAGTCCTAAAGATTGTTGCTAGCCTAAATTACAGAATGTTTCTCATTCCTGCTTCAGATAACTACTAAAAACTTGTTAACTGTAATCATTGTAGCCCAACATTCCCCCAGACCACTCCAGACCGAACTCAAATAAATAAATACCATCCCAGAAACCAAATGGGTTTTAACGCTCCTCCAGGCCAGTACATACCTAACCCCTGGGTAAAGTTAAGATAATTGGGCTTCAAGTCCTACTTCCGGAACCAGCTCTTTTAATTTACTAACTAACATCTGTCTGTCCTCATCTAGGGGCTGTCAGGACATGAGTTATGTCCCAGCGAGGCTCCCAGTGCACCCCGACCAAGGCAAATATGAGACCCCCCTCTTCTTTATTTAAGTCAGACAGGGTGAGAGTTTTTCAAATCCCTATTACGTACGGACAGCTCTACCCCCTTCTCAGCTGGAAGCAGATATGAAAGAAGAGACTTCCTGTCCCTCAACTCCCCACAGATATTTATGGGGATCACATCTGTAATGCAGGGTCTCAGCACCCGCTACCCGTACAAGAATTCAGGATATGGTGAGGCCAAAAAGGAACACCAATGGAGCCATGGATAGGGGAGTCATACCACTATACTCTCGCTGGTGGCTGGGTTGGAGATACAGGAAGCAGTAACCTCATGATCTGCAATCCGCCATCCATGCATGCTAACCCCACTTTCTAGCTGCAATCCGCCAGCTGCCTCTCTGCCAACCAGCCACCCCCCGCTGCCAGCGTAGCCACAGCAGTTATATTAGTGGCTAGTGGCTAACAGGTAACAGCTGATGGCCACCCAGCCACAGTGGATGGCCATCTGATTACAGCTGATGGCCATCTAATAACTGAGCCAGCACATTTCTACATGAGGCCAAGAGCCTGGAAACTGCTCTCTGGGATTCTGTCCCCACAACATCTCTCAGGGAAAGCAAGGCAGGCAGTTAGAAATTGGATCTCTGCATTCCAGCATGTCCAACACAATCTACAGGGAGCACTGCCTGGAGGCCTCCCAAATTGTTCCTTATGTACCCTAGCCATTAACCACCATAAGGATCTAACTAAATTGGACTGTTCACTCACACCTGCACGATAGAAGGTCACCACGACCTTCACCTCACCCTAGCCTCATTATACCATCATTATAATAGCATGCATATGCCTGGTAGTTCATTAATATCATTATAACAAACTAAACTCTGGGAAGGGACATGTGTAGTCTAAGAGGGTGAGATAATGGCCCCTTATCAATCACAGGTGTCAATCAAACAGTCATATCCAGAGGGGAACAGCCCATCCCCCCCAAAAAAAGATAAAACCCCCAGGCTTCTCTGAGCCGCTGCCCCTTGAGCACTGAGCCTTGAGCCCCTCTTTTGAGCCTTGCCTTTGCTTGGGGCCCGCTCCAAACTCTTTGGAGTGTGCTTTCGCTCTGAATAATAATGCCACCTTGAGCCATTGAGCCTTGAGCCTTTTGAGCAGCTTCTTTTGCTCAGCCCGCTCCATACCTTTTGGAGTGTACTTTCCTAATAATAATACCACCTTTGAGTATCTTGATCCTTGCTTTTGGTTGGCCCTCTCCAAACCCTTTGGAGTGTACTTCTTCTAATAATGTCACCTTGAGCCTTCAGCCACTTTTCTTAGTGCTCAGCCTGCTCCTAATTCTTTGGAGTGTACTATCTCTTCTAGTAAACTTTTTTCACCACTTTACCTCTGTGTCTCGTTCAATTCTTTGCCCAAGACACCAAGAACCTGGACACCACATTGAGAAGGGCCCCACTCTCCAGTAACAGTTGCACTTGTTCTTCCTCTGACACTCTTCCTCTCCTCCCACCTAAGTCCAGTCCCTGCCCTCATCTTGGAAATCCCATCCACTCCCATGAATACGTCCCCAAATCTCTATGGCCAACTCTACCTTTTCCCCTGGGTACTAGCTTTTCATCTCTATATGGACTTCCCACACACACCCCCACTCGACAGCCCCCATATGTCTTGTCTGCACTATTGACTGGGCTCATATTTTCCTATTCCAAATTACCTTTTCCTCCTGATTTTTCTGGTAATGGTCAATCAGGTTTAAAATCTAGGATTAATTTTTGCTCCCAACTTCTCCACAATCCCTATGGGCAGACACTTGCCAACTAATGATAGTTTATGTCCTCTCCTGCATCTGTCCACCCTGTCACCTCTTCTATTCCCACTGTCCCTGATTACCTCATGTATGTGCTACTCTGATAGCTTCAGAACTGGTCTCTCCACTTTTCTTCCGCTCTCCAAGCTCTATCATATCTTACACACTGGTTTTCACTTAAGATACCTAAAGTGAAGTGGGATCTGGTCACATAGTCCACCAGCTTAAGTCATCTATTTCATGAAAATGTCCTTTATCTTCTATTTTCATGTAAACTCTTTAGCCTTCAAAACTGTCCAGTACCAATTACACTCTCCATATGGCACTTCCTATTACTTCCTGGTTGGTATCAGGGTTTCTGGTACTTGCAGCAGTTGTACCATCGTACTTCGCTGCTGACCCAAAGGTGGGTAGCAGCCACTTCCTGTATTGTGTGAGGCCTTTTATCTTCATGGATAGGATTGCGTCCTCCCTTTCTAGTACCTCCCGTTTTTCTGCTGTCCTGTCCTGTCCTCCTTTCCTGTTCTTCAGGGTGCAAGCGTAAGCCCACCAATTTCCCATGATTCACTTGAAAAGCCCACTAATGGGGGCATAACTGCAATGCAAATGAGATCATAATGGCATTATAATGACCTGGGATCACTTGAAGGTCGGGTCTCTGGGTTTGTATGCATGCTCCAAGGTTGGCAAAGTCCCTGGGGTCCTGGGCATCGAGATAAGCACGGTGTTGGTGACCATAAGTTGGGGCAATGGTAAGGGTTCTTGGGGATGTCCTTAAGGGCAGTTTGAGCCAGAACTAGTTCCTACTCTTCCTGCTCATTTCTATCTTTCTGCCTACTCTACCAATTCTACGAAGCCTGGGACATTTTTTCTGTCTGGTATATTTCTAAAATGGGTCTTGAATAGTGTGGGTACTCTGTAAATTAACCACAATCATTCAACATTGTGTTTATCCTCAATAACCGTTGGAGAGCAAACCACTTCCAAGGTAACAATTGCCGGGGAACTATAGGGACTTCTCTCTCAAAAATACCCCTTTATCACCTCTACCACCCCTCCAATGCACACACACACACACACTCTTTTCCCTATAACACCTGAGATCCTGACTACAGTCAAATTTTTGTGTTAAACACTGCTCTTTTTAGTAGGAGGTTTACTATTAAAATGCAAATTCCCCAAGGAGAATTAACACACTAAGTTAATTAATTAATAAAATTAATCACATTAAGTGATTCACACTGTAATGTGACTGAATTTGTCAGTTTTTGTTTTCATGGACTAAGAAAGAGCGTGCTGAATGGGGCTCCTAGATATCTAATGGGAGGTCACCCTCTCAGAAGATAAACATTGCTGTTTCATAATTTTGCCAAGGGCTGACTGGCCTTGACACATCCTGCTATTTTTTCAGATGAAAAAATGCCCTTGCAAAAGTTGTGTTTATTAGGTTGTTTTTTTTTTTTTTTTCCAGATGCACCCAAGAAGAAAAAATAGATTTGCAAAACTATACTTGATGTTTCTGGAAAGTCTGTTTGAACAAAACTGATTGAGAACTTTATCAAGAATGGTTCATCCTAATCCAAAACTCCAATTCAAAAATCTGTATGCACTCCTATGTTTATTGCAGCACTTTACACAATAGCCAAGATATGGAAACAACCGAAATGCCCATCGGTAGATGACTGGATTAAGAAGCTGTGGTACATTTATACAATGGAGTATTACGCAGCCATAAAGAAGAAAGAAATCTTATCATTTGCAGCAACATGGATGGATCTAGAGAACATTATGTTAAGTGAAATAAGTCAGAAAGAGAAAGACAAGTACCATATGATCTCACTTATATATGGAATCTAAAGAAAAGACTATGCGAATGAACTAATCAGAGACAGTTTTGGGGACGCGGAGAAAAAACCGAGAGTGGTTAGATGGGTGTGTGGGAGGGGGTTGGGGATAAGGGGAAAGGTGAAGGGATTTGGAGGCAGCTGGTGACCACAAGATGGCCTCGGGGGTTTTTTTTGTTTGTTTGTTTGTTTTTTTTTTTGTTTTTTTTTTTTGTTTGTTTGTTTTTGAAAATTAATTTGGGGAAGGTATTCTATAATGTTGTGGAGATTTTGTTGGGTATCCGATGGGCATGCGTCCTGTTTGGGAGACCACCTCAGGGATGCTGTGGATACCTGATCATGGCATTGGACACCAGAGGCTGGACATTAATGAATGCCAACTATAATTTTATATATATAATGTGATGGTTCGGTGTGGGGTCGGAGGGATGGTGGATGGGGGGAGGGGGGTTCACAGTGTGAGGGATATGGATGATGAACGTCTAAGTATTACCTTGTTTTGTACACCTGAAACTAATAAATAAATAAATTTATGAAAAAAAAAAAAAAAGAATGGTTCATCCTTACATAAAGATTAGCCTTCCTCTTTTGCCAAAAAGCACCCAGACATTTTGTTATCTGCCAAGACAGTGCTCAGAGGCATCTTTAACTTGCATAGCAGTTTCCAGCTTTAATTCTGAACTGGCATTTGCTTTTTAAATTGCAATAAGTCTCTTCACAAACCCATTTATTCTAAATGTTTCTTGGATAGGTAACCTGTCATTTTTAAGTGAGGTTACTTTGTTTTTGCCTCAGCCTAAGCACACTAAAACTTCAGTAGCTTTCTCCCATAGTACAGAAATTATCATCTGAAAAGGCGTTATTGAGGATGGCCAAAGGGAAGAAGAAAGAGGGTGTATATAGCCCCAAGACAACTGACACTTTGTGCATCATGTCTCTCATGATTTTGGCCAACATTTTTAGACAGATGAAATCATGTCACCCTGAATGTCAAGAACAGTCTAAAGAAGACAACAATGCCAGTTGTGGGGGAAAGGAGGAAAGGGAAAAAGAAAGGGAGAAGGAGGAATGGGAGAAATTTGTTTAAAAAGAGCCGACATGTAGGCCCAAAATGGAGTCATTTGTGTTAAACCCACGTCACCAAACCAAGACTTAATATCCAGCTTTAGTGCAGCTTCAGCATCTCCTAAGAATGTACTCTTAACCAGTCAATCTGAAATTTCCTGGTCAGCGTTAGTGAGGTGATCTGCCTGAGAAACCCTCTGCCTTGCCCTAAAGGAAGGGGACCTTGCCTGAAACAATCTGTTCTTTATTAGTCCCTCCCCACTTCTGCCCTTAAAATCTTCCATTTCTACAACTCTTCAGAGCTCCTTACTAGTGTATCTGAGCCCCTTGTGATTTTAATGCCCCTGGTATTTTATGGCAGCTAGAATTAAATAATTTAATTTTTAATTAGGATATAACTATAGGCTTTAACTATTAGGTGGTGCAAAAGTAATTGCGGTTTAAAAGGTTAAAAATAATTGCAAAAACCACAATTACTTTTGCACCAACCTAATGCTTAACATTTACATTAACAAATGTTTCAGTTGTTTTGATTGTCACAGAGCTTATAGGCAAAGACTAACAAAGTACGTTACTTATGTTTTGAAGAACTATCTTTAAAGCAAGTTCCAGGAGAAATGTTTAAAACTACACTCTGAGATAACAGAAAAATATAGCTAGTAAACACAAAACAATGATAGCTTAAACAATAGCGATAGTCACAAGATGTCCAATTTCTGTTTTTGCTTTAAAGATAACGTCGCTGACACATAATTATGAGATATTTTGCAGAACCTTGGTTCTTCATCCCAGCAGCCCTTGTTCTCACAATATAATTTTGTGTTGCTTATGTGCTGTTTCTCTGTCAAGCAGGAGGAGATAACTTCAGGGTTTCCGGGAGAATTTATGAGTTTGTTTTGCAGATGGAAAGAATGTCTCCAAGGAGTTGCCGGGACCCAAAAGTCTGATGTGAAAAACCATTATCTATGACTAAAGAAACACAGACTTATCTCTTAGTTCCCTGAAACTCTCCCTCCCCTTCCTCCCCTTTAGAACTCTTCTGCTTGGTCTGGAACTTCAGAAATAGACTTTAGAAATTAGTCTGCCATCATCCCAGGCAGCCACCTTGCTTAATAAAGCACCCTTTCTTTTCCACCCAACATTTGACTCTTGAGTATTGGCTTTCCAGTGGTGAGCAGTCGAACTTGGGTTTTTCTTCAATAACCCTAGCTCCTTTGCTAGATGGAATGCTGCCTAATTCATGAATCACTGAGTAAAGGCAATTAGATCTTCAAATTTACTCAGTTTAATTTTGTTTTTAAACAGCTTTCATAACTGCCATTGCCTCCCCCTGAAAGGGAAACAATCTTGCTTTGGTGCCAGTCACTGCAGCAAGATTGTTCGCTCACCTCCACAACATCCAGTTCAGGCTCCAGCAAGAGGTGACCCCATTTTCTACACTTTGAAAATAGCTGTGAATATAGTTATGCTGCTCCTTTTCTCTGTGTCCATTTCAGAAATTGCCTAGGTGTAAACCTTTTAGTCTCTTTGTAAGTCACCTTCATAACCTTGGGCAACTCATTAACCATATTTCCATTTATTCATCTATAAAATGTGACCCAATGTTCTTTAGTGATTTACAGATTCCAGTCATGTGAATAGCATCTTCATAATTTCTGCCATAGTTCTACACTATCTTATTGCCCTCTTACATATTGTATCTTATCTCACACACCATATAATTATTTTATTAATATTTTTATTTAAAAAGACTAACTTATAAAACCTCACACTTACCCTATTTGAAAATTAATAAATAAATTGTTACATGTGATATGCTAGCTATAACACTACAATATACTTTAAAGTAAATGTATAACTTTTAAAATAAAGTTTCCATTTATCATAAAAGCTCATATTATTACCACCATCCTTTGTGAGACACTTATATGGTTGAAAAGCTATGAAGATTTGAAATCAGACAAAGTTTCTGATTTAGAAAACTGTCTTTGGCCCCTAATATGTGATCTTGGCAAGTAACCGTGTAAGCTGTTAAAGAGGTTAAGAAAATGTTTGACCCTTGCAAAATGGCCGTGTGAGGTGAGCCTCTATAAAGCTCCCCTGGAATTTACAACTAATCGAACAACAATAACTCCACAAAAGACTCCCTGCATAGCAGACAGTCAAGACGAAGAGGCCCACTACTGAATTCACCTAAAGATAGAAGAATTGCACGAGAGGGAGAGGAGGGAAGGTAGAGTTTGGAGACAGCCATGCAGGTTCAGGACGCAGACCTAGCTCAGTGCTCTGAGATCGCTGCATAACAGAACTACCGCAGATGTGGGAAAGGGAAGAACTTGCGCTGCTAGGGCTCCGCTTATGGCCCACAGGGCTGAGGGGACAGCATATAACACAGCTGAACCCAATGCTCACCACAGAGACCTCGGAAAAAATATTGAGAGAAGAAGGCTGAAAATGGTGGTTTAAGCTCACACTGCTGAGCACAGAATGGAAGCCGTAGGCACTGAGACTGGCCGGACCTCCCTACCCTCCCAGAACTCACTACGCCACCACCTGCCCCGTGCTAGGAGCTGAAAAGTAGCAGTGTCAGATCAAAAGAACATAATATTTGCTGTTCTGAGAACTGTGGACCACAGACACAAATTCGCAGATTAACTAGTTCCGGCAAAGGGGGGGAGCTGTGGAAGCAGGTTACCTTTGTAGGTAACCTACAAAGGCTATGGTGGTGGTCCCAGACATTGCTCTGGGCCAACTCTCAAAATTCACCCCATGCCCCAGCTATCTGGGTGGATCCCTGCAGGAGTAAACAGAACTGCTGAAACATACAGGCTCTGAATCTGCTGCTGGAAGAGCTTTGGAACTTCAAAAGCTATCCGCATACCCACACGGACACTGTGCGCTGTGACCAAAGCGAACTATTAACAGAGGAGAAGCCCGTTTCCCGGGGAATCCCCCTAATGTGTGAAAAGCTGGAATAGTGCAGAGAAAACAGCACTACCGTGTGAGAGAGGAAAAAAAAGGCTGCACTCAGAGAAAATAAAACATTCTATCAACAAGTACTGGAAAACAAAAGAAAGACAACTTTCTATCAAAATGTTGCAGAAGACACTCCTGTAGATGTCTAGGAAGAGAAATAATAAATCAGTAATTGCCATGAATAACCAAGGCAACAAGACAGCTCAGAAAGAAAATGAAAAGTCTCCAGAAAAGGAACTTAAAGATATGGAAATATGTTACTTAAACGACAGAGAATTCAAGATGCAGTTCTGAAAAAACTCAACAAGATGCAAGAAAACACAGAAAGGCAGTTTTAAGAACTCAAAAACACAATCAAAGAACAACATGAGCATTTTACCAAAGAAATTAAAATTTTTAAATAGAACCAAATAGAATTCCTGGAGATTAAGAACTCAGTAGAAGAAATAAAGAATGAAATCACCAGCTTAGGTAGTAGAGTTGACCAGAAGGAGGAAAGAATCAGTGACATCTAAGATAGAAACCTGGAAAAAACACAGATGGAAGAAGAAAGAGAATTGAGACTTAAAAAATGAAAGAACTCTACAAGAACTTTCTGACTCCATCAGAAACAACAATATAAGAATAATGAGCATACCAGAAGGTGAAGAAAGACAGAAGGGAACAGAAAACATATTCAAACAAATTGTTGATGAGAACTTCCCAAACTTGTGGGAAGAACTGGATCCTCGAATCCAAGAAGCAAATAAAACACCTCATTACCTTAATCCCAACGGGTTTTCTGCAAGGCACATTGTATTGAAGCTGTCCAAAATCAACGACAAAGAAAGAATACTCAAGGCAGCCAGGGAAAAGAAGACGGTAACCTACAAAGGAAAGCCTATTAGATTATCATCAGATTTTTCAGCAGAAACTCTACAAGCCAGGAGGGAGTGGAACCAAATATTAAAACTATTGAAAGAGAGAAATTATGAGCCAAGAATAATATATCCAGCAAAGATAATCTTTAGATATGAAGCAGGAATAAAGACCTTTCCTGACAAACAGAAGCTGAGGGAATTTTCTAACACACGACCTGCACTACAAGAAACACTAAAGGAGGCTATTTGACCACCATCAACAGGGACAAATTGTGGCAACCAAAACATAAAAAGGGGGAGAGTAAAGGCGTGAACAGGAATATGGGAATGGAGAGAGTAAGCGTGCTGAAAAAATCAGAATAATCTAAATATCCAAAATTCTTTAACATAAACTTAAGGTTAATAACTCAAAAAAAAAAAAAATCCAGAACTGAAAAATATCCTATAATAAAAGAAGAAACAGAGGGAAACATCATAGAATACCACCACACAGAAATAGTACACAACAACAAAAAGGCAAAGAAACAATGGAGACACAGCCTTACCAGAAACTAAAGATAGAATGACAGGAAATCCTCACATACCAATAATCACCCTAAATGTAAATGGATTGAACTCATCAATAAAAAGGCACAGAGTAGCAGATTGGATCAAAAATCTAAACCCAATCATATGCTGTCTACAAGAGACACATCCCAGCTACAAGGACAAGCATAGACTCAAAGTGAAAGGGTGGAAATTGACACTCCAAGCAAATGGTACCCAGAGAAAATCAGGTGTAGCCATAATGATATCAGATGAAACAGACTTCAGGGTGAAAAAGATAACAAGAGACAAAGATGGACATTTCATAATGGTAAAGGGGACTATACAACAAGAAGATATAACAGTCATTAATATTTATGCCCCCGAAAAGGAAGCACCAAAACAAACCAAGCAACTAGTAACAGAACTAAATGGAGAAATTGACAAAAACACAGTTATACTAGGGGACTTAAATACATCATTGACAGCTATGGATAGATCATCCAAACCTAAAATAAATAACAAAATGGCAGCTCTAAATGACACATTAGATGAAATGGACATAATTTACATATATAGGCCACTTCATCCTAAAACATCAGACTATACATTCTTTTCTAGTGTACATGGAACATTCTCAAGGACAGACCACATATTGGGATATAAAATCAGCCTCAGCAAATTTAAGAAGATTGAAATCATACCAAGCATATTCTCTGACCACAAGTCTGTGAAATTGAATTTCAACTGCAAAAAGAAAGCAGGAAAAAACACAAATACATGGATATCAAACAACAGACTTTTAAAGAGCGACAAGGTCAAAGAAGAAATTAGAGGAGAGATCAAAAGATACATAGAAACAAATGACAATGAAAATACATCCTACCAAATTTTTGGAGATGCTGCTGTTTTCGGAAAACAGTTTTAAGAGGGAAATTTACATCATTACAGGCCTATCTCAAGAAACAAGAAAATCCCAAATAAATAACCTCATGGTACACCTTAAAGAACTGAAAAAAAGAAGAACAGTTGAAACCCAAGGTCATCAGAAGAAAGGAAATAACAAAAATCAGAGCAGAACTAAATGAAATAAAGAACAAAACGACAATAGAAAAAATTAATGTGACAAAGAGCGGATTCTTTGAAAAGATTAACAAAATCAACAAACCCTTGGCTAGACTCACTAAGATGAAAAGAGAGAAGACACTAATTAACAAAATCAGAAATGAAAAAGGGGAAGTTATCGCGGACAACACAGAAATACAAAGGATCATCCAAGAATACTGTGAAGGACTATATGCCACCAAATTCAATAACCTAGAAGAAAAGGACAGTTCTTAGAAACATACAGACTTCCAAGGCTGAACCATGAAGAACTGGAAAATCTAAACAGACCGATCACCAGTAACGAAATTGAATCAGTCATCAAAAACCTTCCCAAAAGCAAAAGTCCAGGACCAGATTACTTCAGTAGTGAATTCTACCAAACCTTCAAAGAGGATCTAATACCAATCCTGGTCAAACTCTTCCAAAAAATTGAAGAAGAGACAGTACTCCCTAACTCATTTTATGAGGTCAACATTAACCTGATACCAAACCTGGTAAAAACAACACAAAAAAAGAAAACTACAGACCAATATCTCTGATGAATACAGATGCAAAAATCCTAAACAAAATTCTATCAAATCGAATACAACAATGCATTAAAAAGATTATTCATCACGACCAAGTGGGGTTTATCACAGGGGCACAAGGATGGTTCAACATCCACAAATCCATCAATGTGCTACATCACATAAACAAAATAAAAAACAAAAATCATATGATTATATCAATTGATGCAGAAAAAGCATTTGACAAGATACAACATCCATTTATGATTAAAACACTTGATAAATTGGTACAGAAGGAAAATACCTTAACATAATAAATGCCATCGATGACAAGGCCTGAGCTAATCTCATAATTAATGGTGAAAAACGGAAGCCCTTTGCTTTACGTTCAAGACAACGACAAGGCTGTCCCCTACCGCCTCTGCTTTTCAACATAGTGTTGCATGTCCTTTCCAGAGCAATCAGGCAAGAGAAAGAATTAAAAGGCATCCAAATTGGGAATGAAGATGTAAAATTATCACTCTATGCAGATGACATAATGCTATATACAGAAAACCCTAAAGACTCCACCAAAAAGCTATAAGAAACAATCAACAAATATAGTAATGTTGCTGGTTACAAAATCAATGTACAAAAGTCCATTGCATTCCTATATACTAACAATGAAATCTCAGAAAAAGAAATACGAAAAAAAATTCCCTTTGCAATTCCAGCAAAAAGAACAATATTCCTAGGAATAAACTTAACCAAGGATGGAAGGAGCTATATGCTGAAAACTATAAGACATTTTTGAAGGAAATTAAAGAAGACACAAAGAAATGGAAAGACATTCTATGCTCAAGGATTGGAAGAATCAACATAATTAAAATGGCCATATTACCCAAAGCAATACACAGATTTAATGCAATCCCCTTCAAAATCCCAATGGCATTTTTTAAAGAAATAGAACAAAAAATCATCAGATTTGTTTGGAACCACAAAAGCCCCCAAATAACCAAAGCACTCTTAAGAAAAAACAACCATACTGGAGGTATCACACTCCCTGACTTTAGCTTGTACTACAGGGCTACAATAATCAAAACAGCATGGTGTTGGCAGAAAAACAGACACATAGACCAATGGAATAGAATTGAGAACACAGAAATAAAACCACATAAATATGGACAGATAATTTTTGACAAAAAGCGAAAAACATACAATGGAGGAAAGACAGCCTCTTCAATAAATGGTGCTGGCAGAATTGGATAGCTACGTGCAAAAGAATGAAACTGGACTGCTCTCTGTCACCATGTACCAAAATTAATTCAAAATGGATCAAAGACTGAAACATAAGACCTGACACAATAAGCTGCATAGAAGAAAACATAGGTACTAAACTTATGGACCTTGGGTTCAAAGAGCATTTTAGGAATGACTCCAAAGGCAATGAAAGTTAAAGCTAAAATAAACGAATAGGACTATATGAAACTTAAAAGCTTCTGCACAGCAAAAGAAACCATCAACATTTTAAAGAGGCAACCAACTGAATGGGAGAATGTTTTTGCAAACACTGCGTTCGATAAGGGGCTAATATCCAAAATATACAAGGAACTCATGAAACTCAAGAACAAAAAACAAGCAACACAACTGAAAAATGGTCAGACTACCTGAAGAGACATTTCTCCAAAGAGGACATACAAGTGGCAAATAGACATGAAAAAATGCTCAACATCACTAATCATCAGAGAAATGCAAATAAAAACCACAATGAGATATCACCTCACCCCAGTCAGAATGGCTATCATCAACAAGACAAATAGCAACAAGTGTTGGAGAGGCTGTGGAGAAAAAGGAACCCTCATACACTGTTGGTGGGAATGCACACTGGTGCCGGGGTTATGGAAGGCAGTGTGGATGTTCCTCAAAAAATTACGAATAGAATTACCATATGACCCAGCAATCCCTCTCCTGGGTATCTACCCAAAAAATCTGAAAACTTTTATACATAAAGACACGTTGCTCCAATGTTTATTGCAGCTTTGTTTACGGTGGCCAAGACTTGGAAACAACCAAAATGTCCTTCGATAGATGAATGGATAAAGAAGTTGTGGTATATATACACTATGGAATACTATTCGGCGGTAAGAAAAGATGATATAGGAACATTTTTGACAACATGGATGGATCTTGAAATTGTAATGGTAAGTGAAATAAGTCAGACAGAAAAAGCAGAGATAATTTCACTGATATGTGATATATAAACCAAAAACAATAAAAGAATAAGACAAACACATGAGAAACAAAAACTCATAGACACAGACAATAGTTTAGTGGTTACCAGAGGCTAAGGAGTTGGGGGTGTAGATGAGGGTAAGGGGGATCAAATATATGGTGATGGAAGGAGAACTGACTCTTGGTGGTGAACACACAATGGGATTTATAGATGATGTAATACAGAATTGTACACCTGAAATCTATGTAATTTTACTAACAATTGTTACCTCAATAAATTAAAAAAAAAGAAAAGAAAATGTTTAGGGTTGGCACTCAATTAATGCTGGGTTTTCTCTGTAGCTTAGTTTTTATATCTGTGAAATGCATCCTAGTACAAATGGAAAGGAGCAAGGGCTTTGGAGACTGGCCAACAGGATTAAAATCCCAGATCCAGTTACTTAACCTCTTTGAGCCTCAGTTGTCTCTCTTGTAACTGGAGATAATAACTAATTTGCATGACCTTGTTGCCAGAATCAAAGATGATACGTGTGAAATGCTTAAAACGTGAAGCACTGTATAAATTATGAACATCGATATTATCAATATTGTCTTCCTTAGTGCCCACAGGCAAAATAGAAGTAGAAATTATCTACTGAACAAATAGGAAACAACCCTATTATTTTCTATTTCATGTTCTGCCTCTCTTCCTTATGTGTCTGATAATTTCTTTGGTAAACAGTCAGGGGTCTACCACAGAAGCTACTGCTGGAACCAGGCAGTGTCAATACCAGAATGAGAATGAAATGCAGAGTCAGTCAGGGTCCTTCAAAATATGGCACAAGAGTTAATATTTGCAAAGTGCTAAGAATAAGGCATGAGATAGTATGCGGTCTCTGTTAAATGCATAACCTAAGGATTAAAGAAACTAATCCAAAAAGAACTGTGGAAATATAACAAAGATAAAAAAAGAAGAGTGATGTAATTATTGAATAATCAGGACATACCCATGATCCCAGATGAAAAGGTTTACGTGTCATTCAGAGAGAAATAGGGTTAATGGAGAGGAGTTAGTAGGGACAGAAAGAGAAAGGAGTCCCCTTGTATTCAAGGTTTAAAGATAAACTCACACAGGCAAACTGGCCTGGATGGATCTTTGGATGGTTTTTAACAAAGGAAAACTAAGCAAAACCAAATGTAAATGAAATGGGGCCTCACAAAGTGCTGTCTCTTCCTACACTGAGGTGGGAGTATAGGAACTCAGAGGGCTAAAACAGATGTAATAATGAACACTAATGCAATCCCTTCATTGCTCAATCTTTGTAGCAGTCATTGTGGAAAAAAGTCATCTTTTTTTTTTTTTTTTCCTGAACCAGGTATCTTCCTATTATGAGTTGCTTTATTTTTGGTCCAGTATAATGTCAGTAGGCTTACTGTACAGAAATTATGAAAGCAAGCCTAGCTATTTAAAGAGAGGCTTCATATCAAGACTGAAATTAGCAAAGTATTTTCATTAATAATGAATTAATTCACTACGTATAAAATGTAAAACAGCTTGATATAGGACATCATAAACATGTTTTTAAGTAAAATATACTTAAAAGAAAAGCTCTCTTTATTTTAGAGAGAAAATGTAGACATTATAAAAGTCATTAGTAAAAAAAAAATACCAATTAAAGCATAGCTTCATGAAGAAAATGAGTACACAGAGAATAGATTGCAGTAGTCTTTCCTTTTTTTTTTTTTAGTAGTCTTTCAAAGACCAAAATTATGTTGCTTCTGAGAAACAGCTTGTATGAGATCAGTCGTCAATAATCATCACACATCAAATGACATTTTGTTCTGAATATGCATTGTTTAATTAAAAAAATACTTCAAATATTATTTGGCAATAATCAGTTACCTAATTAACAATGTTACAATGTTTGGTTGATTTGTTTTATGCCGTCCTTTTCCTGTTATTTTATTTCATTTTATTTTATTTTATGCACTTATTGGCTTCCCACTGAGTCTCTTTCTAGCTACCTTTTAATTTTTCTCACTTTTTAGTCTGTATAATATTGTTCACTTCTGCTTGTTTCCTGATTTATAGCTGCACCTGCACCTCTTTCAACAGTGTTTATACTCCCTAATCCTTCATTTAGTTCCAGAGCCATACAATAAAGTAGCTAGAAAATGAATCTCAAAATTCCAATTGGTCCATTTCAATTCCATAACTTGCCCTGCAGGATATTGAAGCACAAAGCTGTATGTCAAACACTGGTAATTTGGTTCAGCATTTAAAAGCTCCAATACAATTAGACCATTGTCATACAGATACAGATTTAGCATACAAGATTTGCAAGCTAGATCAACACAATCAAAATAACATAGGGATGTTTTGGAATTACTTTAGCAATGCCAGACAAAAAGCCTATCACTAACTCCTCCTTTTGACTGAAATTCTTCCTAAAGTCACTCTAACTAAAATTTCATATTAAATCAATATTATTTGAAGGCTTCAAGCACTCACATTAGAGTGAAAATGAACAAATAAAATTTTACATGTTGTTGTCTCACCTACCTTTGGCTTTAATAAGGATGAAAATAAGTAGTTTGTATGTATTGTGTTGGAGAACTTTATTGAGTACTTGTTCATCATTTTATTTTAACAAGGTGGGAAAGAACCATAAGTTAAGCAGTATAAGTACAAATTCAGCTTTTTTCCTAGGGGAAAGAAAAGACCTATGCAAACACATTAGAGATAACTGCAGCAGTCCATGAAGGTCCAAGATGGCAGATTAGGTAAATGCTATGCCTACTGCCTTCCAGGATCACACCAAAATTACAACTAAATTATAGAACAATCAACCTCAAAAATCATCTGAAGTCTAGGTGAACAGAACCCTTCTAATTAAGGATATAAAGAAGAGGCCACATGGAGACCAGTAAGAGGGGCAGAGACCCCAAACCCACAGGCAGTGCTTGAACATGGGGAGGAACATCTTAGTGATGAAGATCCCCCTGGAAGAGGGAGGGCCCGTGTCCCATGCCGGGATTTCCAGCCCAGAAATCTTGTGCTGCGAAGAGCAGTTCCCACAAAACCTGGCAGGGAAAATCAGCAAGGACTCTGTACTTCCATCCCAGTGAGATGGAAGGTGGCTGGAAACCCAGACACATTCTTAAAAGGCTCACACACAGACTCACTTGCAAAATTCACCTGGTCTTTGGTGGAGGAGCAGCAACTTGAGAGGTACTGGAGACATCCTGGGGAAAAATGAATTGTGTGGATTTGGAGTGAGGACTGGCTGAACCAGAGCTATTGTCCCTGTGGGTCCCTGCGTGGAACCTGCCTCATGTATATCCTAGAGGAGGGCTCCATCTTTTCCATGTTGAACTCTTTCCCAAAGTGTTAAAACTGAGACCACCTTGGTCTGGTAAAATCCACGCATGCACATGACCCGGTGATGCCCTGTGTCCCCATCCTACACTGCTGGTACTACATCACCGGGTGCACTCCTGGTTACTGGGTGCCAGCCCAACCACGTAAGTTGTAAGTGCCTTTTATAGCAGCGGATGGCCTGCAGTGTCTTGGGGAACTTTTGGGGATGGGCAGTGAGCCATAACCTGTGTTACAACCTCTCTTGGGGTGAGTGGTGCCGGGCCATGGTGTTATGAGGGTGTTTTTGAGAAGTGGGAACAGGCCCAGAACTGGTGCAAGAGCCAAAATTACACTAACTTTGTAAACACCAAGGCCCACACCCTGTAACTCACTGGAACCCTGTCCCATCCACCTAGTGCTGCATCACCCAGGGCACTCTCAACACCAGGTCAACCAGCTTGGCCAATACACCTAAGGTGTCTCTTTCAACAGGTGAGCCTCACAGGCATCTGGCAGGTGGCAACAGGCATATGGGGTCCTGGACCAGTTGCTAATCTGTCTCAAGCCCAATACAACTGGCAGCTGGCCTTGGTTCACAGTGAGGCCACCCCCACATGCCTCCAGGTCTAGCACAGAAAGCAACCAACAACATATAGCTTTGTAGCTTCTACCAGGTAGCCCTGGGCTGGTGACAGGCAAGGCTGAAATTGACCTGCATGGGAGCCCCTCCCAAGAGACATGAGAAACAGCACACCCAGAGGCCAGCTTCAGACCGCAACAGAGCACTACCTGGTTAGCCCCACATGCAGCACACTCAAAGAGTGCTCTCAACAGGCACAAGAGCCTGTGGGGGTGAATAGCCTTCTGAGGGGTCACCCTTCACACAAGGGCTCACGCACTGGGTGTAGCCAATCCTGAGTCAGTCAGGCTGGGAGTCAATCCCACCCACTGATTCACCAAAAGCAATCAAGTCTCAACCACAACAGGAGAATACACACAAAGCACATACAAGGGACACTCCTGGAACACAACCACAGGTGATCAGGAAGACAGTGCCAATGGATCATACAGGACACCCAGAAAAGACTGAGAGACATAGGAGATCTACATAAAGCAAACACAGAAAGGCAGCCAGAATGAGGGAACAAAGAAAGATGTCCCAAATAAAAGAACAGTAGAAAACTCCACAAAGAGTACAAAATGAACTGAGGCAATGCACATACCAGAGAAAGTTTAAAACACTGGTTATAAGAATGCTTAAAGAACTTAGTGAGAATTTCAATAAAGAGATAGTAAATATAAAGAATGACATAGAAACCATAAAAAAAGACCCAGTTAGAAATAAAAAATACAATACCTGAAATGAAGAATACACGAGAAGGAATCAATAGCAGATTAGATGAAGCAGAGGATCAAATCACTGATTTAGAAGACAAGGTAGCAGAAAATGCTTCATTGAAACAACAGAAAGGAAAAATAATTTTAAAAAAAGGTAATTTAAGGGACTTCTGGGAAAACATCAAGCATAACCACATTTGGATCATAGAAGTACCAGAAGGAGAAGAGAGGAAGCAAGGGATTGAGAACCTATTTCAAAAAATAATGACTGAAAATTTCCCTAACCTGGAGAAGGAAACAGACATTCAAGCCCAGGAATTGAAGAGAGTCCCAAATAAAATGAACCCCAAAACACCCACAGCAATAATTCAAATGGCAAAGGTGAAAGACAAAGAGAGAATCCTAAAAGCAGCAAGAGACAGACAATTAGTTACTTAGAAGGGAGCTCCCATAAGACTATCAGCTAATTTCGCAACAGAAACTCTGCAGGCCTGAAGGGAGTGGCACAAAATATTCAAAGTGATGAATAACAATGACCTACAAGCAAGACTAATCTACTTAGCAAGGCTATCATTTAAAATTGAAGGACAGATATAGAGCTTCCTGAACAAGAAAAAGTTAAAGGAGTTCATTACCAACAAGCCAGTATTACAAAAAAATGTTAAAAGGACTTATTTAAGCAGAAGAAAGGACAAAACAAACAAACAAAAAAAACCCACCAAAGATAAATATGAATAATAAAATGGCAAAAACTATGTACCTATCAATAATCACTTTAAATATAAATGGATTAAATGCTCCAATAAAAAGACATAGGGGGCTTGTCAAATGGCTCAGTTGGTTAAAGCACTAGCTTTGAACAACACGGTGGCTGATTTAATTCCTGCATGAGATGATGGGCTGCGCACCCTCCAAATAAAATTGAAAACTGTGACTGGACTTGGAGCTGAGCTGTGACCTCAACAACTAGATTGAAGGACAATCACTTGGAGCTAATGGGCCCTGGAAAAGTACACTGTTCCCCAATATTCCCCAATTAAAAAAAAAAAAAAGACATAGGTAGCTGAATGGTTAAGAAACAAGACCCATGCATATGCTGTCTACAAAACACCCACTTTTGATTGAAAGAAACACATGGACCGAAAGTACAGATAGAAAAAGATATTTCATGCAAATGAAAAAGAGAAAAAAGCTGGGTTAGCAATACTTTTATTTAACAAAATAGACTTTAATATGACGACTATAATAAGAGACAAAAGAAGGACATTATTAGGTTGGTGCAAACGTAATTGTGTTTTTTGCAATTATTTTTAACCTTTTAAACCACACTTATGTTTGCACCAACCTAATACAGAATAATAAAGGGATCAATCAAAAAAGAGGACAAAATCCTAGTAAAAATTTAGGCACCCTACATAGGAGGAGGAAAATATTAAAAAAAACAAATGTTGAACAACAAAAAGACAGAAATCAACAGTAACACAATAATAGTGGGGGACTTTCATATCCCACTGATGCCAATTAACAAATTTTACAGTCAGAAAATCAATAGGGAAACAACAGCCTTAAAGAACACACTAGACCAGATGGATTTAATTGATATATTTAGATCCATTCACACCAAAGTAGCAGAATATGCATTCTTTCAAGTGCACATGGAACATTTTTCAAAATAGTCCACATGTTAGGCAACAAAACAAGTCTCAATAAATTTAAGAATATTGAAATCATATCAAGCATTTTCTCTGACCAAAATAGTATGAAAGTAGATATCACTTACAAGAAAAAAACTTAAAAATACAAAAATTCATGGAGGTTAAATAACATGCTACTAAATAATGAAGAATCAACAATGGCATCAATGAAGAAATTTAAAAAATGCATTGACACAAACAAAAATGAAAATACATTGACCTAAAACAGAGGGTCCACAGCAAAATCACCCTCAGAGGAAAATTAATAGCAATGCAGGCCTCCCTAAGAAACAAGAAAAATCTCAAATAAACTTTACACTGAAGCCTAACTATGCACTTAAGGGAACTGGAAAAATTACAGCAAACAAAGCCCAAAGTGACTAGAAGGAAGGAAATAATACATATCAGAGTGGACATTAAAGAAATAGAGGCTAAAAATAAAATACAAAAGATCAATAAAACAAAGAGCTGGTTTTTTGAAAACACAAACAAAACTGACAATCCTTTAACCACACTCATCAAGAAAAAAAAGAGAAGGGGAACCGTTGGCTCAGTTGGTTAGAGTGTAATGCTGCTCATAATACCAAGGTCGCAGGGCCGATTCCCGCATGGGTCAGTAGGCTGTACCCTCCAATCTAGAATGGAAACAGTGACTTGAATTGGAGCTGATGGATCCTAGAAAAACATACTGTTGTCTAATATGCCCCAATAAATATTTTTTAAAAAGTGAACCATAACATAACTATAAAAAAAACAGAGAGGACCCAAATAAATAAAATCAGAAATGAAAAAGATGAAGTGACAATGGACACTACAGAAATACAAAAACAAAACAAAACAAAACAAAATACTATGAGCAACTTTGCAACAAAGTTGCACAATCTGAAAGAAGTAGAAAATTATAATATTATAAGGGGAGATGATGTCATAGAAATGGTGGCATGAGGTGAGCCTCTTGAAATCTCCCCTGGAATTTACAACACATTCAACAACTATAATTTCACAAAGAACTCCCTGTGCAGCAGACAGGCAAGACTAAGAGACGCACAACTGAAATCATGTAAATGTGGGCAAATTCGGTGAGCGGGGAAGGAAGAATCGGGAAGCGTGGAAAAACTACCTGAGCGGGCACAGGATGTCGACCAGAGCTGTGAGCTTCTTGCATTCCGGGGCTACCACAGCCATGGGAGAGGGAAGATTTGGACTGCTAGTGCTCCACTTATGGCCCACAGTCCCGCCTCAGGAATCAGCATATAACATGGCTGAACCCAAATATCACGGCAGAGACCTCAGAGCAAAGACTGAGGGAAAAAGCATGAAAACAGCAGTTTAAGCACTCACTGCCAAGCAGGGGAAAGAAGGATTAGGGACGGAGCCTAGCCAACCCCTCCCTACCCTCACAGAGCTCACCCCACCCCCACCTTCCCAGTTCTAGAGGCAGAACAGTAACAGTGTCAGATCAAAAGAACAGAATACTTTCAGTTCTGAGAACTGCAGGTCACAACCATGGATTCTCAGCCCAACTATAGTTCTGGTGAAGGGGAGGGAGCCCTGGTGGCTGTGCTGGTTGTTGCTGCAATTGCTTACAGCCACCTCTCACAACAAAACCCACCCCTGCCTCCACCTATCTGGATGCATTCCTGCAAGGGTAAACAGAGCCGCTGAAACACACAGGCCCTGAATCTGGTGCAGGAAGAGCTTTGAAACTTCAGAAGTTTCCACATCCCCCAAAGGACACAATGCCCTGAGACCCAGGTAACCTGCTCACAGAAGAGAAGCCCACCTGACAGGAAATATCCCCATTGTGTAAGAAGCCAGGACAGTGCAGAGAAAATATAACACTATAGCATGAAAGACAATAAAAGGCTGGAGTCAAAGAGAAAATAAAGCATTCTACTGGAAATCACTTTCTACCAACCTCTTCCTACCAACCTCTTGCAGAATCTGTAGATGTCTCCTGTAGATGTCTAGGAAGAGAAATAATAATTCATTAATTGCCATGAATAACCAAGTCTACAAGACAATCCAGAACAAAATGAAAAGTCTCCAGAAAAAGAACTTAAAGATATGGAAATATGTGACTTAAATGACAGAGATTTCAAGATTGCAGTTCTGAAAAAAAAATCAACAAGATGCAAGAAAACACAGAAAAGCAATTTAATGAACTCAGAAACACAATCAAAGAACAAAGAGATTGAAATTTTGAAAAAGAACCATATAGAATGTCTGGACATTAAATACTCAATAAAAGAAATGAAGAATGAAATAGCCAGCTTAGGTCATAGAGCTGTCTAGATGAAGGAAAGAATCAGTGACATCGAAGATAGAAATCTGGAAATGACACAGATGGAAGAAGAGAGAGACTCGACAGTTGAAAGAACTCTACAAGAACTTTTTGACTTCCTCAGAAAGAGCAATATAAGAACAATGGGCATACCAGAAGGAGAAGAAAGGGAGAAAGGATCAGAGAGTACATTCAAACTAATAATTGACAAGAACTTTCCAAACTTGTGGAAAGAAATGGATCCTCAATTCCAAGAAGCAAATAAAACACCTAATTACCTCAATCCCAACAGGCCTTCTCCAAGGAACGTTGTATTGAAGCTGTCAAAAATTAGTGACAAAGAAAGAATCCTCAAGGCAGCCGGGAAAAGAAGACGGTAACCTACAAAGGAAGCCCATTAGGTTACCATCAGATTTTTCAGCAGAAACTCTACAAGCCAGGAGGGACTACACTAAAATATTCAAACTATTGAAAGAGAGAAATTATGAGCGAAGAATCATATATCCAGCAAAGATATCCTTTAGATGTGAAGGAAGATTACAACATACGGAAGCTGAGGGAATTTTCTAACACACGACCTGCACTACAAGAAATACTGAAGGAGGCTATTAGACCAGCATAAATAGTGATTATTTGTAACAACAAAAACATAAAAGGGGAGAGAGTAAAGGTCTAAACCAGTAAAATAGAATGGAGAAAGGAAGCATGATGAAGAAAATGGAATATTCTAAATATGAAACTTTCTTTTACATAAACTTAATGGTAACCACTCAAAAAAAAAACAAAAAAACCCAGAACTGAAATATATAACACGATAACAAGACATAGAAAGAGGAAAATCCTACAATACCATCACATGAAATAATTAACAGCAACAAAAAGGCAAAGAAACAATGGAAACACAGTCCTACCAGAAAACCAAAGATAGAATGATAGGAAATCCTCATATATCAATAAACACACTAACTGTAAATGGACTGAGCTCAGCAATAAAGTCACAGAATAGCAGATAGGATCAAAAAACTAAACCCAACCACATGCTGCCTCCAAGACACACATCTCAGCTACAAGGACAAATATAGACTCAGTGAAAGGGTGGAAATTGACACTCCAAGCAAATGGTACCCAGAGAAAATCAGGTGGGGCCATAGTGACATCAGATGGAATAGACTTCAGGATAAAAAATGTAACAAGAGAAAAGATGAACATTTCATAATGATAAAGGGGACTACACAATAAGAAGATACAAGAGTCATCAATATTTATGCCCTTAATCAGGGAACACCGAAATACACAAAGCAATTACTAACAGAACTAAAGAGAGAAATTCACCAAAACACAATTATAGTAGGGGCCTAAATACATCATTGACAGCTAAGGATAGATCATCCAAACAGAAAATAAATAAAGAAATGTCATCTCTAAATGACACATTAGATTAAATGGACATAATTGATATTTATAGAGCACTTTATCCTAAAACATTAAAATATATATTTTTCTAGCATACATAGAACATTCTCAAGGATAGACCATATATGGGGACATAAAACTAGCCTTAGAAAATTTAAGAAAATTGAAATTATACTCAGGTTACTTTCTGATCACAAGCATTTGAAATTTGATACCAACTGCAAAAAGAAAGCACACAAAACCTCAAATATGTGGAGACTAAACAACATCTTTTAAAGAATGACTGGGTCAAAGATGAAATAAGAAGAGAGATCAAAGGATACATAGAAACAAATGAGAATGAAAATACATCCTATTCAAAATTTTGGGGATTCAGTGAAAGCAGTTTTAAGAGGGAAAATTATGTCATTACAGGCCCAGATGAAAAAGCAAGAAAAATCCCGGGAAACAACCTCACGTTACACCTTAAAGAACCAGAAAAAAAAGAACAAATGAAAACCAAAGTCACCAGAAGTAAGGAAATAATAAAAATCAGAGCAAAACTAAATGAAATACAAGTGACGTCATAGGAATGGAGGCAACGGGGAGCACTTTTTGAGTGCTCCTCAAGATCTTATCACAAACGGGACATATAACCCATCAAAGGACTCTCTGCTCATCACGCAGGACAGCTAAGAGACTCATGCAAGGATTACTTGAAGGTGCGCAAATTGACTTAATCATAAGACTTAATCATAGGACCTGATACAATAAACTGCATAGAAGAAAACATAGGTACTAAACTTATAGACCTTGGCTTCTAAGAGCATTTTATGAATTTGACTCCAAAGGCAAGTGAAGTAAAAGCTAAAATAAATGAACAGGACTATATGCAACTTAAAATCTTCTTCACAGCAAAAGAAACCATCAATAAAATAAAGATGCAACCAACTGAATGGGAGAAGATTTTTACAAACAGTGCCTCCGATAAAGGGCTAATATCCAAAGCATTCAAGAAACTCATGAAACTCAACAACAAAGAAACAAACAACCCAATTGAAAAATGGGCAGACGACCTGAAGAGATTTCTCTAAAGATGACATACAAATGGCAATTAGACATACGAACAAATGCTCAACATCACTAATCATCAGAGAGATGCAAATAAAAACCACAATGAGATATCACCTCACCCCAGTCAGAATGGCTATCATCAAGACAAATAGTAACAAGTGTTGGAGAGGCTGTGGAGAAAAAGGAACCCTCATACACTGTTGGTGCGAATGCACACTGGTGCAGTCGCTATGGAAGGCAGTTTGGAGGTTCCTCAAAAAATTAAGAATAGAATTACCATATGACCCAGAAATCCCTCTCCTGGGTATCAACCCAAAGAATTTGAAATCATTTATACATAAAGACACGTGTGCTCCAGTGTTCATTGCAGCTTTATTTACGGTGGCTGAGACATGGAAACAACCAAAATGTTCTTCAATAGACAAATGGATAAAGAAGTTGTGGTATATATACACAAAGGGATGCTATTCATTGGTAAGAATAGACAAAATAGGTCCATTTGTGGCAACATGGATGGATCTTGAGTGTATAATGCTAAGCGAAATAAGTCAGACAGAAAAAGCAGAGAACCATATGATTTCACTGATAGGTGGTATATAAACCCAAAACAACAAAAGAACAAGACAAGCAAATGAGAAACAAAAACTCATAGACACAGACAATTGGTTAGTGGTTACCAGAGGGTAAGGGGGCTGTGGGGTGGGAGATGAGGGTAAGGGGGTTGAAATATATGGTAATGGAAGGAGAACTGACTCTGGGTGATGAACACACAATGGGATTTATAGATGATGTAATACAGAATTATACACCTGAAATCTGTGTAATTTTTCTAATAATTGTCACCTCCATAAACTTAAAAATAAACAGAAAAACGAAGTGTCTGGATCCTGTTGGTAAGTACTTTGTACACGTCTTGTAATTGCAGAAGTCAAATATAACTTGTATTCATCTTTTATTATCAGTATATATTGAGTATTATAATTTTACTAAAGATTTCCTTTTTTAAAATGTGTATACGTTTTTTTGGCTATATATATATTTTTTCCACAGGATGTAAAGTACAGGATAGGGAATATAGTCAATTGTATTATAATGGCTACGTACAGCATCAGGTGGGTAGTAGACTTGTTAGGGTTATCACTTTTTGAAGTGTGTAAATGTTGATTCATTATGTTATTTTTGTACACCTGAAACTAATAATAAAAGAAAATAATAACTGCTGAAAACACCTAATCAGAACAACAAAAAGGAAAAAAAAAGAATCCAAAAAATAAGGATAGTTTAATGGACCTTTGTGAAAACATCAAGCATACCAATGTTTGCCTCATACAGGTACCAGAAAGAGATGAGAGACAGCAAGGAATTGAAAACCTATTTGAAGAAATAATGACAGCAAACTTCCCAAACCTGGCTAAGGAAATATACATACCAGCTCAGGAAGCACAGACAGTTCCAGATAAGATAAATCTAAAGAGGCCCACACCAAGATACATCATAGTTAAAGTGCCAAAGGTGAAAGACAAAGGAAGAATCTTAAAAGCAGCAAGAGGAAAACAGTTAGTTATCTACAAGGGAGCTCCCTTAAGACTGTCAGCTGATTTCTCAACAGAAACTTTGCAGGCAAGAAGGGATTGGCAGGAAATATTCAACATGATGAAAACTGAGGTCCTACAACCAAGACTACTCTACCCAGCAAGGCTATCATTTAGAATTGAAGGACAGATAAAGATCTTCCCAGACCAGAAAAAGCTAAAGGAGTTCATCAGCACCAAAACAGTATTACTAGAAATTTTAAAGGGACTCCTTTAAGCACTTCCTCTTAAATGAGAAAGAAAAAAAGGATTAAAATTATGAATAATAAAATGAAAATAATTTCATTGCTATCAACAATTACTGTAAATGCAAATGGATTTAATACTCCAATAAAAAGACATAGAGGGACTGAATGGATAAGAAAACAAGATCCATGCATAAACTATCTACAAGATACCCATTTCAGATAAAAAGACTCACACAGGCTGAAAGTAAAGAGATATAAGAAGATATTTCATATAAAAGCAAATGAAAAAAAGCTGAGGTAACAATATTTATATCAGAGAAAATTCGCTTTAAAACAAAGGCTATAACAAGAAACAAAAAGGGACCCAAGAATTCCACTTCTGGGTATTTATGTGAGGAAACCCAAAACACTAATTCAAAAAGACATATATATCCAGATATTCATTACAGCATTGTTTACAGTGGCCAAAATATGGAAGAGACCTAAATGTCCATCAATGGATGAATGGATAAAGAATAGGTGGTACATATATACAATGGAATATTACTCATCCATAAAAAAGAATGATATCTTGCCATTTGCAACAACACGGATGGACCTAGAGGGTATTATGCTAAGTGAAATGTGTCAAACAGAGAAAGACAGATGCAATGTGATTTCACTAATATGTGGAATCTGATTAACAAACAAAGCAGAACCAGACTTACAAATACAGAGAACATTTTGATGGTTGCCAAGTGGGAGGGGGTTCAGGGAGATGAATGCAAATGGAGAAGTGGTTAAGATATGCAAATTGCCAGTCATAAAATGAGTCATGGGGATGTGAGCTATAGCATAGGGAATATAGTCAGTAATATTGTAATAACTATACATGGTGTCAGATGGGTAGTAGACTCTTTGGAGTGATCACTTTTTAAGCTATATAAATGTATAATGACTATGTTGTACATCTGAAATTAATGTAATATTGTATGTCAACTGTAATTAAAAAATAAAAAAATATTTTAAAATAAAGTAAAAATAATTTTTGCTCAGAAAAAGAAATACCTGCAGTGTTCATCTTCAAAAGAAAAAATGAGGAAAAGGTACACTGATTCAATGAGCTCAGCCATGAAAATGTATGACTATAGTTATAAATATAGAAACACACTTATGATATATACTGGTAATATCTGGTGTTTATATATTGTGTGAAAACTTAAATATCACCTTTTTTTTTTGCTACGATTATAACTCATTCAAATATCTGAAAGGTTTCAATGAGTTTAAGGTACCATACAACTGTATCTACACTACATTTGAAGATGAGATGTACAGGAGAACTAAGGAGAGAATGATGGGAAAATGATAATCATGTTACAATAGTAATTTATTTTTAATTATTGTCATAGTCTCTGAAGTGGTTAGATTTCATTTATAAATAATAAAATAAAATGTATTTGAAATGTTTAAATAATTGCATCTTGGCCACTACATACTTATTTCACTCCTTCAAGTTTTAGGAGAATTGTTAAATAACTGGAAATAGTATAGGTTGGGAGAAAAATTAATGACAAACAGTTCACTCTAAACCTATTCACCATCTTAACTGCTCGGCAACACACATGGCTTTTGATACAATGAAATCTCATATGTTCCCCAAAACAAAACAAACATTTATTTTGAAAGTCACTTTCTGAACCTAAAGAATACAAATCTGAAATTTGTATATATTGTAACAAATGTTTTATTTAGAAAATGAGTTTACTCTGTTTTACAGCCCATATTTATTTGCTTCAATATTTCATTTATCCTAAAAGAATATATTTTAATTGCTTTATATTTGAATTGCCTAAACTAAATCAACTAGATTTTACCAACACATGTACTATACAAACATGTAAAGATAAGGTCACTGTCCTTTACAAATCTTAAATATGCTTACAGATCAAGAGTTGCTGATTAAACCCACAATCAAATAGCATTACATGTTCACCAGTTAGGCAAAATAAGTCTGACAACACCAAGTGTTGATGAGAACGTGAGCAATGAAACCCACATATACTGCAGATGGATGGGAGCCCTCATTCACTGAAGTTGGGAGTGTAAATGGATACAACCAGTTAGGAAAACAGTCTGAGAGATTAAAGATCTGCAGCACCTAGCCCATCCCCCAACATTCCTCTCCTACGGTTATACACTTCTGTATTAGAGGATATGTGAAACATTCATAGCAACATGATTCATAATAGCCCCGAACTGAAAACAGCCCAATTTGCAATCAGCAGTGAAGTGGATAAAAGAAAAATGTGCATTTATACAATGGAATACTGTACAGTAATAAAATGACAAATTATAGTCACTTATGAATGAATCTCACAAACATAAAAGAAGCAAATCAAGAAGAAGGGGTTGGAAGAGGAAAAGTAGAAAAAAATTACATATGGTTCCATTTATCTAATGTTCAAAAACAGGTAAAGATAAGCTATCCTGTTTAGGAATGCATACATTATAAAAAGATTGTCTTTTTACAGACAAACTGTAAAAAGAATCAAGAAAATATTTATCACAAGTGTCTAGAAAGGAGTGAGGAATCATCATTGAGGAGGTGCACACAGAGACATTCGGGTGCTGCCTATGATCTTGACCAAGGTGGTGGCTATGTAGACCTTTGCTTTAAAATTCTTCTTTAAACCAAGGATCAGCAAACTATGACCTAAGGGACAAATCCAGCTCACTGTCTGTTTTTATAAATAAAGTTTTATTGGGATACACACACATACACACATGAGTTGCTCATAAGAGATGGAGGAAAATTAAGATAAAATCATACGAGTATGTTTCTATAGGATACCATAGTTTAAAGAACCCAGTGAGGTATGTTTTTTTAAACCTTTCCTCTTATTTTCCATTGATTAGTATATGAAAGTCAGAGAGGTTAAATAACTTGTCAAGGTCACACAGAGCCAGAAGCAGCACCACATCTTGAATACACATTTTCTGGTTTCTATTTTGCTCTTGAATATATACAAGATATCCTTTGTACAAGTTTCCAAAAGAAAACATTTTATTTAGGGCAAATTGTATAGTACAGGATATATTGTAGTTCAGACTAAAATAAAATGTATGGGACACTTACTAAATGAGCAACACACTGTCTGTAAATGCTAAATGACTTCAGTATTTCATGAATTTTACTAGCCCATTTAATCAGAGACACTGGTGAAGGATTAATTAAGAAAATGTAACTTGAAATGGATCTGGAAGTGTTTCCCAACTGGTTTGTGGCATTTTACTTTTCATTTCGATTCAGATGAAAGAGACAAGTAGACTTGAACAACAACAAAAAAGAAACACTGTGTCTCTGGATGGGAAGACTCAACTTTGTAAAGATGAGAATTCTTCCTAGATTTATGTATATATTTAATGCAATTGCAATCAAAATCCCAATGAGATTTCTTGGGGAATTAACATATGACTTTCAAATGTATTTGGAAAAATAAACAGGTCAGATTAGCCAGGTGAATACTAGAAAGAATGGTACTAAGGGTGCACTTGCTTAACGATAGATATAAAATAAAGTAGTGTGGCTAAGGCAAGGACCAGATGGAGAAGTGTACGGAACAGAAAATCAAGAAAAGACCCATATCTTTGTTATAAATTCATATATAATAAAATTGACATTTCAAATCAGTGGAATGAGGATCAATTATTCAACAAATAGTATCAGGAAAATTAGCTGTCCATTGAAAAAGGATATACAATTAATCTCTCTAATACATAAATTCTCAATAAATTAAAAATGTATGCTAAAATTAAACTATTAAATAAATATAAGAAAATACAAGGAGATTACACACACACACACACACACACACACACACACCAGGGGTGCCGAAAAAATGTATACAAGTGGACACTTTGGTCAATGTTGTTCAAGCAGTAATTTGCCATAATCAGAAGTGTCTGGATGCTGATGGTAATCACTTTGAGCACCTCTTGTAATTGCAGAAGTCAAATGCTACTTGTATCCATGTTTTGGTATCATTATATATTGAGTATTACAATTTGAATACAGCTTTCCTTTCTTAAAATGTGTATACATTTTTGACACTATATATATATTATATGCATATGAAATATATTATATAATATGTACAATATATATTACATATATATTATATATCATATATACTATTATATATTGTATATACATATATATACATACACATAAAATTTTGGAATGGGAAAGGCAATTCTAAGCACAGCATAAAAAGCAAAATCCACAACGTATCTATCTCTGGGAAAGAAGAAACAATGGCAGGAGCAATCTATTAACAACAAGAGGTCTGTCCTCTGTCCTTTGCCAACAGGGACCCTGCACTGACCTGGCCACATGCCCATTTAATAATACTTCAATTCAATAGGGAAGCTGCAGTGCTGGCAGCATGTCTACCAAGGGACTGCTGAGTCATTCTCTGAGCAGAAAACACAAGGCTATTGATTTTTACATTTAAATTTTCACTCTGGTTAGGCTCAGGACCCCGCCAACCTTATTTTGGCAAATTCTCATTATTAAAAAAAAAAAATTTGTGTGATTTTCTCATTGAAATTTAGGGAAAAACAATTCTCAATATAGGAATTTGCTCACGGGAATCATTTGAAAAAATCAAATTCATTATGTTAATCTCTATTGTACTTATAGTAAAGATAAGGTCCTGAAAAATATTTTAGGTTGTGACTATTACATTCAACCCTACTAGAAATAGGTTAGATTAGAGGAATTCAAGGAAGGTCAACTTGGTTATTATTCTCATGCAAGTGTTGCCTTGTACAATAGCCTGGAACTGCTTCAAAGGGACTATCTGTAGATGACAATTCAAAGAAGCAACAACAATGGAAAACCTCCAACAATACTCCCAAAGCAGCTGCAGCTGAACTTTGTTGGCCCTTGAACACCTCTAGCTTTTAGTTGTGAGATTGACAAGCATTATAAGCATTATCCCATTTCATATCTTGCACATTCAATTTTCTTATTCATTCTTATACCATATGCTAGACATAACTACAATATTTTGCACATTGAAAACCTTTAAATAAACTGAAAGAATCAGGCCAGTTATAGTGAAATAAAAAGAACGAGAAAATATATCTCATCTTTATGTTTTCTCCTTTCAGCAAATGAATGGATAAAAAATTCAAAAACATGTTTTCAGCTCATCCTAAAACATAAAGAGAAATGAAATTTTGTTTAGTTTGCTTGTTCCCCCTACTAGCCTCTTCTAATTCCAACAGATGGTTTTATTTTTCTTCTCAAAACAATTCAGTTCTACTTAATTACTTGAGCTCCTACTGTGTTTCCCCCAAAAAATAAGACCTAAACGGAAAATAAGCCCTAGCATGATTTTTTCAGGATGACATCCCCTGAGCATAAGTCCCAATGCACCTTGTGGAACAAAATTTAATATGAGACTCGGCCTTATTTTCGGGGAAACACGGTATTCTAAAGATCTCTGCCTCAGCTTCAGGTCACCCTGACTGCTGCCTTCCTTTATCCTTAGAGAAACTGACTCTCAGTTCCCTGTGCCTCTGCCTTTCATGGGCTGCATTTCCCAGTGGATTTTAATTCTAGGTGATCCTCAGAGTTCTTGAGGTCCTTTCCACAGCTCCCTTTCTTCTCCCTGAGATTGTTAAATATTTGAGGTGTGCCTGGGAATCGACAGAGGGTGCCAAAAAAATGTATACACATTTTAAGAAAGAAAAAATGAATGCAAGTCATGTGTATACATTTTTTTTGGCATCCCTGGTATATATGTTTAAAGCTTCCCAAATTATTGTAAGTTGCATAAATGTTTTGAAAACACTATCCTAGGTAGCTCAGCTACCTTAACTGCGTTTCTTTTCATTTTTTAAAAAAAATATAAATTCATTGGGGTGACAATGGTTAGTAAAATTACATAGGTTTCAAGTGTACATTTCCATAATACATCATCTATCTATCACATTGTGTGTTCACCAGTCAATCAGTTCTCCTTCCATCACCATATATATTTGATCCCCATTAAACTCTTCTACTATCTCCTCTCCCCCCTTACCCTCTGGTATCCACTAAACTGCTGTCTGTGTCTAGAGTTTTTGTTTGTTTGTCTTGTTCCTTTGTTGCTTTCAGTTTTATATCCCACTGACGCCTACTTTCAGAGCAAGCTCTGCCCATTTACTCTTTTCAATCTACCTGATTCGTACATCTGTGCAGTTTGATCTTACATTACCACTGGCTCTATACCATTTGTACAAAATTTCTGGGGAGAAACTTGGCTTATTGACATCACCAGTTTTTCTCAATATGTGGCCCCCAGAATATTTATAGCAGATATCATGAGGTGGAATGGTGATTCTTGCTAAAATGCAGATTTCTGAAAGCTCCCACACATCTACTGAACCTGAATCTCTTCAAATGGGGCTATTAATGTCTTTGGTGAAATGTTGTTTCTTTATAAAAAAAAAAAAAAGGATGTTATGGCAAATTGTTAACATTTGTGATAACTGGGTGGTTGAGTATATGGATGTGTTATATTATTCTCTATGTTTTCCTGTATGTATAAAGTATGTTTCTTTCAAAATAAAGAAAAAGGACAGAAGGGGGGATGCAAAATATATTAGGTTGGTGCAAAATTAATTGTGTTTTTTGCAATTATTTTTAACCTTTTAAACTGCAATTATGTTTGCACCAACCTAATACCTGTTATATCTCTTAGGGGTAGGATATGCTTGTCTTTTTCTTCTATTTCTACATACTTTTTTATGCTTAACAAATTTTCCACACTGACCCTGTTGATCACATTTATCATTAGGAAAAACTAAGTTAAAAACTTGGTGAAATGTACAACAGATTTTAATGTATACAGAGATTTTTGTCAATTTATCGTAAGTGTGTATTGTATTTCTTCCCATAGTGCATAAATCTAAGAAAATGAAACACTAATTTTAAAAGAACAGTAAGGAGTACAAACAAGGCATGCCTGTGTTTTCAAATGTAATAATGATGCCATCAGGGAAATAGTTCAATTTTGCATTCCTTTATCCAGAAGAAAACACTTCCCCAAATCTGCATGCGCCACCACCTCCTTCAACGGAGCGTACTGTTTCTGACCATTACGGGTTACCGTAACCCTCATTGTTCGGTTTTACCCACCACAGTTCTGCGACCTTCATTTTAAAATGTATTACCTTTTGAAATTTTAGCCGTATTTTAAAAATCACTTCCCTATTTTGTATTACATTCATCTATCAGACTCTAGGGTGTTCTTCCACCAGATTCACGGACGTTAGTATCTCATAGTCCTTACACCAAACTATCCTTCTCTTACCTAGGATGTCACACATTTCAATAGCTGTAAGGATGACACTTGGCTCCTCAACCCCCATCTCATCTGTTCTAATCGGTCACCTAATAATGCCACTGTATAATTGCTCTCCTCGTAACTGAATACTGTTCCATTTTCAAGATTATAAATATTGAATGCCTGTCTCCTCACAGTAACTTAATTAATTGACTCTTCTTACTTTACTGAGTCAATCACTCCAATTCACTATACCTGTTTGTGATGACTTGAGACAACTAAAACTACCTTTTGCTTCTAATTATTATGGGTGGAAATTTCCTTAAAGTAACTTATTTGTAAATAGGAAAAAAAAACTTAAAGCCTTTGGCCAAAACAGTCATATATATATATATATATATAATATATATATATATATATATATATATATATATTCCAGATGCCAAATCCTTGAGCCACCTTTGTGTTTTCCTAAGGTTTCTATTCTAAACTGAAGTCAGGTTAGAAAATTGCTATGTTAATTATAAAATGGACTTTTGAAGCCAAGTGTAGCACTTTAAAAAAGTCAGCATGTTTTCATTTCTGGAAATGGGCATCAGTCCAGAAAAGAAGTCTCAGTGGAAGAACTCACATCTTGTTACACAGTGTAAGATGATGAGTTTTTGCTAATCTTAATTAATATGTTATTAAACATATTACTTTCAGAGGTGAATCCTAACGCCCTCTATGTGAAGGTCAGGAAAAGCATATACTTGGTCTGACAGAGCTTAACACACATTTAAGGCTCTTCCATTCAGTTGAGGCCTGGCATGACCTATCCTGCCACCTAGGTGTTTTTACAGTTAGCTTCTGAGATTCACGCTACAAAATGATTCAGATCAACTTACAGATTCAGTCATCCTTATATCCATGTAGTCTAACTCTGACTGCTGATATCTGAGAAGCATATATGACTAAATGATAATTTTTGTGATTTACATCTTCACATGTTTTATAGCACTGTTGAAAAATTTCATTTCTACTTTAGGTATCAGAGTGTAAAGTGAAACTATGTTATATTTATTACTTTTTAAGGCATAACACTGTCTCATTCATATCTGGCTTGTGAACACATTTTCTAGGTACTGAGGATAACCTATTCAAGTACAAAACCATGTATTCATTTAAAAACCTATCAGTAAATATTTCTATAGTTATCTCTCTATATAAGCTTATAAAATACATTATGCATGTCCTTGCCTTCTTATACAAAAGCTATTAAACATTATATACAACTTTCTTTTGGATAACTCATGGTTATCATTATAAATATTCAGTATGGTACTCTAGCACACAACCATATTCTGAACCTACACTTTCATTGTAATATTTCACTATGGTTGATAAAACTCACTGCTCTCATCTTGCTCGTCCCCAGCAGTTCTCTATATATTCTAAATTGGTTATGTCTATTCTAGTAGAAAAAGAGATAATAGAATTTCCTTAAATGTTGTTTCATTCTTTTTAAGTAGGCATAAAATGATATTATGTCTGGGATTTGCTTTCAAATATTCCAGCGAAACAAACATGCCAACATATAAAAGTGAGTGACGCAACATTAGCAAACTGTTAATAAACATTGAGGCTGCATGATGAATATATGGGAGTTCATTATGTTATTTTATTTTGTGTATCTTTGTAAATTTCTTTAATAAGAAGGCTTTTAAAAGGAAACTTTCTTGAAAGAAAATACTAATAAATTTGAAAGGGATAATGGAATTAGATATTCACTATTTTGCAACCATACTATAATGACTAATTTCAGCAAGGATCATGCTAATGACCTTTATGCATGCTAAAGCCATTGGGTGAAAGGGTGTTGGGGAACAAGATATTTATATGGTTTCAAAGTATCACCCCAGTTTACTTATTAATTATTAAGGGAAATGTACCTTTACAGAAGAGAAACTTACCTTTAAAGGCAAATATTAAATGATCAATCAAATTCAGCATCACTAAAAATGAGCCAAATTGTCATCGTATTCTTTCTGATGTTATGTAAATATACAATCACCTATGTAGTAATCTTACCAAAAATGTTTACTCTGAATTTAATAATGAGGAAACACTCATACAAATATAGCTTATACTATTTTTATAAAATAACTGTCTTGAACTCTTTTAAATGTTTTAGTTGGACATTGAATCAGTTAAAAACAATAACTAAAGACCATTATTAGAATAACTAGGGACATTTGAAATGGTTGGTATAGTAGATAATATTTTACACATATTTACATTTCTTGGCTGTGATAATAATTTTGTGGTTATGTAGGAGAAAGTTCATGTTCATAGGAAACACACGGTGCTGCTGAAATACTTAGGTAAAGTATCATGATATCAGCAAATTACTTTGAAATGTTTCCCAAAATGTGTGTGTATGTGTCTGTCTGTCTGTCTGTCTGTGTGTCTCTATTTAAAGAGAGAAAAACAGAAGAGGAAGCAAATGTGGCAAAATGTTATCAATTGGTGAATCTGGGTAAGCGGCATTTTATGGGTTCTCATTATTCTATTCTTTGAACTTTCCTGTAAGTCAGGAATTTTTCAGATTAAAATATTGAGGAAATGTATATCAAAAAGGAATAGCCAAAAATAAGTAGGTTTATGAGAGCACAGTCTCTCTCCTTTGAAGAGTGAAGTATATGAAGGCCACTTTCTAGTTACTTAACAATTTTATCCTAAAGATTTGAAAGTGCTTAAAGTAAGCAGGATATTACTATATTTAAAAATTGTGAAAATTTTATTTAAACTGCAGTAACAAAAATCGAATTTCCTTTAACATACTTCATTAAATTAACAGTAACAAGTTATTCAAATAGTAATTCAATAATGAAGATAGACGATTGATTTGCTGCCTGATATCCATATTATACTTTTACTATTTTGCTTAAAATGTCATGGCTAGAAGGACCATAGAAATTCATTATCTAATCATGCTCTTTGATTTTGCAGATTAGGAAACAGAAATTTGGAAAAGTAAAATGATTTGCCCAAAGTCCCCCAGACCAGATTCCCTTAGTCTGTTTTTCTGTTACAACACACTACCCATTGGCATTTTAGTATTATTTGTACATTAAATCCAGGTCAAGTTTTGCTTTAAGGGGAACACTGATTATCCCAAATCAACTTATTTCAAATATATCAAGGATAAAAGATGTTCAATCTAATCTAGGAAGCCATCTCTTGACTGCATCTGCATTATGTACTATAGTTAATATTATTATCTGTATGATTAAGATCTGTATTAAGACCTTATTGTATAATTAAGATCTGTGTTATAATGTATATGAATCAGTTGTTTAAATAAGAAAAAAATTGTCCTCAAGGGTAGGTATAGAATTACACTATACATTAATATCAGCAGGACCTATGAGTTCATGTGACATCTGAGGAAATCAAATTAAATTTCATTTGTTCAGGGGTGAAGCAAAACAGAAATAGCAATAGCATTGGATATATTTGGGAATGCTTTTCCTTTGAGAGTAAAAATCGAGAGATGTGAGCATTAAGAAAAAAATGAAAGCTATTGAATTTTTCTTAAAAGTAAGAAAACAATTGAGAAATTGGAGGCTAATGCATACTTAGAATGAAATTTATTTTTGTATTGGACACCCAAAGGACTAATAATAATTATAAAAGGAATTAATATTTGAGTACTCGGGAAGGAAATTATATATGCATGCAGTTGATAGTCCTCATACCAATATTTAATCTGAAAAACTCTCCAGGTAATTTACTTCAGGGACTATTGCCTGAGTCAGGGATTCAAGTCACACATATAATGAGAAAACCTGAAGTGTAACAAGTTTGCTATAAAAAGCTGAGGGGGAACACATTGGGGATAAAAGACTGAAAGTAAAAGTGAAGATGTGTAAAGTAGAGAACCTGTTAATAAATGCTAAAGTGCAGTCAGAATCAGATAACATTAAAATGGCTCTCCTTGGGCAGTCTTTCTCTTTCATTGATTTGATTTCATTTTAAACATTGTTTTCTTTCTGTCATTTAGTAGTATAAACTTTTTTTCTAATTAAGTGTTGAGAGATCAAAAATTGGCCTAAATTATTTTTCTATATTACTGCATTTACGCTTTAGATTCTAATGTAACATTTGTTTTTATATGAGATTTCAATACTTCTGATGATACGATGTCACACATACAGGAATGACTGGATTTTCATAGAGCTGAAGATATTTTAAGATAAAAGGATGGATGATGTTCATTCTGCATACCTGAAATAAGAATTAAAAAGGGGAAAGAATCTTAAAAAGTAAGGATATTTTCAAAACTTCTTTTGTTGAGGATTGGTAAAATGTATCACTTGTTCTAATGAGAAAGGCGGAGTTTGAGTCTTCCTACATTTGAAGAGTGTGTACAATGAAGCCCGCATGGCTGCGGAGACAAACATGTGATTTACGTTGAAATGTAGTAACTAGTGGGTGTTACATCACCATGGCCTCAGGCAGTCCTATGTTGATAAAATTTTACACCTATCAGAATAAGGAGAAAAGAAGCACAGTCTCCATGCCACACTTTAATTTCAAACAGATAAACCTAGAAGAATGAAAAAACTCTTATAAATCATTTTGATAACGTTTCTTCATAAAATATTCTACCTATTTGGGAAATAGGAAGCTGCTCTTTAGTTTGTATAATAATTTATTTCTGATAAAAGTTGAAAGTATTTAAATGCCTTCACTTTTTATTTCAGAGATGAACAGTTTGCTAAAGAATAAAGATAGGTAAACAGACCTAATTTTTAAAAAGGGAGTACCAGTGGTCCCTCTTTATGTGCCAGGGATACTATTCCAAGACCACCAGTGGATGCCTGACACTGTGGATAGTACCAAACCCTAAATATACTACAATTTTACCTATGCATACATACCTATGATAAAGATTAATTTATAAATTAGGCACAGTGAGAG